>NC_071992.2:42315208-42626354 GCF_028885655.2 Pongo abelii
GTTGTAAAATTTCTGAATGTATGTTATGGATACCAGTCCTTTATCAGACATCTGTTTTGCAAATATTTTTCCAGAGTCTGCAACCTTTTTATTTTCTTAACATTATCCTTCAAAGAGCAGACATTTTTAATTTTGATGAAGCCCAATTTATCTATTTTTTCTTTCGTAGTTTGTGCTTTCTTGTTTTATCTAAGAAATATTTGCCTCACTCAAGTTTCCAAATAATTTTTGTTTTCTTCTAGAAATTTTATAAGTTCAGTTTTTACTTATAGGTCTACAACCCATTTTGAGTTAATTTTTTAATGTAACGATGGATAAGGGTCAAGGATTACCATTGTTGATATGGATATTCAATTTTTCAAAAAGAAAAATCTTTCTCCTATGAATTGCCTTGGTATCCTTGTCAATTGACCATATTATGTGTGGGTGTATTTCTAGATTCTTTTCTTTTCTTTTGATCCATGTATCTATTACCATAGAAGTAACAAATTGTCTTAATAACAGTGGCTTTGAAGTAAGTCATGTAGCATAAGTTCTGTAACTTGGTTTTTTGTGTTTTAGCTATTTTAGTTCCATGAGATTTCCATGTAAATTTCAGAATCAGCATATTGATTTCTGTAAAATAAAAGCCTGCTGGAATTTTAGGATTTCATTGAATCTGTAGGTAAATTAAGAGAGAATTGACATAATAACAGTATCGAGTCTTCTAATTTTTTAAAAATGTAAATCATCTAGGAAAGGATTTGAGCATTCTAATGCAGGGGTTCCCAGCTCCCGGACCACAGACCAGTACTGGTCCTAACGGAACAGGGCTGCACAGCAGGTGAGCTGTGGGCAAGTGAGCGTTACTGTCTCTAGTCAGATCAGCAATGGCATTAGATTCTCACAGGAGTACAAACCCTGTTGTGAACTGTGCATGTGAGGGATCTGGGTTGTGTGGTCTTTATGAGAATCTAACTAATACCTGATGATCTGAGGTAGAGCAGTTTCATCCCAAAACCATCCCTCCCCACCCACTCCGTGGAAAAAATTGTCTTCCATAAAACCAGTCACTGGTGCCAAAAAAGTTGGGGACTGCTGTTCTAATATATGAGCACAGTATGCTTCTTTATTTCTTTAATCATTTTGTATTTCTCTCATCAATGCTGTACAGTTTTTAATAAATCTTGTACCTACTTTGTTAGATTTATCCCTATCTCCCATTGTGGTGCTATTGTAAATAATACTTTAAAATTTGGGATTTCTAATCGTTTACTGCAAATATATAGAAAGGTCATTGATTTCTATATATTGCCCTTGTTTTTCTGCAACTTCACTAAAGTCAATTATTAGTTCCAGCAGCTTTATTGTAGATTCCTTGTCTGTGATTTTTTACAGAGACAATTAGGTCATCTGTGAACAAAGACTATTTCATTTATCTTTTTCAATTATATATGTGTTTAAAAAAATTTATTATATGTCTTCTATTATATGTTGAAAGGAATGATAAGAATGACATTCTTACTTCATTTGTGATTTCAGGGGAAAGCATTCCGTCTGTTACCATTATGTATGGAATGTGTTTATAGATTTTTCATACATACCCTTTATAGGTTGAGAATGTTCCCTTTAATTCCTACTTTGGTTAGGGTTTTTTCATGTTTTGTTTTGCTTTTTAAACCATGAATAAATGTTAAATTTTGTCAAATGCCTTTTGTGCCTTTACTGAGATGATCATATGGTTTTTTTCTCCATTAGTCTGTTAATATGGTGATTTAAACTTACTGATGTTCATGTTGACCCAATCTTGCTTTCCTATGATAAACCCCATTGTATCAGGTTCTATTATTTTTTGAATATATTTCTTAATTTAATTTGCTTTTTTGTTTTTTGAGACTGGATCTCACCCTGTTGCCCAGGCTTCAGTGCAGTGGCACAATCTTGACTCACTGCTGCTTCTGCCTCCCAGGCTCAAGCAATTATCCCAGCCTCCCAAGTAGCTGGGACTACAGTGCATACCACCATGCCTGACTAATTTTTGTATTTTTTTTTTTTTGTAGAGATAGGGGTTCATTGTGTTTCCCAGATAGGTCTTAAACTCCTGGGCTCAAGTGATCCACCCACCTCTGCCTCCCAAAGTGCTGGGATTACAGGTGTGAGCCACTGTGCCGAGCCTAATTTGCTAATTTTTAAAAAGAATTTTTGCATCAGTGTTTATGAGGGATATTGGTTTATAGCACTGTCAAGTAGATACATAGTAAAAAGCACAAATGTATTTTTAAATTGTATTGTAATAACATAAAAACAAAAAATAGCCAAATTAATTTTAATAATGTAATTTATTTAATATAAATATTACCAATAGTTATAATATTATATCAATGTAAAATATTGATGAAACATTTTGCCTTTCTTTCATACTAAGGCTTTGAAACGTGGTGTTTATTTTATACCTACAGCACATCTTAACTTGGGCTAGCAACATTTCAAGTGCAGAATAGGTACATATTGCTGTTGGCTGCAATATTGCATAATGCAGGTGCGAGGTCTTCTTTTCTTGACAATATTTGTCTCATCTTGGTACCAGGGTAATGTTGGCATCATAAATGAGTTGGAAAGTACTTCCTCCTTTTATATTTTTCTGGAAGAATGTTTGCAGAATTGGTCTTATTTCACCTTTAAATGAAGTTTGCCTGTTAAGTATCTGGGCCTGAAGTTTTCTTCGTTGAAAGATGTTTATGAATTCAATTTATTTAATAAATATAGGACTTTTCCAGCCATCCAATTATTTTCTATTGAGCTTTGGTAGGAATTCAAGGAGTTTTTCCACTTCATCTATGTGTCAAATTTATTGACAAATAGCTGTTCATAATGTTCCCATAATATCCTTTTAATGTCTGTAGAATTTATAGTAATGTCCTTTCTTTTATTTATGATATTGATACTTTCTCTTTTTCTTTTCTGATGTTGGTAATTTCTTCTCTTCTTTTTTTTAATTAACTTTATTTTTAGAGCAGTTTTAAGTCAGAGCAAAATTTCGAGGAAGGTACAGAGATATCCCATATACACCCTGCCCCCACACATGCATAACTTACCCCCATTATCAATATTTCCCATTAGAGTGGTACATTTGCTACAATTAATGAATCTGCACTGACACATCATTATCACTCAAAGACCATAATTTGCATTGGGGTTCACTATTGGTGTTATATATTGGGTTATTTGGACAAAAATATAATGACATATATCCTCTATTATAGTATCATACAGAGTTGTTTTGCTGCTCAAAAAATCCTCTGGGCTCTGCCTATTCATCCCTTGCTCTGAACACCTGGCAATCACTGATCTTTTCATGCTCTTCATAGTCCTGACTTTTCCCAAATGCCATATAGTTAAATTAGACAGTATGTCACCTTTACAGACTGGCTTCTTTCACTTACTAATAAACATTTAAGTTTCCTCCAGCCTTTTCATGGCTTGATAGCTCATTTCTTTTTAGTGCTAAGTGTTCCATTGTCTGGATGTACCACAGTTTACTTACCACTCACCTATTAAAGGATATCTTGGTTACTTCCAAGTTCTGCAATTCTGAATAAAGCTTCTATAAGCACCTGCATGAAGGTTTTTGCAAAGACATAAATTTCCCACTCATTGGGGTTAAAATACCAGGAAGCATGAGTGGTAGTAAGAGTAAATTTAGTTTGGTAAGAACCATTTTTCAACGTGGCTATACCATTTTGTACTCCCAACATCAATGATGAGAGTTCCTGTTCCTCCACATTCTTACTAGCATTTTGTGTTGTCAGTGTTCTGAATTTTGGCCATTCTAGTAGGTATGCAGTGGTATTTTACTGTTGTTTTAATTTGCATTTCCCTGATGACATACTATGTGGAGCATATTTTCAAATGCTTAATTGCGATATGTGAATCTTTATTTTTTCTTTCTTTTTTTCTTTTTTGAGACAGAATCTCACTCTGTCACCCAGGCTGGAGTGCAGTGGCATGCTCTTGGCTCACTGCAACCTCTGCCTTCCAACTTCAAGTGATTCTCCTGCCTCAACCTCCTGAATAACTGGGATTACAGGTGTGTGCCACCACACCTGGCTAATTTTTATATTTTTTAGTAGAGACAGGGTTCGCCATGTTGGCCAGGCTGGTCTTGAACTCCTAACTTCAGGTGATCCACCTGCCTTGGCCTCCCAAAGTGCTGGGATTACAGGCGTGAGCCACCATGCCCAGCTCATATGTGTATCTTCTTTTGTGAGATGTCTATTAAGTTCCTTGGCCCATTCTTTAGTTGGGTTGTTTTGTCTTGTCTTTACTTTTTTTTTTTTTTTTTTTGAGACAGAGTCTCTGTTGACCAGGATGGAGTACAGTGGTGCAACGAAGGCTCGTTGCAGCTGTGACCTCCCAGGCTGAAGTGATCCTCTCACTTCTGCCTTCTGAGTAGCTGGGACCACAGGCGTGTGCCACCACACTCAGTAATTTTGTTGTTGTTGTATATTTTTGTAGAGATAGGGTTTTACTGTGTTGCCCAGGCTGGTCTCAAACTCCTGGGCTCAAGCAATCTGCCTGACTCAGCCTCCCAAAGTGCTGGCATTACAGTCATGAGCCACTGCACCTAGCCAGCTCGTATTTTCAGTCTCTTGTCAGTGTCTTTTGCAGAGCAGGAATTTTTATTTCAATAAAATCCAGTTTATCAATTTTTTCTTTCATAGATCATGGCTTTTGTGTCATATCTAAAGAGTCATTATAAAACCCAACACCATCTAGATTTTCTTCTATGTTATCTTCTGGGAGTTTTATAGTTTTGCATTTTACATTTAGGTCTGTGACTCATTTTGAGCTAATTTTTGTGAAGGGTTTAAGGTCAGCATCTAGAATCATTTTTTTTAAACATGTGGATGTACAGTTACTCTAGCACCATTCACTGAAAAGACATTGTTTCTACATTGTATTGCTGTTGTTCTTTGGTTAAATATCAGTTGACTATGTTTATGTTAATTTATTCCTCAGATATCCATTCTTTTTCATTGATCTATTTGTCTATTCTTTCACCAATACTACACTGTCCTAATTACTATAGCTTTATAATAAGTCTTGATATCAGGTAGTGTCACTCTTCCAACTTTGCTCTTCTCTGTAAATATTGTGTTGGTTGTTCTGGGGCTTTTATTTTTCTATATAAACTTTAAAATCAGTTTGTCCTGATTCTACTGATATCCACAAAATAACCTACTGATATTTTGATTGAAATTGCACTGAATCTACATATAAATTTAAGAACAACTAAAATCTTGACAATATTAAATTTCCATATCTTTGGCTTTTTTATGATCTTAGTGGGCAAGCTTCTAGTTTCTCATCATTAAATATTATGTGAGCTGCAGGTTTATTATTGATATTCTTCAATAAGTTGAAAGTTTTCCTCTATTTTGAGTTTGCTGAGAGTTTTTATCATGAATGGATTCCTAATTTTGTCAAATGCTTTTTCTGTGTCTGTGGATATGATTATGTAATTTTTCTTGTTTAACCTGTTAATATAATAGATTCTATAATTGGTTTTCAAATTTTTAACCAGCCTTTCATACCCGAGGTCCTAAGTCCCACTTAGTTATGGTATATAGTTATTTTTATACATTGTTGGTTTTGATTTACTAATATTTTATTGAGGATTTTTGCATCTAGGTTCTAGAGAGATATTGGTTGTACTCTTCTTTTCTTATAATATCTTTGGTTTTGGTATAGGGTATTTCTGGCCTTCTAGAATAAGTTAGGAAGTCTTTCCTCTGCTTCTGTTTCTGAAAGACATTGCAGACAGTTGGCATTATTTCTTCTTTAAATGTTTTATAGAATTCCTCAGCAAACTCTTCTAGGCCTGGTGTCTTCTGTTTTCAAAGGTTATTAGATATTAATTCAGTTTCTTTAATGGACATAGGACTATTCAGATTATCTACTTCTTCTTGTATGAGTTTTGACAGATTATGTATTTAACGAATTTGTTCATGTCACCCACATTATTAAATGTGTGGGCACAGAGTTGTTCATAATATTCCTTATTATTCTTTTAATGTCCCTGGAATCTGTACTAATGTAACCCCTTTCATTGTGATATTAGTAATTGTCACCTCTTTTTTACTTAGCCTAATTAGAAGCTTATTGATTTTATTGATGTTCACAAAGAACCATATTTTGGTTTTGTTGATTTTTCTCTATTGATCTACTGTTTTCAGTTTCACTGATTTCCACTGTAATTTTTATTATTTATTTTCTTCTGTTTATTTTAGAATTAACTTGCGGGTTTTTTTTTTTAATGTTTTCCTAAGGCAGAAGCTTAGAAAATTGATTTGAGATCTTTTTTCTTTTCTAATATATGCATTCAATACTAGACATTTCCCTCTAAGCACTGCTTTTACTGCATCCCACAAAATTTGATAAATTGTGCTTTTAATTAATTCATTAAAAATAGTTTATAATTTCTTTTGAGATTTCTTCTTTGATCCATGTTTTATTTATAGGTGTGTTCCTTAGTCTTAAAATATTTGGGGATTTTACAGCTATATGTTTGTTATTGATTTCTTATTTAATTTCATTGTTGTATGAGCAGATATTGTATAATTTCCATTCTTTTAAATTTGTTGTGTTTTATGATCCAACTGTGATATGTCCTGACAAATGTTTCATGTGAGTCTGAGAATAATGTATATTCTGCTGTTGCTGGAAGAAGTAGACTACTACAGATGTCCACTGTATCCAGTTGATTGATGGTGGTGTTGAGTTCAACTCTGTTCTTACTGATTTTCTGCCTGCTGGGTCTGTCCATTTGTGATAAGAGACTTGAAGTCTCTGGCCGGAATAACGCATTCATCTATTTCTCCTTCCACTTCTATGAGTTTTCGCTTCATGTGTCTTGATGCTGTGTTGTTAGACATGCACACACATTAACGATCGTTATGTCTTCTTGGAGAACTGACCCTTTATCATTATGTAATGACCCTCTTTATCCCTACAACTTTACTCGCTTTGAAGTCAGCTATATCTAAAATTAATATAACTACTTCTGCTTTCTTTCAATTCAATTAGTGTTAGCATGATATATCTTTCTTCATATATTTATGTTTAATCTATAGGTCTTTTCGTGTAAAGTGGGTTTTCTGTAGACAACATATAGTTGTATTTTGATCTGCTCTGATAATTTCTATCTTTGAATTGATGCATTTAGACCACTGACACTCAAAGTTCTTGATATAGGTAGATTAATATCTACCACATTTATTACTGTTTTGTATTTTGTTGACACTTTTTGCTTATTTTTTTCTCACCCATCCACTCTTTTTCTGCCTTCTGTGATTTTACATTGTGTATTTTATATGATTTCATTTTCACTCTTTTAAGCTTCCTTTTTTCACTTTTTTTTAGTGATTGCCCTAGAGTTTCCAATATACATTACAACTAATCCAAGTTAACTTTTAAGTAGTACTTTGCCATTTCACAAGTAGTATGAATACTTTATAAAAATAATCCTATTTCCCCCCTTCTGACCCTTGTGTCATTGCTAGCATTCATTTCAATATATATATATAATTGAATTATATATATATATAATATACACACACATACATATGTACATACATAAGCATATGTAATTGAATACATTATCATCATTATGATTTTGAACAAATTATTATCTGTTAGATCTATAAAGAATAAGAAAAAAGTTTGTATTTTACCTTCACTTTTTTTTTCTTCAATGCTTTTCCTTTCCTTATATAGATCTGAATTTCTGACCTATATCATTGTCCTTCTCTCTCAAAAAAATTCTTTTCACATATCCTGCAAGATAGATCTACTGGCAATAAAGTTCCTCAATTTTTGTTGTTGTTTGTTTGTTTGTTTGTTTAAGTCTTTATCTCTCTTTCACTTTTGAAGGATCATTTTATAAGGTACAGAACTGTACATTGGTGGGTTTTTTTTTCTTTCAACACTTTAAATATTTCCTTCCACTCTCTTCTTGTTTGCATGGATTTTGAGAAGCTAAATGTAATTATTATCTTTGCTCTAGTATAGGTAAAGTATTTCTTTTCTCTGGCTTCTTTCATAATTTTTTCTTTATCTTTGATTTTCTGTAGTTTGAATATGATATGCCTAGGTGTAGAGATTTCTGTTGTATAATTTTAGGGGGGAATTTACCCTACTTTTGTTTTCTGAGTTTCCTCAATATGTGGTTTGGTATCCAAATTAATTTGGGGAAAATCTCCGTCATGATTGTCTAAACATATCTTCTGATTCATTCTCTCTTTTTTCTTCTGATACTCCCATACATAGATTTACACCTTTTGTAGTTGCTCCACCGTTCTTGGATATTCTGTCCTATTATTTCCAGTCTTTTGTTTTCTTTGCTTTTTAGTTTTGGAGGTTTCTATGGAAATGTCCTAAAACTCAGAGATTTTATTCTCAGCCATGTCCAGTCTACAAATAAGTCTATCAAATGCATTCTTCATTTCTGTGACAATGTTTCTGATCTTTAGCATTTCTTTTTGGTTCTTTCTTAGAATTTCATCTCTCTACTTGCATTGTCCATCATTTCCTATAGACTCTTTATCCATTAAAGTCTCTAGTATATTTGCCATCATTGTTTTAAATTCTGTCTGATCATTCCAGCATCTCTGTGGTATCAGAGTCTGCTTTTGATGCTTGTTTTGCCTCTTCAAACTGTGTTATTTGCCTTTTAGTATGCAATTTAACTATTTCTTGAGAGCACAAAATAAAAGGAACTTCTGTAGCTAGGCCTTTAGTAACGTGGTGGTGTGGTGTGCAGGAGGGAAAGCATCCAATAGTCCTATGATTGCGTCTCAGTCTTCTAATGAGCCTGTCAGACCATGAACTCCACACATGCTTCTGCATCCCCCTCCCGCCTCATTGTCTTAGCTGGAAGAGTCTGGACTTGGCCTTTTCCTTCCTCCAGCTCAGTAAGGCTTTGATAAAATCCCAGTGGGTGAGGTTCTGGTAAAATAGTTTCTCCTGAGGGCAGATTTTGCTAAGAAGACTGTAATTCTCTGGGCTATTTCAAAATGGTTTATTTTCCCCTCTCCATGAAGGAAGCATAAGGGAATTTTTCTATGCCATTTATTATGAGCACAGGCTGAACTCCTGAAGGTAAAACTCGCAAGAGTGTGGAAACCTCCATATGACTGAATGATATGGTTTGAATGTTTGTCTCCTGAAAATCTCGCGTTAAAATGTGATCTCCAATGTTGGAGGTGGGGCCAGGTGGGAGGTGTCTGTGTCACGGGGGCAGATTCCTCATGAATGGCATGGTGCCCTCCCCATAGTAATGAGTCCACGTGAGAGCTGATTATTTAAAAAAGCCTGGGACTTTCCCCTGCTCTCTTTTGCTCCCTCTCTTACCTGCCATGTGACATGCTGGTTCCCCTTTTGCCTTCCGTCATGATTGTAAGCTTCTTTAAGACTCTCACTAGAAGCTGCGGAACCGCCAGCCAATTAAACCTTTTGCCTTCATAAATTACCCAGTCTCAGGTATTCCTTCATAGCAATGCAAAACTGCCTAAGACACTGAGCCTCCCTGGAGTTTTTAATTCTCAGAGTTGTTCACAGAGAGCCTCTAGCAGTTCATCAATTACAGTTCAGGTTTTCCTACCCTGGTACTGGTTCCCACGGAGGGTTCTGCTTGTGAGCTTCTGACCCAGCAAGTCATAATTCTCTGTATTCACCTGTCTGTCTCTCTAATTTTGGGGACAGCAGTTTACCTTGTGATATCACTTCTCTTGTAGATCTAAAAAAGTTGTTTTTTCAGTGTGTTCAGCTTTTTACTTATTGTTAGGATAGAGTGACAACTTCCAAGCTTCTCTGATGCTGTACCAGCAACCAGAAAACCTCCAGTTTTTGTTTTTGATCATACACCCAAATGTTTATCGATCGTACTCCTCTTTTCAAAGACCCAAATTTGGTTTCATTGGTTCCCTCGTATTGTTTTTCTGTTCTCAATTTTATTGATTTCTGCCATTATCCTTATCATTTCCTTTCCTCTGCTTGCTTTGTTCTTAATTTGAACCTTTCTCCTTTCCCACTTTCCAGTTTCTTATGGTAGGTGCTTTAATTGTTGATTTCAAAGCTTCCTTCCTTTCTGATTCAATCGTGGAAAGCTTTAAGTTTCCCTCAAAGCATGGCTTTAGTTGTATTCCACAGGTTTCTTTTTTCCCATATATTTTTAAGTTCTTTTGTTAGGTTGGAACCACATAGAATTGATATGCCTTCTCTGTGTATTGGCCTTATTATCAATAAGTTGCTCATGAAATAAAATAAATTATATACTGACAATAAAACTGATTTACTTCAGGGACTATTTATTTTTCATACATGACTTAGTGAATGAGTTTATTATTTATGACAGCAATTTTTTTAAGTTGCTGAAATTTTAGTTTGCTTATATTTACTTATATTTAGTTGTATATATTTAAGATATATAAAACTTGATTTTAACAGGTATAAATGTCAAAATTGAAACTTAGGAAACAGATATGGGAAATATACCAGTTATATTTTCAGTATACACCTTTGTGTCCCATAGCCCCTTGAGCATATCTCAATTATGAATTCTCTATTTGCTTATTTCTGTTTTTTTGTTTTTTTTGTTTTTTTTGTTTTTTTTGATGGAGTCTTGCTCTGTCGCCCAGGCTGGAGTGCAGTGGCGTGGTCTCGGCTCACTGCAAGCTTCGCCTCCCGGGTTCACGCCATTCTCCTGCCTCAGCCTCCCGAGTAGCTGGGATTACAGGCGCCTGCCACCACGCCCGGCTAATTTTTTGTGTTTTTAGTAGAGATGGGGTTTCACTGTGTTAGCAAGGATGGTCTCGATCTCCTGACCTTGTGATCCACCTGCCTCAGCCTCCCGAAGTGCTGGGATTACAGGGGTGAGCCATTGCGCCTGGCCTCTCTGTCTTCTTATACACATACCTGGGACAAAAACTGTGTCTTAATCTCTGACGCTCAGCCCAATAACTGATTCATAGAAGGTATTTAATAAAGTATAACTACATAAATGCATAATTAATTACTCAGGCTTTCCTCATTTTGCAGAAGACTTTATTTTAAATACTGAGCTCCCCTAAGATCTTTCTTTGAGTTTCGTGTTATGATGTACCAGTCACCCCAGTCTGCTATTGTTTCAGCATTAAAAGTCTTGCCTCTCGGGTACAGTGGCTCATGCCTGTAATCCCAGACTTTGGGAGGCTGACGAGGGTGGATCAGTTGAGGCCAGGAGTTTGAGACCACCCTAGCCAATTCTGTCTCTACTAAAAATACAAAAATTAGTCAGGCATTGTGGCGGGCACCTGTAGTCCCAGCTACCTAGGAGGCTGAAGCATGACAATCGCTTGAACCCAGGAGGCAGAGTTTGCAGGGAGCTGAGTTGTGCCACTGCACTCCAGCCTGGGTGATAGAGTGAGAGACACTGTCTCAAAAGAAAAAATTCTTGCCTCTCAGGAATGTAGTCCCTCAGTCCTGGGAAAACTGGGATGGTTAGTCACCTTATAGCTTCTCAAAGTGAATCTGAATGCTTAAAATGAGAACAAAATATTATGACTTGAAATTATACTTTTAAAGTTGTAAGGCTGATGTCAGTTGGAATTAGTCAAATGAGTATAATTAAATCACGAAGTTCATTAACATGATTTTTAAGCTGGGCACAGAGGTATTTAAAACTTACAATTTGAATTAATAATGATTATACATTTCATTTTATTTTCCTGTGGAAATGGGTCCTTGCTTTGTAAAAATAGCTTTTCAAGACTTGTTTTGGTTGACTCTTGATTCACAGGAGGTCGAGAAGACAAAATTGAATTTTAAAATGCTGTTTCTCCTTGGCATTACACCCAACCAGATAAAAAGTAGAACACTGACTTAAGAAGCCAGCTGGGTGTCTGAATAATGCCACACAGCACATACTTGACAGAGTTACCTCCATTTTGTGTTAATCATTTCTAAGGAAAAAAATAGGCTTAATTTCATTGGAGCAAACTGATAGAATAAGCTAACGGGGTTTTTTTTTTTTTTTGACAGTGGTTATTCATAACCTCGCTTTCCCTTCTATAAACCCCAATTTCAATACCTTCTTCTGTTTTTCAGCAAAGTATTTTTTAATATTGCAACAGGATATTATTCAAATATAAATCACACTGGATTGGACTATTTCCTTAGTAGCAAAAGCAATGTTCTTGCTGGGATGATAAGTGTAAATGTCTCTAATTATCCTTTACTACACAGCAGTCTGAGGAAAAAATCAGGCTACAAATAGAAAAATCAGCTAGACTGTATATGTTGAAAAATAAATTGTTAATTTAATTCATAAAGAACAAAGCAGTTAATTACTTTACAGGAAAAACTTTCTTGGTCTTTTCTGATTTCAGATATATATGTATGTGATATAATTATCTGTATCTTTCACACAGCTTATAGATTCCAACAAAATAATGATTCTTGCATAATTAAGAAACAATGCTGAGATAGAAAAGTCAGTCAGACACGGTGGCTCATGCCTATAATCCCAGTACTTTGGGAGGCCGTGGCGGGCAGATCACCTGAAAGACTAGCCTGGCTGACATGGGGTAACCCTATCTCTACTAAAAATACAAAAAAGCAGCCGGGCGTGGTGGTGTGTGCCTGTAGTCCCAGCTACTCAGGAGGCTGAGGCACAAGAATTGCTTGAACCCGGGAAGCAGAAGTTGCAGTGAACCAAGATCATGTTACTGCACTCCAGCCTTGGAGACAAAGTGAGACTCAGTCTCAAAAAAAAAAATAAGAAGAAGAAGAAAAAGTCGTAAGTCAATACCATAGATGAGGCACTGAGATGAACACCAATGCAGAACGACTGTAAATGTCATCTGTTTATTCTGCTTCTTTCTATTTTTAAATAAAAAGATGGAACGTAAGATGTAATGCTTAGTTTCAAAATTTGTAAAGAGATAATTGAAATGTACCTATTAGATCCTTATATCTTCATGGATCTGTCAGTTTAAGAAAATGTTTTGGCAGTCAAGGCAAAATAAGGGATGGAGAAAACTATATGATGTGTTCATGTGTATTGTCCAGGCTTCCACTGCAGTACGTATTTTGTTCTTTTTTCTAAGTATGAATAAAGAGATTTTGCTGACTTTTCAGAAGTAGCCAAAGACGTTTCCATGTTCCTAAAATCATTAACAATAGTTAACATAGATCGAGTGCTTACTATATGCCAAGCTAACCATGTGTAGGAGGGACTTACTATTATTATACCAATTTTAGAAATTTAAACAACAAACAAAGAAACCCTCAGACTTCACTTAACTTGATTGTTGAGGGATTCACAGCTGGTAAATGGAAAAAGCAGCTTTGAAGCTCCTGGTGCCTGAACAAAGCCTATGTGCTCTACCAAGGCCTCTCTACTAGGAAGGACTTCATATGCATCTATAGGAAGATCTGTGTCCACATTTTATGCTGACACAGATCCTGAGACTGGCATAAGATTGGGATATTCTTTTCGTTTGTGAGCAGATTTATAATGTGTGTATTTTTCAAAAAAAGTCTTAACATTATCCCCAACTATCTCATATTAAATTATGGTGTCTCACACATGAGATGAATTTGTAACAGATTTCTCACTTATGCATAATTAACCAGCCCTTCACAAAACATTTATAGGTAGTTTAGTATAGAAAGAAAGACTTTAGGATCACTACCATCAGTAACTTAGATGGCTGTAGACAA
The DNA here is from genome assembly GCF_028885655.2 of Pongo abelii. NCBI lineage: Eukaryota > Metazoa > Chordata > Mammalia > Primates > Hominidae > Pongo > Pongo abelii. The sequence goes on from NC_071992.2 coordinate 42,328,949, forward strand.
CCATTTGTCATTGACACCTAATACATCCTATCCTATAGGTCATGAAATGTCCTACTTATTTTCTATCCAATCTCACTTGATAACTGCACTGGTTCTTCCCACAACTTTCTCTCTTACATGCACTGTTGCTTCTTATAGATTTATTTATAGGCACTTAACATCCTTTCAGTCATTTCAGTTAAGTAGTCTCTATAAAAAATAAGTTGTGCTGAATTGCTTCAATAAACCTTAGCTACCTTGTGATAGAGAGACCTTTTGGCTTCATAAGTTGGTCAAATTAATGACTTTAAAAAATCATTTGAGTATGTGCTACATTCTAAGATGCTCTATACTCTAAATTCTTTCTAGGATGATCGGAAGAAATCCAAGGTAAAATTGTACATCTGCAGGTGAGATTTGAGGTTTAGTCTGTAAATTATTTAATTTGTACCTCAGTGTTTTTGTTTTTTAACTCTTACTCTAAACAGTGTCTGTTTATTTGTTTTGTTTTTTTTCCCTTTTTAAAAAAATTTCTGGTTAAACCTGGAGTAAAATAAACATCCAAACAAACATCAGAGGTAGTGTGGGAGAGAAAAAAGTATAATAAATCCATTTAGTCTAATAGAAAGAAGAAAGTCAGACACAAAATAAGAAATGACTGAGCAAGGTTACACTGTATAGTTCCCTTTCTCCAATATGTAGCCACTAGCCAGATGTGGCTACTGAGCATTTGAACTATGGGTAATTTATTTATTTATTTTTAAATTTTATTTTTTTGAGTCGAAGTCTTTCTCTGTCGCCCATGCTGGAGTGCAGTGGTATGATCTTAGCTCACTGAAACACCTGCCTCGTGGGTTCAAGCGATTTTCCTGCCTCAGCCTCCTGAGTAGCTGGGACTACAGGCGTGTGCCACTTTGCCTGGCTTATTTTTTGTATTTTTAGTAGAGACGGGGTTTCACCATGTTGGCCAGGCTGGTCTTGAACTCCCAACCTCAGGTGATCTGCCTGCCTCGACCTCCCAATATGCTTGGATTACAGGCATGAGCCCCGCGCCGGGCCGAATTATGGGTAATTTAAATTACTATGACATTGGGTTTTGAAGATTTATTATAGAAGAAAAAATGTTAATTATCTCATTAACAAATAGTAATTATTTACATTGATTTCACATCGAAAATATTTTGGATAATTTTGTTGAACATTTTTGAAGACTTCTTAAATATAAAACATTATAGCACACAGATGGCCAACATGATATTTCTGTTGAATGATGCTGATGTAAAGCAAGAGAAAAGAGATTTTTCAACCTTCATGATCAAAGAAAGCTTAACAGAGGAAATGCTGGAGAAGGACGCTGTATAAGATGCCTGTGATACAGGAAGGAAAACCTCACTTCCGAGGACCCTTCACCGAATTGGACAAACATACCCAAGTGAGTGTTTATATTTGGCCCTCTATCATGGTCCACCCTTGTTTTACAATAGTGATACAATTGTTATTAAAGCTGAGCAAAGAGATTGGAAAAAGTAAAGGACAGAGGACAGAATCTTGGTAACAGCAATGATTTACATACTGTAACAGAGTATATATTTGTTCATAAGACTTCATTCTCTCTCCAGGCTTGCCATGGTTTCCCAGGGGACACTGTATGCTTCCCTATTCCACTGACTTTAGGCTTGACCTTGTGACCAGCTTGACCAATGTGATGTGTACCAGTTCTGAGTGGCAGTTTTGAAAGACATGACCTATTTCTTCTTTCCCTTTTGTAGTCCTGTCATCCTGAGATGAACAGTTTCATCCTGCTCATCCCTAGATGAACAGATCCCAGATAATTGCGCTACTTCAGCTTAAATTTGGAATAATTGGATTCTGAATTGGAATGGACACATGGAACAGATATGAACCAAAGCCAACCCAGCCTCACTGAGCCAGAGCCCACCTGCAGAATGTGAGCAGAAGAGAAATGAGAAGGTACTGCTAGCCTCATTTCAAACAAGGAAAATGAGGTACAGAGAGATTAAAATACTCAAGTCACACAGCTAATAAATGGCGGGAACCTGATTAGAACTCAAGAGATTCTGAGTCCAAATCTAGATAATATTGACTCTGAAATGAAACTGTAACTGCCCAGTGGGTTCACCTCGCCCGCTTCCTAGACAAAGCTGATTTCTCAAGACAGGGGCATTGCAATAGAGAAAACAGTAATTCACGCAGAGCTGGCTGTGTGGGAGACCAGAGTTTTATTTGTAACTCAAATCAGTCTCCCTGAGCATTCTGGGATCAGAGTTTTTAAAAACAACTTGGTAGGTGGGGAAGCCAGTGAGCCAGGAGTGCTGACTGGTTAAGTAGGAGATGAAATAATGGTAAGTTGAAGCTGTCCTCTTGTGCCGAGTCAGTTCCTTAGTGGGGGACACAAGATCATGAGCCAGTTTATCGATCTGGGTGGTGCCAGCTGATGCATCAAGTGCAGGGTCTCCACTGATCTTAGGAGCAGTTTAGGGAGGATAAGAATCTTGTGGTCTCCAGCTGCATAACTCCTAAACCATAATTTCTAACCTTGTGCTGAATTTATTAGTCCTACTAAAGCAGTCTAGTCCCCAGGCAAGAAGAAGGTTTGTTTTGGGAAAGGGCTGTTATCATCTTTGTTTTAAGCTATGAACTAAGTTCCTCTCAAAGTTAGTTCAGCCTATGTCCAGGAATGAACAGGGACAATTTGGAGGTTAGAAGCAAGATGGAGTTGGTTAGGTCAGCTCAGTTATAATTATGTAATGGCAGTTTCAAAACTTACTTTTATTTTACCTAAAATAAACATAATTTTTGTATTATACTGTAGAATATTTACTTGGGATTTGCATGTTTGCTTTATTCTGAAAGTTATGGGTTCTACTTAACCAAGGTATAAGTTTCTTGAAAGTTGGGTCCTAGTCTGATGCCACTTTGCATTCACTGCAGTATGGAGCTTAGCACTTTCTTTGTGTGCTGTTGACTCGCAGAAAAGGTTTGAAGATTGACAGATTGATGTGATGACATTTTATCATATAGTCACTATTCATATAACATAACAGACATCGTGATCGCCAAACAAATTAGTCTTTGTGTTTATGCTTAAGGGCTTAGTCTGAATAAGAATAACTCTCCTCGCCCTGGGCTCTTCCTCTCTCCTGTTTCCAGATCTGAGTAAAGAGATCTTAGTTGATGGCTTTGGTTCAGGACTCTTGGTTCATTCATGGCTTGTATCCCTGCTGTCCTCTGGAGGATCTAAGGGTCACTGCATTTTGTGCTTTTGTGTAAGGAACAGCAAAAAGCATGCAAAGGCACAGCAATAGAGTTATATTTTAAAGAAATACAGATCCAGAATCCACTTATTTTAAAATTCTAAACAAATGAGCAGTAAATAATGTGATGAAAATGGGGCTTTCCTACAACTAACACCATGATTCCCTGTAGCCTTTGTCTCTAAGATAATCAAACCTTTGAAGCAAAGAATTATTTCAGATGTTAGCACACTTTTTTCCCTCTTAAAATTATGGAATTCCCCATTCAAAAATTTGCCAAAATTGAAGAAACAGGTTAACTATCTATAGTTCAAAGAAAAATTATATTCTGGTAATTTTTTTCTTTATTATTTTTAAAATTATGGCAAACTGTGTAGTGATTATACCTTCACTGGTATTGTTTATTTCTCAAGTTACTACTCAGTGTCCTGCATTTCAGCCTGAAGGATCTTTGTAGCATTTTTTATACAGCAGGTCCATCAGCTACAAACACCGTGAGCTTTATTTATCTAGGAAAGACTAAATTCCTCCTTCCTCTTTGAAGGACAGTTTTACTGGATAAAGAATTCTTGACTGAAGTTTCTGTTGGTTTTTTATGTTTGTTTTGTTGTCCTTTCAGCACTTTTAGTATTCCACGTCTGTCCTTCATGATGAGAAATCAAACTGCTAATCTTAGTGAGCAGGTAATGTTTGCATTGACACACTTCAGACAGCCTGTCTTGTTAAAAATGTGTTAAGGTGAAAATGAAGGAGACAGATAAAAGAAGTTACTGATAGAGAAACCAGTGTTTCATTGGATCATAGAATCTCTAGGCTAAAAGGAATGTGAAAGGTTATTTGTCCAACTGTAAACATATCAGACCAATCTGCTTCAACTGTTATGTAACAGAGTTGTGAGTTGTTTTTCAGTTGCCATGGACCCCTAGGCTGAAGACCACAGAAGCTAAGCACGCCCCCAGTGAACCACGTACGCAACTATGAGTAAAGCTTAAGTACTTGAACCAAGAAGTGGGGGCTGAATTAAGAAGCAGAGAACACATGGCAGGATCCAGGATTCAATCAGATTGAGTCCTGGTGTCACCCCATGGCAGGATGCAGTCAGATCATGACTCCTAGCATCACCTCATTGCAAGATTCGATCAGATCACATCTCATTACCCTATGCTTATAAAACGTAACCTAGTCCCAGCTCTGGGAGACAGATTTGAGCATTTCCTCCCTTTTCCTTGTGAGTCGACTCACAGTAAGCTTTTCTCACTGCAAAAACCCAGTGCTTCAGTGTTTGGCTTTCCATTGTGCAGTCAAATGGACCCAGTTTGGTTCAGTGACACAACCACTGTGACTAAAGGTATATGAACTTTTAAAGTATACTCAAATGTTCTAGTGATATATTGAATAATTGTTAGCATTCAGGATGTAAATCTGAATTAGTTGTATATAAGGAAGATTGTACATTATCAGGATTTGATTACTTCTGCTTTGTAGGCTGTCAAATTTATTTCAGGGCAACCAATGAGAAAGTCTACAAAACCAGGAAATATCCATGGCATTCCTATCTTAACCAGAGCCATAGCAGACATCAGTAATCAACCACGGCATTTTCCCACAGAGCTCATATTTAGCTTTATAATCCTTCTCAAAACAGATTTCCCACCTTCCTACAACATCCCTAAGAGTTTATCTATAAAATGGAGAGTGACAATCTGTGGGCATTTGAGATTTCCCTACCACCCTCAGCCTCATATACACTTTTTCCCACTAGCAATGCAAGAGATCAGGTTGTGATGTTGGCGCCTAGATCACCTGATTCGTCTCAAGCCTCCTTCCTTCGTTGTCATGTATCTGCACTTACCAAAGAGCAAGGACTAATTCAGAATAGCACAGAAATCAATAGAGAAGTTGCTTATAATCATGTTTCTCATTGTTTTCACATTTTATTAACCAATTTCTGTTTACCCTGAAAAATATGAGGGAAATATACAAAACAGGGAGGGATTGCTCAGATAATTGATCACAAGATATGATTTCTACATCAGATGCTCTTTCCTTTCCTGTTTATTTCCTTTTTATTTTGGTTGTGGGGTTTAATGTAATAGCTTTGTTTCAAGAGAGAGTTTTGGCAGTTTCTGTAGCTTCTGACACTGCTCATGTCTCCAGGCATCTATTTGCATATTAGGAGGTGTCGTGGGAGACTGAGAGGTCTATTTTTTCCATATTTGGGCAACGAGAGGGAGAGATAGCCCTGAGGAGAGAAACAGGTAAGCAGCAGAGATAGAGGAGAAGCTGCTGAATTTTATCTCCACCTAGCCAGCATCAAAGAGCTTAACCCTTTGACAACTTGTAGAGCACAAAGTATTTAACTGCATGGAGGATTCAGTACTCTCAGTATTTTTAATTTCCAAGCAGAAATGTGGGGCAAGATAGAGGCTATGATGAAGGCAGGATAGATAAAGAGTAGTTACACAGAAAATATTTTTCTTAAATTTCTACTCCACTTTTTTTTTTGATGGGATGCAAAAAGGACATGTGACTAAACACAGTATTGAATTTGTTCCTCTAAGATCCTAAACTTTTCCAGAATAAATTTATATGGAGCAAATTTTTTTTATCATAGCTATAGAAGGCATCTTAGAATTCATCTAAAGCAGTCCATTCAATTTTTCAGATAGGAGCCCAAGGCTTCCAATTAAATGATTTGCCTCAAATCACAGGGTCATAGAGGCTGGCCTGAAACTGACTACCAGATAGACTTTTCCAACTGTAACTTTTCGTCTGAACAAGAGAAAATAAGACATAATATTTATGATTATTTAGTCAAATCTCCCAAGGTCAGTACATAGATAGTACCACTGTAAAGAATAGGGGAGAAGTTAATTCATAATATTCAGTGATGCCTCAGGACCCTGGTTGAGAAAGCCTGTACTAGCACGTTATCACTATCTGGCTTCCACAAACTATTTGGGCACTGATTTATTACATGAAAGCCACAGCGAGTTTATAAGAGTTCTACAATGAAAGTGTAAAGCTTACTGGTTTGGGCTGTTAGCAGATTTAGGCCTATGGAAACACAGCCTGTTTCATCTGTGACCTTGAGTTACGATTAATTTTAGATAAGCAGTGGATAATACATTTAAGGGAAATCACCTTTGAGCCACCTTGAAAAAGAAGCATAAATTTCACTTGTGTTCTAGTTCGTTGTAATAATGGCTTTGCCATAAAATGTCTCCTAAATAGCTTGAGACTGAAAATGCTGGCTAATAAAAGCATATTGTGTGCTTATTAGAGAAGAGCAAAATGCCACAAAATTGAACAGTTAACCTGCAAATAATTGTCAAGAACTTGCTTCCTAAAGGAATTTGCTCTTTCCCTGGGTGGTCATCCAAAACCAAAGGTGTATGGGAGCAGAAATCCCTTCCTCTTAGACCGTAGTGGTGATGCTTAAGGAACAGTCAGAGATAAACATAATCAGAAAAACACCAGGAGCTGACTGACTGCAGGAGGCAGAATTCACTTGTGGACAGGACCAGGCAGCAACTTAGGTTCATCACTTTATGGACAAATGATGACTTAGTTGTTGTTTTTCTCATAGTCTGTCCATGGATAATTAAGTATTTGTAGGTGGAAAAATAGTAACACTCACTGAAATGAATCCACCATCCTTTATATATGATGCCACTATTATGGGAAAAGATGACCTTGATTTTCTGATGCGCTCACCAACACAAGCTTTTAATTTAGAACCACTTGTTTTAACCCAAATGGCATGGCATGTTAGAAGGGCTTGGGTCCCCCATGAAGATATGTTATTGTGGAGTTTGATGGAATCTGAGTACATTTCAGGTCTAAGAATGCTGAGGCACTGGGCATTTCACTTGTCTGAAATGAGAAACTGAAATCAGGAATGAGGATCAAGGTCACAAAATTAGATCATAAGTCTGTGTAGTACAATGGCTGTCACTCCTTTGCCAACCTCTGTAATAAAGGCTGAGAAAACCAACACATGGTGCCTTGCCAGCCCACTCTGCAGTGAGAGGTGAGCATGTAACACTGTTTTGACTAATGAAACAAAAAAAGAAAATGCTTGGAATTGGTTTTTGCTTTCCTAATTAAAAAATGTCAAAGGTGGCTGAATATGGCCCTTTCTTTTCTCACTGCCTTGAATGTGGAGGCAATGTTTTCGAAGAGGAAACAGACATCTATTATTAATGAAGGGAAGAACACAATGACAAAAGGCAATTTCAAAAGACAAAATAAGAAATCAAAGGAGAGTTTGAGCATTGGTCCCTAATAGAGTCACCGGTTAGGTAAACCAAAATGATCAACCACCTGCTTTAGGAATTTTTGTTAGGAGAGAAAAATGCATCCCAATTTGTTTGAGCCACTGTAATTAGCATATACCGTTATGTTCAGGCAATTGAAATCCTAGCTAATACAGATAATTATGACAAAAACAGGGACCAGGGGCCAGCATCAGAAGGAATAAGGAAAGTCTGGTAACCGTAAATGGTGCATTGCTTTTGCTGTTTTCTCCTAATCCTATAGACTCGTACTTAAAATTTAACCAACTTGAGTATCTTTGCTCCCTTTTAGGAGCCTAACAGAAGAGAAGAGAATTATGTAAGCAGGTTGCAGTGCTGCATCTTGCATGCTTTCTTTGGGCTATAGCTAGTGTCTGAGCAGAGAAAAACATCCTCTTGCCTCTGTCCTCTCTTTGCCTTCTTCATAAGAGCCTCGGAAATCCTGTAAGAGCGGTTAAGTGAAGTGGGTAATCACACTGCTTTGTTTTACTTAGAGCCAAGAGGATCATTTATACCTCTTATCAGACCTTAAGAGCAGCTCTTTTGCTGAAAAGCTGGAGGCCTAGCAGGGAGGAAAATTATATAGAAATACATATAAACTATATCCTAGGGATCACTGCTCAAAGTGCAGGATAAATGGAAAACATGTGACCTACGTAAAATTACCCTTCTGCTAGCCCCATCCCAGCAAGAAGCAGCTCACAAGAGAGACTGGCTCCCCGCTAGGGACATAAATGGGCTTTCCAGGTGATGCTGTGTCAGTCCTAAAGATTCTTGAGTTATCTGTTATAATAAAGCAAAATAAAAGCAGTTCATAATTTTTCATGCTCCAGTAAAAGAAATGCATAAGCCCATTTTTTTTTTTTTTTTTGAGATAGAGTCTTGCTCTGTTGCCCAGGCTAGAGTGCAGTGGTATGATCTCAGCTCACCACAGCCTCCGCCTCCTGGGTTCAATCAATTCTCCTGACTCAGCCTCCCGAGTAGCTGAGACTCCAGGAGTGTGCCACCATGCCCAGCCAATTTTTGTATTTTTAGTAGAGATGGGGTTTTGCCATGTTGGCCAGGCTGGTCTTGAACTCCTGACCTCAAGTGATCTGCCCTCTTCGGCCTCCCAATGTGCTGGGATTATAGGCTTCAGACACCACCCTCAGCCCAAAAGTCCTATTTTTTAAAATCACAAATCTATGTCTTTAAAAGACCCTCTCTACCCACGCCCCTGCCACCACCCAAATCCATGTACCCTTGTGGCTGAAATGTAATCTTTTGGTAACTCTCTTTTGTATTAGCCATTACCTTCCTCAAGACATCCTCTTTTAGTATCCAAAGACCCCTGGAGAAGTGAAAAGAGGGAAAGAGGAAGGAAAGAAGTTAATAACATGTATTCAGGGCCTATAGTGAACCAGGTAGCGTAGTAAGAGCATTATTAAACTGTGTACTGGGTGTGGTGCAGTGGGACAGACATGTGTGTTTGTGTGTGTGGGTGGGGGTACATTGGGTGGGGAATGTGGGAGGGGAAGGATAGAAGAAGAGGGTCTGGCTGAGGTCATGTGGCAGGAGAGGTTACAGTGTGAAGAGAGTCAGTAGGAAATGTGGAACGGGGGATACAGCAGGTATTGAGTGACAGAGGATGTTATTTATAGGACTCTATTGGGATGAGTAGATAAAGTCCCAGATCTGTAAGAAAAGAGATATTGACTGAGCATTAAAAAGGCTGAAAAAGAAAGAGAACAAAAACCGAGAAAGCATCAAAAACATGGACAAATGTTGGCATTTCCCTTTTACCTTGGGGGCAAGTCTTTATGAATTCCATGACTGGAGTCCAAAGGGCTCCCTCTGAATACCTCCAACACTTTTAAGGGAAACAACAAACAAACAAACAAAATACATTAACATGCCTGGGAGCGCATCACTTCCACTTGTCAGCAACCATCTTCACTCCCAAAGGGCCATGCTGCTGGGGATATTTAGCTGAGGAAACAAATCACCGTGGAATAGTTTCTGCTCCAGGAGAAACAGCGATTATGAGCAGGATCAGTGTTAAGTGTCAAAAGACTTGAAAAATATCTTTACTTAAATCCTACTCTGTGCTGACTTCACAGTATTCCCCTCCACCACCAAAAAAAGTTGAAAGAAGTATTTTCACTAACACCCCACCAAGGAAACTAAAATTACACTAGGCAAACAGCTGCAGAAGAAAAACAAAAACACAAAGGATTTGAATGGAAAGCCCAAGTGTCTTCCATTCTTCCAAAGAAAACCATCAGAAATGCAAATATCAGGAGTTGTAGGGTTATAGGTCATAGCTGAGGTTAGCTAATCTTGGTAATAAAGAGGCGGTCACACATCTTTTATTACCTCTATGGAGCTTCAAGCCTTTTGTTTGTACCATAGAGGCTGTCTTTGGAAATGGATCAACATGGGAAAAGGTAAGTCTTATGATACGGTTAGACTGCGTCCCCAACCAAATCTCATCTTGAACTCTAACACCCATAATTTCCATGTGTCATTGGAGAGCCTGATGGGAGGTAACTGAATCATGGGGGTGGGTCTTCCCTGTGCTGTTCTCGTGATAGTGAATAAGTCTCATGAGATCTGATGGTTTTATAATGGGGAGTTCCCTCACACATGCCCTCTTGCCGGCCCCCATGTAAGACGTGACTTTGTCCTCATTCACCTTCAGCCATGATTGTGAGGCTTCCCCAGCCATGTGGAACTGAGTCAATTAAACTTCTTTCTTTTATAAATTACCCAGTCTCAGGTATGTCTTTATTAGCAGCGTGAGAACAGACTAATATACCTTACTAAGTATTTCTCTAGTACTTATAAAACACCTTTTGTTTGTTTTTTCCTGCATCTCAGCTATGGAATTTACAAATCTTATCAAGGTAATGTTTAATTATTTTCCTCTTAAGATAAAATGTGAAACTATGTTTAGGAATCATGAACAAAATAATAATTATGAAGGATAATATATTTGGATGACTTTGTTTTGGGCAGAGAATAGTATCTTGTAAATTTTAGGACTCTGAAAGACAGAAGAAAAAATGGAGACTTGGATATCTTCTAACTTTTTGCTCTTAGCTATTCATCCCTCAATCTTCTGGAGGCTGTATCCTATGTTATATGATGCAGAGAGAAAATAATCATGTAGAACAAATGTAATGACTTGAAATACAACAGTGATTTACGATGAAGAAATTCTTTCATAGGAAACCATTCTCTCAGGAGCTTTCCTGAAAGTCTCTGGGAATTTATGAAATGATTTTGCTGATGAAGCTTATTTTTAGCTGTACCCCATGGCAGTCTCCTTGCAAAAGAAATGGGGATTCTGTTTATGCTACAGAAATTGAAGTTCTGCACAGCAGTCAATAGAAAATAATGGATATCAGTTTCACAGCTGGAACTGCTGACTTGATCAGATTTTATAACTCTCTTCTCTGGGGGATGTTTTTAATAAATCCATGGAGAGTGGTGTCATGTATTTAATGAGAAAGCTTCAGTGTTTTATTCTATACATAGAAACGAGTAACTAAAGGGAGCTTGACCATCTTACAGTAACTCACATTCCTAAATACATAAAAATTAATGAAAAACAGACATGGGATGTTAGATCTTTGTTAGATCTGGAAGGAGTTGTCTCTGTTTCTAGGACTTGAAGGGCACTTTGATTCTCATTTTTATCTGTCTTGTTTTTGTTTTTGTTTTTCTTTTGGAAATGGAGTTTCACTCCTGTTGCCTAGGCTGGAATGCAATGGTGCGATCTCGGTTCACCACAACCTCCGCCTCACAGGTTCAAGCAATTCTCCTGCCTCAGCCTCCCAAGTAGCTGGGGTTACAGGCATGTACCACCACACCCAGCTAATTTTATATTTTTGATAGAGATGGGGTTTCTCCATGTTGGTCAAGCTGGTCTCGAACTCCTGACCTCAGGTGATCCACCCACCTTGGCCTCCCAAAGTGCTGGGATTATGGGCATGAACCACCACATCCGGCCTTTATCTGACTCTCTAAAAGCTTAAATTGTTCATCTCTCTTCTCAGAGAGAAGTTAGCCAGATGTGTTGCTTCGGCCAAGGTGCATTCCCCTTTCACTTGCTCTTTGATTTGTCTTCTCCCTGACATCATTTGCATTGGGCAGGATCTGACTTAGGAAATCTCATCTAATTTTCTACCTTTACATCGGGGAATAATAAAAGCATCTACTTTCCAGACAAAATTGCCATAAGGATTAAATGAGACAATAAATGGAAAGAATTTAGAGCAATGCCCAATGCATAGTATGTTCTTCAAAATGTTGGCAACAAATCAGCAATCCAAGCCCTACTTGTTCTGCCCCATCTGATCAATTTGGGGAACGATGTTAGTAAAAGCAATCATTAAAGCAGATGTCTTCGATTCTTACAGGAAAAGGTTACTGTGAAATCCAGAGAAGAGAATACACTGCTGTTCTTCCCTTTTTTAAAACTTAACTTTCCAGATTTCTTCTGGAGTGCTTCTCTGACTGTGTATACATGAGAATCCTCTGGAAGATAGAGTTGGGGGTGGCGGACATTGTTAAAAAGGAGATTCTCAAGGTTTTCCCATTCTCAGGAGATTCTTGTTCAAACTTGAGATGAAGCTTATGAAATTGCATTATCAACAACCTTCTCCACTCCGGAATTTCATGCAGATGGTGCACAGACCTCACTTAGGGAAGCGCAGCCTTGGCATCTCACTTAAGGCCTACCATTAGGCTCACTGAGCTCATTGAAATGCTGCTAAATTTCATTTTATCAGCACATAGATAGGATGAGAACTCTCCACAGTTGAAAAAGTTCTTTAAAGAGATCTCAAAAACGTCTACCTCAGATGTGGACAATTTTCAGTTCTGCTCAATTTTCTTGGAAGAATCCCAAATGGAATACTTAAGTCATCATTTCCAAATCCATAGATTTTCTTCCAAAATTCCCAGGTGGTGTCAACAACTCGCCAGAACCTACTGATCAGAGTTTTGCACCTGCTGGATTGGGTCCTGGGATGACTTCATCCTATAGAAAGCATTTGGATGCTCTAAGTCGATTCTTTTTGGCACCCACAACAGGTGTAGAAATGATTACAGGGTGTCTAACCATGTTTCTTATGTGGGAAATGACTCACAAATTATTCCTTCCACATGCTCCTCTTTTATGCCTCTCTAAAAGAAGGTTTTCGCCTCTTTATAGGGCAACAGATTAAAAATGAACATGCCTGGGTCTGTTGAGTTTTCAGCCTCTGAAGTGCTAGGGGAGAGTGGAGTCCAGGATGTATTACTGGTTCCCTCAGTCATAGAGACCATCTACTACTTCTCCAGCTTCTGGGGGGAACTTCTACATGTTTTTCGTAGTGGAGATAAAACTGCCTTCTCTTCTCATTCAACAAAAAGTATAATCAATTGAAAATCTTTCTTGGAGATATGTTGCCAGCTCATAAAATACAAAACATGGCAAGTAACCCTCCTCTCCATATGCACTGTCAACTCCCATAAGCAATAAAGGCACTTAGACTTTTGCACTGCAGGAGAACAGCACCATATGTATTTAAACTGTAAGGAGAAAAGGAAGAGAAATCACTGCTGTGATCTTTGCAATGTTTCATTTTCTGTTCATTTTTTATTTATTCATATCATCATATAGGTTTCTAAATACAGAAGCATTGCATCTCCTGTGTGACATCTTCCCCGTGGTAAATCTAATTAAACTGCCATTAAAGTCTGTGTTCACTCGATTATGCCAAGGTGACCGCAGCGGCTACTAAATGTTAACAGTATCTTTCTTTGCTCACTGCCAGGCATTTAGGGAGAAACCAGTAGCAGTAGTTTTTATAGAAATAGATTTTAACAACTATTTTTTGTTTCTTTTTTACAATAAATATTGCTGATTTTGAAATCAGTAGAGACAATGAATTCTAACAGGGAAAAATAATATATTTAGGAAACTTTTTTATATTTAATAGAGTTTGATGGACAGTTGAAGCCAATGTTTTTTTCTGGCTTTAGATTAAATGCTCAAGCCTGTATTTCGAAGATATCCTTGTCTTGGCACCTTCTTTTCCAGGCCTGTTTGCCTGCCTCTGATAGCACTGCTCCTGGCTTTTGAAAATAGCAAGTATGCTTTCACCATCACGTTTTTGTTCATGCTCATTTCCATTCTTTATTTTTTATCTTAATCCCACTCATCTTCAGGACTAAGCTTGAAATGAAGCTTGTCTTGGCCTCAGCAGCCCAAAGGAATTTTTCCTTCCTCTTAACTCATTTGACAACCCACAGGATCCTTGTCACAGTTCATCTTGCATTGTCACTCATCATCTGTTCATCAAAAGCATTCTCTGGGCCACTGACCTGAGGAAGAAACAAGGGATTTGATCATTCCTGTGCATGTACTTTTTCCATTGCAACGGCGTGCTGTTTTCTTCACAGTTAACTAGAACATAAGAGTTTTCACTAAAGTCTTGACTCTCCCAGAAACCAAGCGGGCTGGGGTTTTTCAGCAGCAGGCCTTCTTCCTCTGATTATTCTCAGTTATTATTATTATTTTGAGACAGGGTCTCATTCTGTTGCCCAGGCCCAGATTGTGGCACAATCTCTGCTCACTGCAACCTCTGTCTGCAGGGTTCAAGTGATTCTCGTGCCTCAGCACCCCCAGTAACTGGGACTACAGGCTCACTCCACCATGCCCAGCTAATTTTTGTATTTTTTAGTAGAGACGGGGTATCACCATGTTGGCCAGGATGGTCTCAAACTCCTGACTTTAGATGATCCGCCTGCCTCGGCCTTCCAAAATGCTGGGATTAGGTTATTTTCTTCTTTAACCTTCATTGTCGCTGCTCTATTATTGTCATGTTGGGGCTTTACCTGCACTGTGCTGCTCTGAACCAGCAGGCTCTTATCCTCCATGACCCTTTGCTCCACTCCCAACACGTACACACAGACGCACATGCATACACACACACACACACACACACACACACACACAATGCTGCAGGCCCTCCTGACACAATGTCTGCTCTGTCACAGCTCCTGCCCACTCTGGCGGTCCCCTCCCTCAGGATGCAGGGCACACAGGGCCTGTGGATCACCGGGGGGGGCCGCTGCTAGACTTGCTCCCAGCCCGATTCTTCTCTGAACATCACTGCACTTCCTTGCCCCTGCTCCTGAGATACTGCTCAGGCTCAGTTCTGTTCCTCTTCTTGAATACCTTGGGTACTTGCTGAGCTAGACAGAGAAGCATGGGTTTCTTCCTCTTCCTTCTTTGTCCTTCCCTTCTCTTTTTTGAGCAGTTTTTCTTTTAATCTATCCCTACCCCACAGCTAGATTTCCTTCCACCTGGATGTGAAGATTCAAGCATATGTCTGTGGCCCCAGAGATGGCAGGAAGAAAGGTTATGTGGAAAACAATTTATCTCACCAATTAACTTACCCACTTAGCTCTGTGGAAGTCCCTGGGTCTACTGGACTCTAAATAAATATGAGTTCAAGTCAATTATTTCAAAGCTCTCTTGCCCTGATAGCAATTAGAGCTACTATTTATCCAGCTTCTATTAGGCTGCCAGCTTGTTTCCTTGAATTACCTCTTAAATACTTACAGCATTACCAGGTAGCAGGTATCCCTATTTTCCGTGTTACAGGTAATGAAACTGAGACTCAGAGAAAGGAAGTCACTTTCCCTAGCCACTCAGTTACTAAGAGTCAGAGGAGGGATTCACCTCCAGGTCTTCTGATTCCATAGTACACAGGATGTGCTTGCTTCTCAGTGAAGAACAAAATCTCTAGGAAAGTTTAAATTTGTAACTCTCAGTTTACAAGGCCAGTGGACACTACCCAGCTATTTGCACACTTTGACCAAAATGTTAACTATAACAGAAAGGATAGGTGTTTTATTGTAGATTAGCACATATATTTATTTATTTGAAAATTACTTTCATATTTTGGAAAACTTAAGCCATACTGAGATGTTGCCTTCTCTGAGTCCCAGATTTGAGTTTTTATCCATAGATCTGGCTTTTGACCCAGATACATGGAGTATGCCACCCCCTCCAACAATTTAAATTGAAATATATCTCTCCTAGGTAGGTAATTTGTCAGCTGAAGGTTAATGACAGCGAAATGCTAATGATCAAATGGCAATTAAATGTATCATATTTTTAAACCAAACTCCCTTAAGAAGCATTACTGTATAATTACACTCTAGGAAACCTGCGTCATCTACTAAATTAAAGCCAGGGAAACCTTCCTTCTTAGCAGCAGCATGTTTTTCTTCTATCTTTCTTGATTTGATTTCACAAGTTTCATAAATCATTTAGCAGCTGCAATTGTTGTCAAAATGTTTTGGTTTCAAATGCAAATATTTATAACTATTGTTTTATTTCCCAAAACAAAGAGGAAGAACTGTGTTGAAAACAGCAACTAGAACTGTCCAGGCTTTTAGCTTAACTGGAGCTGAGCTGCCATTGCAGGACTGGGTCCTCTTGAAAGCTCTATCCCAAGGCTTCCTTGAGAATTCATGGTGGTCTTTGCCAGATGGCACATGCCAGGTCAAAAGCTGGAGCGCCCATTAGAGGTCAAGGATTTCTGACCCTAACTGAATTGGACCGACTTAGTCCAGCTCTGACAGTACTCTTAATAAATGGTCTTCAAATGAAAGACACAAGAGCATTCTTTCAAGGCATTTTACTTTCCAAGAGTTTCAAGGACGTTGAGGATTATTATCATTCCAGTGGAACAGGATTCATACGGGAAAGACACTCAAGAAACAAACAGGCTCATACTGGACCTTCATTTCTGTTGCCCTCCCAAAGTCTCTCTCCCAGCTGGGACACTTGACTGAGGAGGTGCCCTTGTCAAAGGCAAGCTTTGACAATGCAAAGTAGTCACTGGCTCTAAGTGTCCCTCCTGCCACCTTCATACAAATCAATACATTAAGAAGAATTAATTCAATCAGATTTGTCTGAAAAGTTTGTTTCAAAAAGAATCCAAGGTGACTTGTAATGGAAGTGTACAAATTACAATGATCATTTAAAAAATGAAAACTATAGATGGGAAGTAGAGAAATTAATGTATATAGGCTAATATGGCTATTATATATGAGCATTAAATGTTATTTTAAGCTTCCAGAAGGCTCAGAAGAAGAATCACAATGTCATGCCAGTATTCATGTCATCACTTTTAATAGTAAAAGCAACATAAAGAGGTTTTTAAAAAAATTTTGAAGACGAGAAAAGCATAATTCCCTAGACTTTAAAAGATATATTTTTCCTTCTTTTTTCATATTCCATTTGTCTTTATTTTTGTGAAAATGGCCTTATAGTGTTCTTTTCATGTTATTTATAAAATTTCATATTCTTTTTCTTCTCTTTTCTTCAAAATCCCTGTAACCATATGTCAGATAAATTTTGACAGAAACTAGATTACCAAGAGTTCAATATTACCCCTAAGGAATGCCTGGGGTGTGTTTAGTGTGTAGCGTGGAAGTAGGGGCAGGGGCAGGGCCACCTCCGGGCTCTCTGGTTAGAGCTGTGGTCTCTGACCTGAATAGGTCACTAAGTCCTTTGAGGCTTAACAGAACTAGGGAAATTCTCTCTAAAAAATGTGCAATTACACAATCACAGATTTTTTTTTCATGCAATTTTAGAAAATTGTAGAGCCACGACTGAAGGTCTTAGGTACAGAATTAGCTGCAGTGGGGCCTACAAACAGACGGAAATTCTTCTCAAGGCACTGCTCAAAAATAATAGGTAAGACCAGAGATAACTCTTGGGACAGCAGAAAGGGTGACCCTTAGGCCCAATGCTTTGGGTGTCAAGATGCAATGACTAGAGATATTCTCGAACTGTGGGTCTCAAATGTTTTGGTTTTAGGACTTCTTTACACTTTTTAAAATTACTGAGAACCCCAAAAAGTTTTGATGATATAGGTTATATCCATCAATATTTACCATATTAGAAATTAAAGCTGAAAAAAATTTTAAACATGTTTACTTATTTAACATAATAGTAAATTCATGTTAACATAAATAAATAACATGTTTTAATGAAAAAATAACTTTTTCAAAAATGTTGAGAAAGTGGCATTGTCTTACATATGTACAAATCTCTTTAATGTCTATGTTAATAGAAGACAGCTGGATGCTTATATGTGCTTCTGCATTCAATCTGTTGTGTTATGTTGTTTTGATTGAAGAAAATCCAGCGTCACAGTGACATGTAGTCAGAAAAAGGTTGAGTGTATTAGCAATATTTTCAGATAATTTAGAATATTCCTCTTTGATACTACCCTCAAAATGTGACAAATGGTAGTTTCTTAAAAGTAAGTTACCAGTGGTTAATGACAGTGCAGTGTGAAAGAATGTAAATGCACTGTTTTCTAAAATCCACTGCTTATCTTGGACTTTCAATGCTTATTTTACCCAGAAATAGTTTTGACCTCTCAGACCTTCTGAAAAAGTCCCTGAGACTGGAGGCCTACAGAAATACAATCCCACAGCACTCTTTCCCTATGCACGCAGCAAGTTCTACTTCTGTGATGAATATGCAGAAAGCACAGAGCGATTGTCCTCACGGTCTTTAGCCCTACAGGTGTGCCTGTGCAAGTCCTAGAGGGAATGGGACAGGATCAGAGACATGGTTTGGAGTGAAGAAGAAAGACAGGGAAAAGAAAACGAGAAAGAAGACATATTTAAGGATCAACCATACCAGAAGGGACTCTGCCTTGAATGTGTATGTTGGTGTGTTTTCCTGGGGATGAGGGTACAGGCATCATGACAAGTGGGACACAGTTTTGAGAGAGAAGCACTAACAGCAGAGCTTGCCTAAAGCCAATCTGGGTGGGAAATGCTACACAGAGTTAAAAGCAATGCTTACAACTATTTCATCTGTCCCAACTCTCAGTTATTTGCAAGGCAATGGGATAATTATTAGAACAATAACACTACTATACTACGTAGATAAAAGTTAAGCAAAGCTGTTCCAACCAGATTTAGATTTTTATCTGCCATGAAAATTCCTTTTGTTCTTAAACATTTTAAAAAAATACTTCGGTTGATAGTCTCTTTTGAAGACAGGGCAATCCCTAATTTCAACAAATTAATTCAGCACTGGCATTTTCTCTTTCCTAGATGTAGTTGCAATACTAGATTTTCAAATCTGGTCTTATAGAATCTGGAAGGTTTTCATCCCATTACACTTAGTAACAATAACAAATCTCTGATGAGATATTAGGAAGCTTGAGCCCTTCTTGTCAGATTATTTTTTAAAAGATTCCTTTAGGAGAGTCTTACCCATCAGTCACAGAAGACAGGGTGGTGACTGAGCTAATCAGAAACCAGGTATTAGGTGGATTGAGAACACCTGATTCAATGTTCCTGCTCCAGACCCACTTCTGTGCTTCTGCATCATTTTATTCCAATAAATTAACCCCTCTCAACATCAACACAGATCAGGCCTGGCCAGAAAGTCCCTGGATTTTTAGAGTTGAGATCCCTAGTCTTGAAGTGGTCTTGTTACTTGTTGTTTTTTTTTTTAATTCTTTTAACATGAAAAAAATTTTTTTTTATAGAGACAGGGGTCTTACTATGTTGCCCAGGCTGGTCTTGCACTCTTGGCCTCAAGAGATCCTCCCACTGTGTTGGAATTACAGGTGTGTGCCACTGCGCCTGGCCATGTTACTTCTGTAAAAGAAAAACTGTTTTCACAATGAGGCTGATGATCATTTTTGCCTAAGGCTCCTGAGGCAGAGCTATTTATTAGTATGAAAGTCAGGTTAAAGGGAAAACCTATTGTGAGATGGTAACTACAGCCACATCCATAGTGTAAAGAATCTTAGTGTGTGTCGTGTAGATGGAGTTATGACTTTGCCTACAAATGCCGCACTCTAGCTCCAGGAGACAGGAGGACCCAGGCTGGGTACGCTGCAGGCTCAGTTCTGACTGGTGGGAAAGTGGAACACAGCCGGTCTCTTGAGATTTAAGCACCTTACTCACTCAGCTCGCCATCCCTTCACTTTTCAAGGAATGGGGTACTAGCTACTGGCACTTTATATACAAATGAACTACTTCAAATTCCTCTCCAGTACGTTCCATATCCCTGTTATGCAACTAATTTCCCCAAAGGAAACATAGCTTGAAGTGTCTGGGGCACCTGAAGAAACAAGACAGAAAAGCACATTCCATGTGGAAGCCAAGCTGGCTCCTGTTCAGCAGCACCCAGGCGCGGGGAAATCTTGTGTTTCTTCCAGATGGCTCCAGGCTCCAGGGACACATTTTTGGTCTCTGCCTCTGTTGAGTTCTCCTGTATTTTTACTGTTAATGACTCAAGGAGGGGACAGGGGGTGATGTGTTGGCAAAAAGCATGATGATAAATCCTGCTGAGGCACCTTTTCTGGAAAGAGCGGGCAGCTGTCTTCTGCCTCATATTCCAGGCATGCCTGGTACCTGTGCTTTTCTCGCTTCCCCTGTTCCCTGGTGGGAAGGAGTTGGCGGCATATGCGGGGTTCCAAAACACCTTAATGAGAAGAATGCTATTGCAGGGCAATCATTATTGTGAACATCTGTGAACTGTAGCATTTAATTGAGCTACAGCTAATGTTTATCCTGTGTAGACAGAGTAGGGGATTAATGGTGGTTTGATTGTCTTTAGATCGTTTCTTATTATCTTTTCCTTTCTCTTGTGATGTTTTGGCAGAAGTTACAGAGAGGATTCAAAGCCCCAAGACCAGGCATCCAAATTGTCCAAAAGTCTTTGGATTTATAAACAAAGCAGTAAGGGGAGTGGGGTTGTTCTTGCAGCCTTCCTTAGGAATATATAGTATAACATTTAGAAGCTGGTAGAAAAGCAGGTAATGAGTTAAGAAAAAAGACTCCTGCCCCTATAGCAAAGACAGACTTTTAGGAAAATTTATTATAATTCTCCAAGTAATATCAACTTAATACTTTTATTTCCAAATAAAAGTATACTTTTTTTTTTTTTGAGCACTCTGTCACCCAGGCTGGAGTGCAGTGGCACGATCTCGGCTCACTGCAAGCTCCGCCTCCTGGGTTCACGCCATTCTCCTGCCTCAGCCTCCCGAGTAGCTGGGACCACAGGCACCGGCCACTATGCCCAACTGATTTTTTTGTTTTGTTTTCTTTTTTTAGTAGAGACGGGGTTTCACCGTGTTAGCCAGGATGGTATTGATCTCCTGAGCTCATGATCTGCCCGCCTTGGCCTCCCAAAGTGCTGGCATTACAGGCAAATGAAAGTATACTTTTATATTCATTTCATTTCCCCAGTTCAATTCAGTTTGTTTCTGATCAGAACTGGGGAAATGAAAATATGTGAAGGATTTTTTTTGACTAAATGGCAAGGCTCAAAAAAATTTTTGAGACAAAATAATAAATTATCCTAATTCATTTGTTTGTTTATTTATTTATTTATTTTATGGAGATGGAGTCTCACTCTTGTCCCCCAGGCTGGAGTGCAATGGCATGATCTCGGCTCACTGCAACCTCCACCTCCTGGGTTCCCGAGTAGCTGGGATTACAGGCAGGCGCCACCACGTCCAGCTAAATTTTGTCTTTTTAGTAGAGGTGGGGTTTCACCATGTTGGCCAGACTGGTCTGGAACTCCTGACCTAGGTGATCCGCTCACCTCAGCCTCCCAAAGTGCTGGGATTACAAGCATGAGCCTCTGCGCCTGGCCTATTTATTTTTGACGAAGCTGAATACAAATAAAGTATCCATGAACTTGGCTTCTTCTGGGTTCTTCTTCTTCTGCTGTCCTCTGGGTTTGCAGAATGCCATTCTCTGTATTCCTCTGTCCCTGACAAATGTCTCAAGGCTTAATCCCACAGAGCAGGTTTTTCCTACTACCCCGACCCATATGAATCCTTTGTGTGCTTAAACTTGGAGCTCAGGAGAACAATTTCCGAGTTGCTTTGCAGTAAGAGCATTCCATGCATCTGGCATTTTAACTTCATTTTCATAAGGAATTTGGGTGTATATAAATGTTCCAGTTCCATATGGGAGGCTACTCCTCTGTGACATCAACTTCTGCTCACAGCTGCAGAGAAAGAAATTTCAGTGTTCTTGGCAGTGAATCTTCTAAGAGCTACCTTTTGGAAGAAGTCTGTGGAAAATATGCCTACAGACACGTGCATGAGACTTTGCTTCTTGCCAGGTGAAAAATACCCTGCAAGGAGTATGCCAAGGTAAACAGCGCTGCACAGGGTTAAAAAGCCTGGTTAACATCAGCATCTTGCTCTCATAAGTGGTTGGGAGCAGTGGGCCTCCATCCACATCCATGGCAGCCCTAATTCAGGCCCTTCAGACCATCACTGTCTTCCTCCTCCAGGTATTTCCTGTAGATCAGAAATAGCACCTTTCTCAGTGAGGCCTGGTGATGCCTCCATGTTTCATCCCAATCAGAGGACACTCAAACAAAAAGAAAAATAAGAGAAAATCCTTTAGGATTAAATCCCTTTGGTCAAACTACATATTTTTTCCTTTTGTCCTAGCAAGCAACTTTCTTAGAAAAACCTGAAAGCGAATAAAGTGCTGAAAAAGACATATGTGATTGAAATTAGCTTTTATCTTCAGGATGCCACTGGATTGCACGTGGGATAATGAATTAAATGAAGTAGAAACCATGGCCTGAACTGGAAATGTGCTTTGTGCCTAATGTAATTAATCTCTATTGAAACAGCTAAGTCATTTAATTTGTGTTGCATGAATAATGAAATGAAAGGGGCACGTATGAATTAACTTCTTAACCAGCAGAGAAGATGCAACCTCCAGGTTTATAAATTGATTGGGATTTTCCTTACAACTCTTTAGGTCTATGTTTATCAGCTACAGTTTCTTTCTCCCTTGGTTGGTCAAAGATGTTGCTATTTTAGCCATTTCCATTTTGTCTAGACATTTTGCAAATCTACATCAGAGGGACATTTTAGACTGTGATCTAAAGGGTATGTGTATAATCCAGAAAGCTACTAGCTGCATAGTCTTTTCTTACAAAGTATTTAGCCTTCACCTTTCAAGATTTCCTTCCTCTCAATATTTGGAGAGGACAGAAGGATAGATATTCCAATGCTATTTTCATATTGGTCTGTGCTTTTGAGATCACTGTGCTCCTTTGAAAATATTGCCGGGCACCCTGGCCTCTGTAGAATAGCAGTGCCAGGGAGGCCTTTATCTCCTGATGGCTCTTACTAAGCATAGAAATCTGGGCCCACCCCCTTAAATTCCTTTAGCTTTTGGCACAATTGTACTAAAGACTTAGTAATAGCACATGATGACTAAACAACTGACCTTGGAACAACGCAAGTTTTAATTACATGGGTCCACTTATATGCAGATTCTCTTTCATCTCTGCCACCCCTGAGACAGCAAGACCAACTTCTCTTCTTCCTCCTCCTCCTCAGCCTACTCAAGATGATGAGGATGAAGACCTTTATGATGATCGACTTCCACTTAATGAATAGTGAATATGTTTTCTTTTCCTTATGTTTTTCTTAATAACATTTTTTCTCTAGCCTACTTTAATGTAAGAATACAGTATATAATACATACAACTTTTTTTAAAAAATGTTAATCGACTATGTTATTGTTAAGGCTTCCAGTCAATCATAGGTTATTAGTAGTTATGTTTTTGAAAAAAGATATGCATGGATTTTTGACTGCATGGCAGATCAGTGCTCCTAACCTTTCCATTGTTCAAAAGTCGACTGTAAATAAGAGCTTAGTGCTAAATACCCTGGAACCTGCCTACTGCGCTCCTCCACCAACTCCCCTGATGCTGTTTCCTTTTCTTAGCCTTCCACCATGTTGCCAGCACTAGTCCCAACATATCCTGTGTCCAAATATTTGGGCAGAGGTGGGAGGATCAGAAGCTGAATAATATTTCTCAAAAACAAATAAGAATTTTCTGGAACAATTCAATCTAAATTCATATTTAGAAATTTAGAGAAAAGGTTATCTGAAAGGACACTGTTAATGTTTGTAACTTATATAGAAATATGCCCTTTTAGATAACCTTTGTTTCTTCTGGCCATCCATCTCTTTTCTCGCCTTTTTCTTCCATCATTACCAAGACAAACAGACTCACTCACTGCTGAATCAGTGAACAGAACAGAGCTCTGACTAGCACAGTCTAGAAAAAGTATAATCTTAAAGTGAAAGCAATAAAGGTCAGAGGCAAAAAACAAACAAACAAAACAGAGAAAAGGGGAAGAATTTTGTGAATAATTTTATAAGCACAAGTAAAATTGCTATCCATTATAGTTCCAGAATACAAGTTATTGAGTGGCTTTAGCTAAATAAAGAAAGCAACGTTTGAAGGTATAATCTGTCAGCATTAGTCAGAAATCTGCATTCTAGCTGAAAGAGATTTTCTGCTTGGCTGAACTTTAGTCAACTTTCCGAAACTTCCCCTAGGTCCATCTGTGCACTTCCTGGTAAAATCTAGTTTTAGCAAAATGACCCTGCTAAGTCAGTTTAGCCAGAACCCCCTATCCTTGATATCTGATCATCCTCGATATCTGATCAGGTTCTTCATCCTTCACCTTCTGTCTTCAGCAAGAATCCTGTTGGTTTAGCCAGAATCCCCCTTATCCCTCATGCTTCCTCTTAGTAATTTTCCATGCACTGACTTCCACACTGCTCCTTGGCTATCAATTCCCACTTGCTTATGCTGTATTGAGAGTTGAGCCTGATATTTCTCCTCTATTGCAAGACCTCCTTGCAGAGGCTTCTATGCATATGGCAACAGCTATGAATAAATTCTTCCCTACCTGGCTTTAACAGGTATCACTGAATAATTTTTGTCTTTAAGAGTTACAGTGCTGTGACTTGGTTAAGATCAAATTCATTATTGGACCCCCAGGCTTCTTACTCAGGACCCTAAATGTGTACCTTTGAAGCCTTTGTCCTCACTCCTAACTGATTGATTAGAGATTCACTGGTGAGTCAGGCTCCTGAACCATTTCTCCAGACAAATGCCCTTGAAGTTGGTCAGGACAGATTTTGATCCTTAAGGTATGAGTAGGTGTATTTGACCTTTAAGGTATGAGGATGTGCTCTGAAGCCAGGCTTCATGTGAAAGCTTTCCCCTGGCTGGAAGGTCATTTTTCTGGCTCCTTGTTCTGAGTTGGGATTATTTCCTGATTCCCTGGGCTGGAAGTCCTTCTTCCTAGCTGGCTATGAGGCAACTCTATTCCCTCTGTTCTCTCTATTGGATCCTGCTTCTCCCATGGGTACATCTCTGTCATGCAAAGCCTTTCTTTTGAACCCCTACTGATGACATGCTCTGCCAACTCTGTCTACTCCTTGTTATGATTTTGCCTTCCAGTTCTCTTGAATCCTTTGGCATGTCCCCTTTCAAGCCCCTACCTCCTCCATCTCTCCATCCACCCCTACCAGATCATTTCTTTACCCACTCCAGCCCCTCAGATCGTTGAACTTAAGGCCCTCCTTTCCTCCATTGTGGGCTTTCAAGGGACTCAGGGTCCCTCTCATAAACATCTAAGACTAAAAAGAGAAGGAAACTGGGAAAATTAAAAATATTAAAAGGCTTCTTCACAAATGTTGGTAAAAAAGCTTTGGCCCTTATTGAGTAGGTAACTTCAACCTGTGCCGTTTTCATCAGAAACACAATTTTGATAAAAATGTAAGTGAAGGTGAACCAGTGAGTTTACATTACTGTGGTTTACTGCCTCATGACTAAAATTTTGAAAATAAAAAGCCATAAGATTTCATTGCATCTACCTGTATGTTTATGTATAGGTATGTATATATGTTTTTATCTTATGTACATGTGATATTTTTCTACCTACAATGGTATTACCAAATAAAAATACTCAAACTGATTTAAGGATAAGTGAGTACTTACACAAATTAAGTATTCATAAAATTCTCAGAAACATAGAAACTGACCCTTTTTTTTTTACGTTCATGTGACACGGAATAATGTTTGGTAAATAAAAGCTAATTTTAAAATTGTTGGCAAAATAAAATAGGAATGTCTTTAGAATTGACAGTATTAAATATAATACAGACATACATTTTTACCTGGGTTTGTTAGTCAAATAGGTTTGTATTGTATCTGTTAGATGATTAAGGCCATAAAACCATGAATTCAACCTAAAATCAGAATGCACAATAAAAATGAATTGTTTAATTGCTTGATGCATGTAAGTTGCAAAAGAAAAATAAAGAAAAAAATGAGGTTGTAAAAGGGTGAAAATCTTATCTTCTGTGGGTAAAGCTGATTGAGATCAGATAGACTCATTTATAATATTTTATTAAAAATTGTTTTTGTAGTACATTGATGCAAAAGTAAAATTTTGTCTTCTCTGTTAAGATAACGAGGTTATTTTGGAGTATTGGTCTAAGAATGTGAGGTTTTTTTGTTTGTTTGTTTTAAGGAATTGGCCTCGGAAACAAAGATTTGTGTTTTATCAAGATAGCTTCTTGTGCATAACGTTGTCTTCTATTAAGTCTTGGATTACTTAAGAAAACTGAGTCTTCTCAACATTAAAAGTCTTCTTAACATTAAAAGAACTAAATTTTTGTTCACAACTGTGAACCCTTCTGTATTTGCCTTTAAAATTTTTTATTGTCATTTTGATTAATTAGGTAACCAAGATCATACTTAATTGTTTTAAATTTTTTGACATTTTTGACATACTTCCCAAAATCTAATTCTAAATTAAGTCTTTTTAACCTTGAATTAACTTTGAGGTTTTTCAATTAGGCCCCTGAGAAGATCAAATGATGTGTCTCTAAGCTTGTAAAAGAGAGATATTAAACAGTTAAACGTATTTATTATATTAAATTATATAAAAAGCATTGTCAAATAAGTGGTGCTAAACCTTTTTAAAGCTATATTTATGGGCGTATTATTGATATCAGTGTTCCAAAATTGTATGTGATTCCTAGATATATATTAGTGATAATTTTGGTTATTATGTCAAGATGTATACCATAGAAATAGCCAAATTTTTTGTCAGTTGCATCATTATTATAATGAACTCATCAGATTTTAACCATGGACATTTTAAGTCTTTTTCTTTCATAGGTTATTGTTCTGCTTTAATTTTTCTCTAAAAGCATTTGCAATTAGCTATAGTCCAAAATGCTTCTTCTTCAAGAATATAATTGGAAAACACTCTGACAAGAATTCTTATCAGATTTCTGATACCTCTAACCATTGGATTGGGTAAGAATTTCCAGATCTCTAATGAAGAAACTGATGGCTTCGTAAAACTTCAAGCAGAACAAGAATTAATTATGAGATTGAATGAAATGATGAAGATAATTATTTAAATGACTTTTTATTTGAAACATTGCTGTTTCTTCAAATGTTTTGTTTTCCTGATTTAAGGAATTTCTTTTCCTTTTAAGCTATCTGTTTGTTTATTGCAATTTGGTAAAGTATACTTTTGTGAAAGAATTTGAAGCATTTACTTTTTCTCCTTACCAGATACCTTCAGAATTCAGAGACTATTCATTAGCATTCTTATTTTTATGGCAATGCAGTTATTTGCATAAATTCATTAAGAATCTCTTTTTCTTGTAATAGTAAATTGGAAACACTGGTTATATTATGAGATATATACATATATATGTATGACTAGGATATCATATTTTCAGATATGATCAAACATTTTTAAGAAACAAAGGTTGACAGCCAATAAATCTCTTCTTGGAAAAACTGGTCTGAGAGTTCCCAGTCTCATAGGTGAGTAAGGAATGTCACTTCCTGGCAGGCTTAGGAAACTTAGGATATTTTGAGGATCTTAAGAAGAGAATAATTGACTCAAATCTATAGATGTTACAGACACAGCCTCATGGCAAATCCTTGGTTTGACCTTCTAGCCTCAAGAGGCTTTTATAAGTCCAATTTAAGATTTCTGATAAAAAATCCTGGCCAAACGAACTTTACAAGAGCGAATATGGCCAATCACTATTCTTGTCTCACCTATGTAAATGAGGAGGCCAAGATTAATGAGATGAACTTATTTTGAAAACAAATGAGTCTGACTTTATTATCTTAGTTAGAAATGGGAGTGACTGTAGAGAGAAAAAATATCTTTCAGAACAAAACTATAGTGTACCCAGTATTAGATACTTGCCCTCTTTGTTTTCTTTGAGGTTTTATTATCTAGCTGCAATCGAGACTAGATCTTAAATTTTTCTAGTTGCCTGCAATATCTGGCTCCAACTCTCCAAATTAATGCTCCCAGTTTTCTCCCACTCTTCTGGCCTGGAATCACTAAAATTAAAACATCCCTTTCCTTGAAGCCCTGCAAGCCGAAGCTAGATGACGATATAAACTTCAGAGAGATCACCACAAAAGCTTTTGACAACCTTTGTGGCATTTAAACTGGAAACCAGGAAAATCTGTCATTTGCCACTGTCTGTTCTCACTCCAGCTGAAGATGCTTCAAGCCCAGCATCTAGAAATCTTGACTGGCTGCCCTCAGGACTCAGAAACTGAATTTATAGTTTTTTCAACTATTAATCTTTGTTTTTATTTTATTTTCATAGAAATTAATCTCTCTCTGTTAAATCCTGATGGCTCACACTATCCAGTAGACATTCTCTAATACCAAATCCCAACAGATGAGTCAGCTGGTCCTACATGAAACAAAGGCGACCAAGTGAGAAAATCTGCTTATGTTGAACAAGAAAGAGGACTAATGAAGATTATTTGCTGGCTAAACTTTAATCAGGTTTCTGAATCTCTTCCTAGGCCCATCTGTGCACTTTCTTGTAAAATCCAGTTTTATCGAAATGGCCCTGCTAAGTCAGTTTAGCCAGAACCCCCATCTTTGATATCAGATGATCCTCAATATCTGATCTGGTTCCTCATTCTTACCACCCGCTAGGTGATGTCTGATCACTCTGGCCTGTCTTTAGTAGGAATTCATTAGGTCCATTTAGTCAGAACCCCCATCATTGATGTTTCCACTTAGTAATTTTCCATCCATTGACCTCCACACTGCTTTTTGAATACAAATTCCGACTTGCCCATGTGTTACTGGGAGTGGATCCCAATCTGTCTCCCCAGCTGCAAGACCATGTTGCAGTGGTCCCTATACCTATCACGATAGTCCTGAATAAACCATTTTTATTGTGCTTTAACAAGTATTATTAAATAATTTATTCTTAACACTCAGGAAACTCAGGATATTTGGGGGATCTTAAGAAAAGAATAATTTCCCCAAATCGATAGGTGTTGCAGACACAGGCTCATGACAAGTCCTTGGTTTGATCTTCTAGCTTCAAGAGGCTTTTCCAAGTCCAGTCTAGATTCGTTATCAAAAATCCCAGCAAAACAAACTTAAAAAGAGCTAATATGGCTAATCATTATTCTTGTCTTGCCTGTGTAAATGAGAAGTAATTCAATTCAGTGTAATGGATATAAAAAAGGCTGAGGCAATCACCAACTGGATTTCTGGACCAGAGTGAGAGTCTATTGTTTCCAGGGTTCAGAGAGTTTCTTCACACCTTTTTAATATTTTCTCTTTTCTCACCAACAGCTTCAGAGATGAGAAATCACTTTAGCACTTTCTGTCCAATTTCCCTTTTAGTACCATTCATAGCTTCTGGGCATCCATCCTAGGAATCCAAACTGCCCTAATGAGCTTCCTTAACTGCCTTAGAGTCCCACAGTGTATCCTCACCAGCGTCCACCTCCTCATCAAATATGATATCTTTTCAACTAGCGATTGATCAGAGTAAGACTGAGATAAATGTATCAATACTAACGTGTTAATTTTTTTTTTTGGTTTTTGTTTTGTTTTGTTTTTTTAGAGACAGAGTCTCCTTCTATCACCCAGGCTAAAGTGTAGGGGTGCAATCTTGGCTCATTAAAGCCTCAATCTCCTGGGTTTAAGTGATTTTTCTGCCTCTTCCTCCTGAGTAACTAGGACTGCAGGCACACACCACCATTCCCAACTATCTATTTATTTATTTTTATTTTTATTTTTGAGATGGAGTCTCGCTCTGCTGCCAGGCTGGAATGCAGTGGCATGATCTAGGCTCACTGCAACCTCCACCTCCTGGGTTCAAGAAATTCTCCTGCCTCAGCCTCCTGAGTAGCTGGGATTACAGGCACTTGCCACCACACCCAGCTAATTTTTGTATTTTTAGTAAAGACAGGGTTTCACCATGTTGGCCAGGATGGTCTCGATCTCCTGACCTCATGATCCACCCACCTCGGCCTCCCAAAGTGCTGGGATTACAGGCGTGAGCCACTGCGCCCATCCCCAGCTATCTTTAAAAAAATTTTTTTTTGTAGAGACAGGGTCTTGCTATGTTGCCCAGGCTGGTCTGAAACTCCTGGCCTCAAGTGATCCTCCCACTTTGGCCTCCCAAAGTGCTGGGATTATAGGTGTGAGCCACTGCACCAGCCTTAATCCATTTTGAAGATAATTCTCCTTAGTCAAAAGAAATGAGTTACCAAATGCAGCATATCAGGCATTGAGACTGGTTGATAAGGGAGAAGGTTTTAAAGGAAAACAGGAAAGAGCTTTGTATCCTATCTCACTGCTCAGGCAGGTGATCAGCCAAGTATCCTCAATCCTACACATATACTTGTATTAGTCTGTTTTCATACTGCTGATAAAAACATACCAGAGAATGGGAAATGTATAAAGAAAAATAAGTTTAATGAACTGACAGTCCCACGTGACTGAGGAGACCTCACAATCATGGTGGAAGGTGAAGGCATATCTTACACGGAGGTAGGCAAGAGAGAGGTGAGAGCCACGTGAAAGGGATTTCCCCTTATAAAACCATCAGATCTCATGAGACTTATTCACTACCATGAAAACAATATGGTGGAAATCACCTTCATGATTCAATTGTCTTCCACCAGATTCCTCCCACAACACGTGAGAATTATGTG
The DNA here is from genome assembly GCF_028885655.2 of Pongo abelii. Lineage (NCBI taxonomy): Eukaryota > Metazoa > Chordata > Mammalia > Primates > Hominidae > Pongo > Pongo abelii. The sequence continues at coordinate 42,359,395 of NC_071992.2, forward strand.
AGCTACAGTTCAAGATGAGATTCAGGTTGGGACACAGACAAGCCATATCAATACTCTTCATCAGAAATCCACCTGTGGAAGGAAGTCTCTGGCCTTCTCAACACACTTAGTTATGTTCTTTATTCATCATCGAATGTATAACTTTTAAGAAGAGGTCATAAAAGACAAATACTTGTTTTTTTAAGTTGCTGAATAACTAAGAAAAATACCAAAAACATGAAAAAATCCATGACATTATGCAAAATTATACAAATGCAAATATTGTTTCTTATTCTGAAAGGATTTGAGGCAGCATTATGATTCATTTTATTTGTTCTTGGAATAACTAAATTTAGTATGGCACTTTTAAACAGTATATTTAGTTGTCATTTTATGTCATATTGTGACACAACAAACTTTGAGTTTTCTTTAGTTTTTAAAAATGAACCATATATTTTTACCTTCACATTTTTTGCCTGCTTCTTGTAAACAAGAAAAAGCTATCAATGTTATATTAAAACAGAACTTACTAATAGCATGGAAAATAGTAAATTACATGTGACTGAAGTTTATTCAATAAAGTTTATTCTCCTTTACTTTTCTGGTTTCTTTTCTAAAAATGAGTGTTTTGCATAGTTATTCAGAACAATGGAAAGCACTAATAGTGGTTTGGCTTCATCAGAACACTGAAGGCTTGCTTGAATTATAAAGCAAATTTTCTACCCTTCAATTATGGCGTGTTTCCTGATTTGGACTGAATAATTTAATTATCCCTAATTTTATCCCTAATTTGGAGAAAATGAGTAAACTGCAGCAAAAATAAGTCAAGTGAAGTCAAGAACTGGAGGCATCCAAAGCTATCCTACTATGTCAATAGGAGGCACTGGAGCAGTGAAGCCCATTCTGTTCCCGGGGATTCCACACATTACCAGTCTGTGCACTGTTTAGTAAAATCCAGTCATTCTGTTATTTTGTTATTCTATATTATGCAAAATGTTAAAGTTTCCTCCTAAACAGCATATTCTAAATATTCTACTCTTTAAAAATCCTAATTTGTATCTTTATAATAGAATGATTTATATTCCTTTGGGTATATACTCAGTAAAGGAATTGATCTGAGTCAAATGGTATTTCTGGTTCTAAATCTTTGGGGAATCACCACACTGTCTTCCACAATGGTTGAACTAGTTTACATTTCCACCAACAGTGTAAAAGCGTTCCTATTTCTCCACAACCTCACCAACATCTGTTGTTTCTTGACTTTTTAATAATAGCCATTCTGACTGGCGTGAGATGGTATCTCATTGTGGTTTTGATTTGCATTTCTCTGACGATCAGCGATGTTGAGCTTTTTGTCATATTTGTTAGCCGCAAGTATGCCTTCTTTTGAGAAGTGTCTGAGTCGTTTGCCCACTTTTTGATGGGGTTGTTTGTTTTTTCTTGTAAATTTGCTTAAGTTCCTTTTAGACTCTGGATATTAGACATTTGTCAGATGGGTGGAGTGCAAAAATTTTCTCCCATTCTATAGGTCGTCTGTTCGCTCTGATAATAGTTTTTTTTTTTTTTTTTCAGGAAAAGAAAACCAAATACCACATGTTCTCACTTATAACTGGAGCTGAACAAGGAGAACACATGGACACAGGGAGGGGAACAACACACACTGGGTCCCGTCAGGAGAGGTCAGTGGGGCAGAGCATCAGGAAAAATAGCTAATGCATGCTGGGCTTACTACCTAGGTGATGGGTTGATGGGTGTAGCAAACCACTATGGCACATGTTTACCTGTGTAACAAACCTGCACATTCTGCACATGCACCCCAGAACTTAAAATAAAAATAATTTTTAAAAATCTGATTTATGTATTCATCCACATTTCTGTTTTTGAATCTTAGAATCAGGTAATTTACAGCAACTTGAAAAAGCTGATGTACTTTTTAATTTATCCAAAACTTAGCAGCTTAAACAATAATACAAGTTTATTCTCTCATGCAGTTTCTTTGGGTCAAACATTTGGTAGCAGCTCAGCTAGTGGCTCTGGCTCCAGGTCTCTCATGAAGTTGCAGTCCATATGTTAGCTGGGGATGCCGTCATCGATGGCTTGACTAGGGCCGAAGGAGCTACTTCCCAGGTAGTTCACTCACATGGCAGTTAGCAAGAGTCCTCAGTTCCAGGCCATTTGGACCTCTCCCTCAAGTGGCTTATGTGTCTCATGACAAGGCAACTGGCTTCCCACAAGTAATCTGAGAAAGAGGGGTGCAGAGCAGCAATGTTTCTTATGACATCATTTCAGAAGTAACAAACCATCATTTCTGCAGTATCTTATTGTTTACACTGGCCATCTGTATTGAAGGTAGATTTTAGAAGCACAATATGTCCATATCTCATTACCACCCCAAAAGGATCTGGTAGTAACACTTACCCTAAATCCATTAAAATTTGTTCTGCAAAGAGAGGAATATTCTTGGCTCAGTTTTAGGTTTTTCTATACCTAGGATTTTGAGATTATGGAGAAGGTATTGCAGGTCTATACAATTCACATTTCTTTTTCTTTTTCCTGTATATAGGTCCACAGCTGAGTTATCAAACTACTTATTTTACCCCAAGTCACTTAGAAAAAAAAACAGTCTAGGCCCAATGCCAAGTCTGCTGTAGAGTTTTATATAGAACTATTTTTATTACATAAATATTAGAAATAACTTAAAGGTATTACATTAATAAATGTAAATATTTTATTAATAAATCTTAAATGTTTTAGTCAGCATTATAAAAACATTAAAAATCCAAAAGTATTTAATTATTTTAAAAAAACCTTGGAAAAACTAGAACTCTTTGTCTTGAAATTTTCCAGGCTATCACACCTTTAATTATAGTCCAAAAATGTATGTCACTAATTATAGCCATTCAAAGCAAAGACAAAGAGAGTACACACTCAGCTTGGAAGCAGTAAAAGCTACTTATCTCAGTTACAGTTAGGAATGATTCAGGTGAATGATATATTGTTGGACAGTACCGTAGACTTTATTTTATAGTAGCAGGTCAGTGTAGAATAATTACGTGCTTTTTGTCACAGGAGAGCAACAACTATCTAGGCCTGGGGTGCGGGAGTAAAAGAATTTAACAAGACAGTTATAGGTAGAAAAAGGGAGATTTCTTAAAGAAAGTGAGAAAATGTTGCAAGTAGGCAATGGGTAGGGTCAACAGAAGAGAAGTGGAGATTGTATAGAAGAGTGTTTATGATGCATGCTGAAAAGGGCTTTGTGCAGTACTGATAATGCCAAGGTGGCAGTGAGCTAACATGGAGGTGTTTGGTGATAATTGGGTGCTGGAAGATTGTGAGTTATTTGTGCAAGAGGGCTATGTGTCCTGGACCATGAAGAAAGGCAAACATGTAGCTGATCTGCTTCTTCTTTTTGCTTTTCTGTGTCCCTGCCAGTCTGACTTTCTTTCCCTAATTAGGACTCCACACTTTGGAGTCAAATGGGTATAGCTATGAATACTTAGTTATGTCTGACCTTCAACAAGTGACAACTTCCTTGAACTTTATCTGTAGACGAGAGATGACATCTAACTTTCAGGTTAATTAGAAGAAATAGAAAGAATTTTAGTAGTGTTAGTAATGCAGGTTCTGCCAGCTTGTATGGACACAAAAAGTTAGCTTTTATTGTTATTTACACAATAACATTCCTGAAAATTTGGGTATATGTTAAGTTTCTAGATACTGAATCATATCTAAAATACATTTGGCAATTTGCCTGTAATAGAATTCTTTGTTAATTTTTATTTGGAAAGAGGACAATCCTTCAAGTGACCAATGAGTTGGTCTATAAATTTAAAAATATTAGAATGAACTTCAGTGGGGGACAACACACCCATGCTAGCCATGGGTATCTGTGGTCCTCATGAAAGAACAAAATAAAAGTTTCCCTAGCCTTTTGCTCTGCCCTTTCAGATTCAGTTACAGATAGAAGGGAATCTGGGCTAGTGCCAGGGACAATAAACGTGAATTTATCCTTAGATACAGTGCAGTGTGTACAAGGTTAGATGTCTAGCACAGGATTTTGACATTATGTGATACAACTTTTGTTATGCTAATGGACCTCATACGCTGATAAGAGTTCCATGGCTGGTGGTAGAGGAATGCCTTTAAATTAATATAAAGGGCAGCTGTAAGTTTTAATTTACTACAACCTGCTCAGCCCAATGTATGTGCTATTCTCATCATAAATTTAACTATGGTTACATTGCTTGAGTAGATAATTAGAACGCACACCATTACCCTTACATTGAGTACAATATGCATTTTGTTTTTAGCCATACTTGTTTTAACAGTCTAATAAGTAAATGAAATTTACAATGCAGTTTTCATCAAGGTACATACAGTGATATTCCATCTCAGCAACAGAGGATGTTGGAGATTATCTGGTTCCACCCCTTCATTTTGCCAATAGGAAAATTGCTCCAAAGAAGAAAGGGAATTTCCCGAAGGTCACACAGCTCCTGAGAAGCAAGCTGAGGCTGGAACTCTTGTGTCCTGCTCCCAAGTTAATTCTCTTTCCTCTTTATTTTATATCAAAATAGAGAAAATGTGAAAACATTAAATAGCGGAGCTCAAGTTTCTTTTTCTCATCCACTCACACTTTCTTTTAAATAATTTGAAACATTCTGCCAACTTTCCCATGAAGTATAAATTATCTGCTGAATAACCAAGGGATTTGTTGAAGGGCTTTGGGACAGAAATTTCTTCCTTTCTTTTCACGCTCTCTAGGCTAATTCCACATCATCTCATGCAAAGACTATTACAATGACCTCATCTCCCTACTTCTGGTATCTCCTCACTCCATCCCAACCTGAAAAAGAGCAAGGATCAATTCATTCATTCAATTGCATTCCAGCTATCTACACTGGATGAGGTGCTGTTATACTGATGGCCATGCTGCAATGACAATAAAGGAACCAGGTGCTATGTTCTCCTTGCAGATTGCTGAAGGCTTCTGTCCACAGCAGCCCAGACCAACTCCTCTTTTGCAATGCAATAACTATGTAATTTTGGTTTTTCAAAATTTTTTCCTAATTATATTCCTGGGTGGCATCTCAAGGCATTGAATCAAAGTCATTGGTTTAAAAATCTGCATTTTAAACAAGCTGACCCCAGATGATTCTTAGGGAAGTTTGCAACTCACAAGTCTACAAGAATCAATGTCTGTGCCATTCATTGGTCACTTACCACACAACACCATTTACTATTTGTCATTTTACAAGTGAATAAAATATTTTATGTATTGCACAGTTGGCTTCTTCTTCTCCTTTTTTTGACAGACAGGGTTTCACTCTGTCACCCAGGGTGGAGCGCAGTAGTGCTATTGTGCATGGCTCACTCCAGACTTGACCTCCTGGGTTCAAATGATCCTCCCACCTCAGCCTCCCCAGTAGCTGGGACTATACTTGTGCATCACCATGCCCAGCTAAATTTTTATTATTTGTAGAAAGGGGGTCTCCCAATGTTGCCCAGGCTGGTCTGGAACTCATGGGCTCAAGTGATCTTCCTGCGTTGGCATTCCAAATTGCTAGGATTGCAGGTGTGGGTCACTGCACCCAGCCGACTTCTTAATGATAGTGGCTCTCATTTCATACTTTTTTGTATGTTTCCCTAGCACCTAGCACCACTTATTAAATAGATTAGCAATCCGGTTTATTAAGTGACCTTATCGTTAGATGTGAAGGAATATTGTTTGTTCTTGATACACATGTTCCCCAGGAAAGCAGCACAAACCTTTATTTTTTGTTTTTACAAAAGTCTACTTTGCAAAGATGTCAAACTTAATAATCAGAAGATCTGTGAGAATGCAAACGGGGCCACAGTACCATGGTTATAACTTCTCAATATCATCCCCTCTTCTCTTCCTATCCACCCTGGGTTTATTGGATAGCTCTGTTCCTTGCCCTCAGCTCATGAGCTTTGTCCTCAGCTGATTATACCCCTGCTCTAGGGTAGTATATGTGCCTCAGGGCTAAACTAATCAGCATGATCCTGTCTCCTGGCCTCAGTATATTCAGGGATGCATTTTACTCAATTACAGATGGTGAGACATAAAGAGAGATTGGCTGAGACCTGCCAGCAGGTGAAGCTTTCTGCATATGGAAGAGGAAGCATGTAACCTTGACAGCAACCAGTCTTATCATTAGCAGATGCTGTGGAAGGCAGAGCAGAGATGGAAAGAGTCCCTCATGATCCCAACGAGTAGATGAATCAAACCATTCTTGAAGCCTACTTTATCTTGGACTTTTCTAATTGTAAGACAATTATCCCTTTTTTATTATTTAAGTCACTTTGAGCTGATTGTTCTGTTATGTGACCAAAAGCATCCTGAATGACACAGATAAGGACCATATTTATCTTTTTCACTGCTATGTCCCCAAGGCCTACATGGTACATACGCAAAGTAGATAGTTAAGAAATATTTTTGAGTAAACATACATTCTTGTTTTCCTGGTGGAATAAATAACTACAATACATTCAGAACTTGTCATAGTTTGCTAGAGAGTACCGCTCAAGGAATCTAATATACTAAGCTACATATTCATGTATTGAGTCCATCCCATACTCCAAGGGCTGTGTTATTTTTGGAAATACAGAGATTTTTAACAGGGAAGATGAAAGGAATTCACACTTGCTGACTAATTTTGAAAGTTCAGGCACTGTGCTAGGTGCATTTATATAAATGTTCTCAATTAACCCTCAAAAAAAAAACAAACGAAATTATCTCAGGATGATTAAGTGCTTTGACCAAAACTTGCCGAGCACTATGTGAGGAAATTGACATTCAAACTCAGGTTCCTGCCCTTTCTCCGCCACAGTTTAATGTCTGTGTCCAAGAACCTCAAGGGCTTGTCAACCCTCACTGGGGGGCTGGCAAGAGAGAGAGCACTGCAGAAGAGGTTAGAGGCTTCACAGTTTATCCTGTGCAGCAGGAGCTCAGTCATTCTTTCTTCCAAGGTCATTGAAGGGGAAAATACAGGCCTTTGCCTCAGAGAAAGAATGATGTTTGTTAGTCACAATGCTTTTTTCCTTCTTTTAAAATTTAATTGGAGCTAGTTTTTAGCTTCTGTGACTGCCAAATGACCATGAGGTCAGTTGCCCTGCTGTGGGGTTTTCAGCCAATTCATGAGGGTTATCTTACCTGACACGGGTTCTGTCATAATGGGAAGGGTTGTCAGATCCTATTCATATTCTGTTTTTGAGCTCACTGAAGCAAATTTGGTTAAACTACTCTCCTGCCCTCAATACTGTCCCTTCCCAGATTTTTCTTTCAGCAACCCCACTTTGATATGCAGAGAGAGCTTGTCCTGGTCAAGCTGTTTCCTGCCTCATTGGAATCCCCCCAACACCGGAATGTGCTCTTCAGCATCCGTCAGCGTGGGGAGTGCCAGACTCCGCAGCAGCTGCACAGCCAGCTGCTGAAGGATTGCAGGCAATATGGGTGAGGACCTTGTCAGACCTGGCTTCACAGCCATCACCATCAAACACCCTCTCCTGCTCCACGAGGCTGTTATGTGCTGTGCTGCTCTACTTAGCAGTCGCTTTAATTTCTTCTCAGCAGCAGACACCATTGTTCAGTGGCAGATAAATGTCTTGAAATGAGTCTCTGGGCAGCCCTGCTTTTGAGTGAGAAGGCACATCCACTTGGAGTTCTTTCACCCGGAGGGGAAGCAGGGCTTGACAACTTCGTTAGCACTTAGAAGCAACCACAGGGCTTGGGGATCAGAGCTGGGTGAAGGCATGGACAAACAAAAAGAATGAATGGAAGTGGGGATATTCAAAAAGAAAGAGAACTAAAGATCAAGGAGGGTGGTAAAGTAGTCATGTGACTTGCAGAAGTATAGGAACATGACCTACATGTGCATGGGGTCTCTTATTCTCTCTCTCAATTGCAATCATTCACGGTCTTTTCACTCATGTTTGCCACCAGTCTGTTTTCTGCACTAATCCTGAGGCTTAGATCACAATTAGAAACCTCATTATCATTGCAGCTGAGGGCTGGAATTCGTCTCAATTTTGTAGGACCATGTTGCAGAGATGAGCCTAGGACTTCCTAACACTCTTTTTCCCCTTTTTGAAACTGATTAATTTATTTTAGGGTGTTTGTAAAAAGTTCAGACATGTAATAATTGTAAATGTGTAGGGGGTCCAGAGTGACGTTTCAATACATGTGTACATTTGATGCTGCAGCTACCCCCAGACCCTCACCAAGTGTCCCAGTTCAATGTCTAGGTTTCTACCTTAGGTCCCTCTTCTGAGCTCAGCTACTTAATAGTACCGAGGTCCCATTTAGATTCCTGGATTAGTGGTGCACACAGCACTACACAATTCCCATTTAGATTCCTGGATTAGTGGTGCACACAGCACTACACAATTCCAAGTGATGCCCTTCACGATGCAGTGCATGTGAATGTTGTTTTTGGGATTTGCACTTGCACCAACTAAGTGACCTTCAGCCCTCTTGCCAATATCCTAATAATCCTATTGTAGGAGGGGGTTATGTCTTTCATCCCAGAGTTTGGCTAGGCTCCTGTTGCAACAAATCACATGTCTACCTCACTTATTCATAGAAGTGCTATATTGGGCCTCTCAGATTAAAGCCTTCCTTCCAGATTATGGAGCTTGGCCTGAACCAGGCAAAATCCTCTAATATCCTTGGATTCTGCTCCCCACACCTGGACCTCCCATTAGGAACATGATACTACAGCTAAGTTCTCCTCTCAGCTTTGCCTCATCCAGCCACGAGATGCTCTTGCCCAACAGCTATGTCCTGGAGGCTGCCATAGGACCAGGAGCCCAGCCTGGCCATGATGTTCTCTTCTCCACCCCAAAGCCCCTCAGTGGGCAGAGCATGTTTCACAGCACAGACATCCTCAGGCCACTCCTCTGCTTAAGATTCTTCAGCAGCTTCCTACTGCCCTCAGAATGAAAACAAATTAAAAAGATGAAATCAAAGCAAATTTAAAAACTGATCAATTCCAATCAAAAGTAGATGCTCTAACAAATAAAAGTGAAAAATATTTGGCTAATTTACTTAAAAAAATAAGAAAGTACAAACATAGAAGAATTATAATATACGTTTACACACATACACACAAATATACATATATATAGTTACGAGTAGTTTTATAAATGTAAACTTATATTTATACACATATATAATCTCAGTACTAAAATTAGGGATCTTGATAACAATTAACTATATTTAAAATTTTTTAAATGACTCTAATAGAGGAAGAAAAATAAAACAAAAATGTGAAGAAAGTTTTACAAGTTTATGAAAAAATAACCTCTAGGAAAGATGTCTCTGGGCATCACAGGAATTATTTCAAAGATTTAAGGAACGGATTATCCCTGTACTATTTAAATGTTTCAAAGGATTCAAAAGAACAGAAAACCTTTAAATTTCATTTTACTAAGTGAGTATACTTTGATATTAAAATCTGATTAGATTGTTTTAAAAATAAAACAATTTGACCAGAGTGACTTATCAATATAGATGTCAAATATGTTAAAAAAAAAACAAAGTAACGCTCACTGGTCGTTAGAGAAATACAAATTAAAACCACAATGAGAGACCATCTCATGCCAGTTAGAATGGCAATCATTAAAAAGTCAGGAAACAACAGATGCTGGAGATGATGTGGAGAAATAGGAATGCTTTTACACCATTGGTGGGAGTGTAAATTAGTTCAACCATTGTGGAAGACAGTGTGGCGATTCCTCAAGGATCTAGAACAAGAAATACCATTTGACCCAGCAATCCCATTACTGGGTATATACCCAAAGGATTATAAATCATTCTACTATAAAGACACATCCACACATATACTTATTGCAGCACTATTCACAATAGCAAAGACTTGGAACAAACCCAAACGCCCACCAATGTTAGACTGGATAAAGAAAATGTGGCACATATACACCATGGAATACTATGCAGCCATAAAAAAGAATGAGTTCATGTCCTTTGTAGGGACATTGTTGAAGCTGGAAACCATCATTCTCAGCAAACTAATACAGGAACAGAAAACCAAACACCACATGTTCTCACTCATAAGTCGGAGTTGAACGATGAGAACACATGGACACAGGGAGGAGAGCATCACACACCAGGGCCTGTCATGGAGTGAGGGGATAGGGGAGGGAGAGCATTAGGAGAAATAGCTAATGGAGATGACGGGTTGATGGGGGAAGCAAATCACCATAGCTTGTATATACCTATGTAACAAACCTGCACATTCTGCACATGTATCCCAGAACTTAAAGTATAATAAAAATAAATAAATAAACAAATAAATAAAAAGTGATACTAAATAAGAGCTAATAAACTTATAAGTATATTAAAGGAATGATGCCCTTTGTCAGATAAGGTTTAATCTAAGAATATATGGATAATTAAATATTAGAAGACTTATGAACATAATGTATGATATTAGTAAATTAAAAGAAAAAGTATACATTTGATAGAGTTTTATTCCAGTTTTTTCTAAATTAGTAAACTAGGAGTCAGTAAATATATCCTTAATATGATAGAAAACAATCATAAAACAATGGCGAACATCTAACCTGGCAGTGAGAATTCTAGTCATATTCTAAGTTAGACATAAAATGAAAAAAGCTCCTTTTACTGCTGCTATTATTATGGACATTTTAGTCACTGTAAAAAAATAAATCTAGATTTCTTAAAAAGAGAGCAATATTATCAATTCTTATGTTGAGTTTTCTAGAGTAAGGAATCAAGCACTTTTATTATCTGGTAATAAGAAAGTTTATGATAAAACATTTCAGACAACTTGGTAATGGATATCAAAAACTTTGGAAATATACATAAAATTCTTCAATTTCAAAGTAGCAAAAATAAATGTGAGCATTTACTTAATTCAGTGTTTTCAATATTTACGTAGGTAGAAATTGAGATGATAGAGCTATGTATGCGGATATGTGGGTTGCGCTATAGAGAGGCAATAGAAGACGGTGACATGTTAATAGTGGTTGCAGGTAGTGGAACTGCTGAAGTAGAATTTTCAACAAGGTGAAAGCCATGACTCGTGAAAATAAAAAATAAACACATGTCCAAGATTTTGTTCCAATTATTAAGCAATGAGGGCACCAGTAGTATATTAAGACTGGTTCAAAGAATGTTTGAGGAGCTAGGTATTCTTTATAGGTAATAGAATAAAGGAATTCTACGATATTATTGCTCAGCTGCATACAAAATTAGCTAATAATTTAGAACCCAAAATGATTACTGGTGTTTCTCTTTCCTACTGGACAGACCTTATTTGTATCTCTACTGGGGAAAAAAAAGCAACAAATTAACTTGTTACTTCACTAGTCTGAGGCCCATAGTGAACAGTGAGTGGAACAAAGTTCTTTCCCTTAGATTTATGTTTTTCATCATGGTAGCCACTAGTCATATGTAGCTTTGGAACATTTGAAGTAGCACTAGCCTAAGCTGAGATGTGCTGTAAGTATAAAATACATACCGGATTTTAAAGACTTAGTACAGTTAGAGAATATAAAATATCTCATTAATGATTTATTCTCTCTCTTACATATTAAATTGATAATATTTGGGATCTATTGGGTTATATAAATTATATTATAAAAATTTGTTTTACATGTTTCTTTTTATGTTTTTAATATGCCAATTAGGATATTTAAAATTATGTGCTTTTCTCTTGTGTTTCACATTATATTTTTATTGGTTTATTGTAGCACTACTCACAATAGCCAAGATATGGAATCAACCTATATATCCATCAACAGATGAACAGATAAAGAAAATGTCATATATAGATATAGATATAGATATATACTATGGAATACTATTCCGCTGTAAAAAAAGAATGAAAACCTGTCATTCAGAGCAATACGGATGAGCCTGGAGGACATTTCACTATGTTAAGTGAAATAAGTCTGGCACAGAAAGAGAAATACAACATGTTCTCACTCATATGTGGGAGCTAAAAACAATTGAGCTCATAGAAGTAGAGAGTAGAACTGTAGTCATTAGGGGCTGTGAAGAGTAGGAGAGAGGAGGATAGGAAACAGTTGGTTAAGGGATACAAAATTATATAAGGGAGGTATAAGTTCTAGTGTCTTGCAACACTAGAGCTGAGTGAGTGTGGTTAATAATAATTTATTGTATGTTTTGGCTGGGCCTGGTGGCTCACATCTATAATTCCAGCACTCTGGGGGGCCGAGGTGGGCGAATCACCTGAGGTCAGACATTCAAGATCAGCCTGGCCAATATGGCGAAACCCTGTCTCTACTAAGAAAATACAAAAATTAGCTGGGTGTGGTGGTGGGCGCCTGTTGTCCCAGTTACTCGGGAAGCTGAGATACGAGAATCACTTGAACCCAGGAGGCGGAGGTTGCAGTGAGCTGAGATCACACCACTGCACTCCAGCCTGGGCAACAGAGCAAGACTCCATCTCAAAAAAAAAAATAATGATGATAATTTATTGTGTGTTTTAAAAAAGGTAAAAGAGAGGATTTTGAATGTTTACAATGCAAAGAAATGATAAATATTTGAGGTGATGGTTATGCTAATTACCTTGATTTGATCATTACACATTATATACATGTGTAAAATATCAATATGTCTCATAAATGTGGACACATTATGAATTACGAAGTGTCAACTAAAAAGGAAATTAATACATTTCAGATTCAAAAGAGCTAGTTCAACAAAAAAATATAAAATAGCTCATTATTAATTTCTTCTTTCTCTTACATGTTAAATTGATAACATTTGGGATATATTGGGTTAAGTAAATTATTTTATAAAAATTTGTTTTACTTGTATCCTTTTACATTTTGAATATGGCTATTATAAAATTTTAAATTATGGACCAGGCAGAGTGGCTCATGTCTGTAATCCCAGCACTTTGGGAGGCCAAGGCGGGCAGATCATTTAAAGACATGAGTTCGAGACCAGCCTGGTCAACATGGTGAAACCCCCGTCTCTACTAAAAATATAAAAATTAGCTGGGTGCAGTTGCACACACCTGTAGTCCCAGCTACTTGGGAGGTTGAGGCAGGAGAATTGCTTGAACCCATTATGCAGTTTCACAAGTCCTGTGTTTCACATGATATTTGTACTGGTTCTAGAGAATCCTTGAGTGAGCTGTCGCCCTCATATAATGTTGGAAAGATATGCCACCTGTATTTCTGGCCCATTTTCAAGTTTTGAATATTTTGTTCTTCACAGAAATAGATCATTTTAATTTTCTTTATTTTTTATAATTTTACACAATTTCTAAAGTAAATAAGTATTCATTTTATAATCTGAAAAAGATTATTTTTCAAGTCCTTCTGAATATTGGAATAAAACACCTAAGTCAGGTTAGGAGATAAAAAGCACATACAGCGGGATTTAGCAAAGGACTCAGGGCCTGGCGCGGTGGCTCATGCCTGTAAACTGAGCACTTTGGGAGGCTGAGGCAGGCGGATCACCTGAGGTCAGAAGTTCGAGACCAGCCTGGCCAACATGGTGAAACCCCATCTCTACTAAAAATACAAAAAATTAGCCGGGCATGGTGGCGGGTACCTATAATCCCAGCTACTCGGGAGGCTAAGGCAGGAGAATTGCTTGAACCCTTTTGGTGGGTGGAGGCGGAGGTTGCAGTGAGCCAAGATGGCGCCATTCTACTCCAGCCTGGGCAACAAGAGTGAGACTCTGTCTCAAAAAAAAAAAAAAAAAAAAAAGAAAGGAAGGAAAGAAAAGGACTCAATGGCACTTTCAGCTATGTTACCTCAAAAGTCCTCCTGTGAGTTATTTTCACTGATGATGTTATGCAGCCAAGCATCTCTTAAAGTCTATTTCAGAGAAAATGAAAAAGGCCCCAGGCGTGAACTGTAAAAGCATTGTCTGGATGAAAAGGAGCTTCACTGTACGTCTCTGAGGAAAACACCGTCCCAACTAGTTATCAAATGGACAGCCTAGGACTAATCCTGCAGGCAAGTCAGGGAACCGCGTGAGCTTGAGTGGCAGAGTTTTGGAGAAGGTAGAGAGATCCATAGATGCTACATAAGGTTCCTGTAACGTTGGCGGCTGCCTGAGATTCCTAAGGGTCCTCGGATCCCAGGGTTGTTATATCTGTATCTAGTCCTACAGTCTGTACATAACAGACCTTGAAGGTTCTGACCAACTTCTATGGGTAACACCTGTCCCAGAAGTAGCCTCTTTAAGAGTAATTTCATTTTGTTGGTATTTGGGTGAAATTTAGATACACAAAAGCCAAGACACTGAGGTTTGTGTTCTAGCCTCCTACACTTGTGTTCCCTATGATTGGCAATGTAAAACTTCTCCATACGTGAAAATAAATGTTATACATTTAGAAGTCAAGGTCACTCTCACTCATCATCTCGAATCTAATCCATTAGATTTTCCAAGCTATGAGCATTTTCTCTAAAGTATGTAACATACAAATAAGTAATAGGATCCCTAACCACTTGGGTCTTCAGGAGGGAGGACATAACTCATGCAGAAAAAATAGTATTTATATGAATTGTAAAACTAAAATGGCAATTTCTTTTAAAAACAAATGATCATCTCTATTTTTTTTTTTAAAGGTAGAGTACCAATTCTTTAGTTAGACATAATGGCAAAAGTAATTTATTCATGTGTCTTCTCTTTGATTTTTTAATTTGAATCAACTGCCAAGATGTTCAAGTTCACTTAGCAAAATGTAGACTAGCTGAAGTTGAAACTGCTTCACCAAGACATATTTAATAAACAAACTAAAAGGATGACGTTCTCTCTGTCCATGCCTCTGTTCTTAGGAGCAGAACAGAGCAGCTCAAGCAGCAGTTTCTGAATTGCATAAGCTCAGCTCCACGCAGATTGGTTGAACACACTTTGCTTCTTCTTACTTCTATTTTCACTGGCCTAACTCCATTAGTCCTGTGGGCCTCTTCCTTTCACCTAGCCTTTATGGAGCTGCTGTCTTCCAGTGTTCTATTCCTGCGGTTCTCAAAGTATGGCCTAAGGACTTTTAGAGTACCCTAAATCCTTGTAAGGACCTTTGAGAAATTAAAAAACATTTGTAAGAATATTAAGATCTTACTTGCTTTTTCCACTGTGCTAAAATTTGCCCTGAAAGTGCAAAAACAATAGTGAGTGAAACTGCTCCCTAGCATGAATCAAGGTAGTGGTCCCAAACCATGCCAATAGTCATTGCATTTCTCACCAGTGTGCATTCCACTTAAGAATGTTCTGGATGAAACAATAAAAATTATTAATTCAATGAATGTTGACCCTTAAGTACATTTATTTTTAATATTTCATGTGAGGAAATAGGAAGCACACCAAAGCACTTCTGCTGCATACCAAAGTACTACGGTGGTCTCAAGAAAAAATATATGCCCTGAATATTTTTTCCTGGTATACGAAAATCCATTAGTTTATACAGACTGAAATGTAGTAGTCTACTTTGAGTGGGTCTTTGACTCATGTTCCACATTTTGTAAAAGCATGCATTTGTCATTTGGAACATATTGGTTCACAGAGTTTTACAAGTTTTCCAAATGTTGACTCATTAAATTTGAGATTCCATGAGTTTATCTACCACTTGTAGAATTTTTCTGGAACAATGAGAGAGAATATCCACAATTATGTGAAAAGGGTATTGAAATCCACCTACGTTTGCAAGCTATATATTTGTGTACAGCCTCATTTTCTTCATATATGTCAACCAAAAGAACATAACAAAACAGATTGAATGCTGAAACAGATATGATCATCCCGATGTCTTATATTGTTAAATATCAGACAGATAAAACACATAAACAAATGGCTCTGGGTCCTCAATAATTTTTAAAATTGTAGAGTGGTCTTTAAGACCAAAATGTTTGAAAACTGATGATCTGGTCCAATCTTGTCTCATTCTGGAGACCTTTGTTCATGCCTCCTCTGATGTCATCTAGCACAGTGCTTTTTGAACTTTAATGTGCATGCTGTCTATCTGGGGAAAATGCTAAATAAAATGCAGATTCTGATGCAGTCCCTCTGGGCTGAGGCCTGAGCTCCTGCTTTTCTAACAGCTGCCCAGAAGATGCCAATGCTGCATGGCCATAGGTCCTACCTTAAGTAGCAAGGGTCTAACACATGCTGCCTGCATCTCTCACATAATCCTATCATTTCCAGCCTTGTGACATTGGAGTTACCTTACTTCTATTATTATTATTATTGTTATCATTACCACCATTAGTATTGTATCTTATGAAAATATTACCAAATTGGTGTCAGAAACTGTGCTAAGAACTTTATATGTATTTTCTCATTAGTGCTTACAGCATTCCTGTGACATAGGTTCCATTGCTCTCTATAGCTCAGGAGACTGAGGAAAGGTAATTTGTCAAGATCTATGCCCATTTGACTCCATGGCCAATGCTACTAACAACTCCATTAAGGGAATTTGCATCATTTTAATTCCTATAATTTATTTTCATTTGTATATACCTTGCTTGCCTTTCGGTTTAGATTATATGCTCCATGGGGTCAAAACACAAGCATTATCTCAGTCATCTCTACATTTTTCCCAGTGATCTATTCAAACGGTGATGAATAAATAAATCATCATGAATGCTCATGTAACCCTGGGAATCCAAAGTTGTTCATTTATCTATCTTTAGTAGGATATAAACTCTGGATTTTTTTCAGGTATTTTTTATTTTATTTTTTATTTATTTATTTATTTATTTTTTTGAGATGGCATCTTGCTCTGTCGCCCAGGCTGGAGTGCAGTGGCACGATCTCGGCTCACTACAAGCTCTGCCTCCCGGGTTCACTCCATTCTCCTGCCTCAGCCTCACTAGTAGCTGGGACTACAGGTGCCTGCCACCACGTCCAGCTAATTTTTTGTATTTTTAGTAGAGACGGGGTTTCACCGTGTTAGCCAGGATCGTCTCGATCTCCTGACCTCATGATCTGCCTGCCTCGGCCTCCCAAAGTGCTGGGATTACAGGCATGAGCCTCCGTGCCCGGCCTGGACTATTTAAATATCCAGTAGTGATGTTGGATCTGATGAATTCCTATACTTTTTCTCTAGCTCCTTTGGCCCAAAATTTAGGCCCATGATGTTTTATAAAGGTATTTCCTGAGGACACAGCATGGTTGAACATTTACATTTCTTTTTAATTAATTAATTAATTGGCAATATGTAAAAATCAGGGAATTTTACAAAAAATCCAGATCAATCGCTGTGGCTGAAATGGAGTCGCAACTCCATTTCAGATGATTTGACTGGAAATGAGAAGCAGTCGCTCTCTTTAGCAGGTTCACACTCTCCTGCTTGGTACAGGGCCTGGTTTCACCATCCTTGCCTCTACTCCTCAAGTGCCTTCAGTCATTTAAGTTTGTGTCCCCAATTTTAGGACACAGGCATGCTTTTATAAATATTTTTCTTTTCACCACCAGACAAAACATAAGTCAAAGAAGCAGTTATTATATTAAAGTCATTTCTACAAAATTCCTGACAGTATATTTTTTTTAAAGATCAGCTTAAATCTTTTCTTGTTGAAGTTTCATAATTGCCATGTTCTTCAAGGTCTCTGCACAGGATCCCTAGCAGCCAGTTCTTCTCTCCGAGGTTTTGCCTTGAGAGGGAAGGAAAAGGAAAGCAGAAAGAAAATTATCAAGAGGAAGAGTTAAGAAGGGACTAAAGTTTGGGAAATGGCATGGAATGACAATGGGAGATGAATGAATGAAGGAGAATAGACAGAGTGTTTCAAAACTGGGTATTTTTGAAAGTTATCCCTTTATTTTTTTTTGAAGTTCAAAATCATAATTCGTAGTTTGTACCTGAAAGAACAGTTTTTTGAAAGCTCAGGGTCAACTCTGCCTTTCTCTTAAAAGCTTCATCAGGAAAGACCAAGTGTACCCTTAAGGGGAAAGAAAATATCAACAATTAGCATTTGTATGGGCTTCTTAAAGTTTATAGAGCTCTTTCACTTACCTTAACTCATTTGATCCTCACTGCAATCTAGTGAGTAGGTATTATTACCTTTCTATTATAGATAAAGATACTAAGGCTTAAAACTCGGTCTCACTCGCTCCAGGACACTTATCTACTAAGTAGATAGAAGAATCTAAACACATCCTTTGCTCCTTCCATTCTCCGCAGTAGGTTATTGGCATAAAACTATGATGAATGCATACAGTTAAGCTGCATATTGGACTAGAGCTCATTGAGATTAAGAACACTGGCCGGGAGTGGTGGCTCACGCCTGTAATCCCAGCACTTTGGGAGGCTGAGGTGAGCAGATCACGAGATCAGGAAATCAAGACCATCCTGGCTAACACGGTGAAACCCCAGCTCTACTAAAAATACAAAAAAAAAATCAGCCAGGCATGGTGGCAGGTGCCTGTAGTCCTAGCTAGCTACTCTGGAGGCTGAGGCAGGAGAATGGCGTGAACTGGGGAGGCGGAGCTTGCAGTGAGCCGAGATAGCGCCACTGCCCTCCAGTCTGGGCGACAGAGCGAGACACTGTCTCAAAAAAAAAAAGAAAGATTAAGAACACTAACTTTTAGCTCTGAATCTCCATAAAAACAGTAAATATGTAATTAATTTAATCTAGGTATTACATTTAACATAATTCTTTTTGTCACTGCAGTTAACTGTACTTAGGGAGGCTTCTATCTATTCTCAACCCATCTTTGCTTGAAGTTAAGTTTATTTCTTGTATATTTATGCTTATTAAATAAATGATATATGAGTGGAGAACCAATGGCAACTTAGTTGCCGTCTAGTTTTCTGTCCTGTTTCTAATGAGGGTGTGTGTGTATTGTGTGCGTGTATATATCATGTGTGTGTGCATATGTATGGGGTAGAGGGAGATTGAAGCCAAAAATTAAGCTTTATAGATATGCATGCATTTACCCTTATTAGAATTTGGCCTATAGCTTTTCTTTTCCATGATTAAAGTTCGAAACTACCCTAGCCAGCATGGTGAAACCCCATCTCTACTAAAAATATAAAAATTAGCCAGGCATGGTGGTGGGCACCTGTAATCCCAGCCTCTTGGGAGTCTGAGGCAGGAGAATTGCTTGAACCCAGGCGGTGGAGGTTGCAGTGAGCAGAGATCATGCCATTGCACTCCAGCCTTGGAGACAAGAGTGAAACTCCTTCTCAAAAAAACAAAAACAAAAATGAAAGAAATTCTGGGGTAAGATAAAGGACTGTGGAGACTCAAGTTCTTATTTGCAGAGGAAGCCTTCAGGTAGCAGGGCTTCAGGGAGAATAGGTTGTAAAATGTTTCTATTAGACCTAAAGTCTGTGTTGACGTTAATCCTGGAGAGGTATAACAAGGCATCATATCCAACCCCCACTTCCCATCATGACCTGAAACAGTCTTTCAGGTTAAATTTTAAAAGAGCCCTAGCTTAGGAAGAAGCTCATTCAGATGGTTGGCGGGGGCGGTCTTAGAATTTTATTTGTGGTTTACAGTGAGGAGAGGGCCTTGTCTCCCAACCCTCATTCAATCTGTGTCTTCTATTTCTTCATATAGACAATATTTTCTAATAATTCATAAATTTATGGGCACACAATGGCAATTTCATAGATCCCATTTCTTACTAAATTGCCATCTTAGGGCTCTTCTGTAGAAATTTTGGAGTCTGGATTTTCCGTAGTCCCCAAATGGAAGCTCAGAGACATAACTGTGCATCTTCCTATGGCTGCCACCCGGGGCTCCTGAGAAATTACCCCTCTTATGTGACTGTGTCAAGGACCTCATTACAAAACCACACATGGATCTAGAAGTATCCTTAGAAGTTCTGAGTTCGGCAAAATCACATTGTACCTGTGCTGCTCTTTGGGCTTAAATTCTTGTCCCTTTCCCACACCTCGGTGATAAAATTGCATAACATTTAGCAAATGTTTACCATGTGCCAAGTGTTTTGCATACGTTGTCTTTAATCCTCATAAAACCCATGCAAAAATATAATTATCCCTGAGTTATAATGACAGAATTTAAACTCAGAAAGGATGAATAGTTAGTTCCAGAATGGGATTTGACTCCAGTTCTGCTCCATTCCCAATCATGTGTTTTTCCTAATATATCATGCTATTGTAGCTTTCTGGTCTTTTTCTGGCTACAATTAACATCTGTGGACCCAAAGCAATTCATCACCAATAAAAAACAGAGCAATCGGCAGATGCTTCTTCCCCAGAATCGAGGTCTATCTAGCTTGCTTACTGACTGTCCTGCTTCAGGCCTCCCTGCCTCTCTCTGCTTTACATGAAGAGACCCAACATATTTCTGGGCGTGGTGCTTAGATCCTCTGCAATAGCTGGAATTCTGGCATTGGCTCTCATGGGTTCATTCTTAACGCACTTTGCATAATGATCAGTATGATCAATAACCAGCAGTTAATAGGAATTTCCTAGGACACTCCATTTCACTCATGTTTCATCACATAGGTCCTCATATAAAAAATGCCAGTCTTTTTCCATGCCATTCCAGATTTTTGAACAGGAGTAAACCCTGCGAAATTATTTCTGCTGACACTTTACTTTGTAGATGACTAAACCAAGGCTTAGCGAGGTGACATGACTTTATTCACATGTGCTGAGTAGACAGTGGAGGAGGACTAGAATGCAGGTCTCTCAGCTCACCACACAGACCTCTTTCCAGAAATCACACTGAATCCAGAGGACTCCTATGCAGCCTTTGCCCAGGTGAGTCATCTCTGTCTCTCTCCTAGTCCCAGCTGAATCAACAGCCAACATGGCCACGAGATTTTTCCCAGTCTGAGTGGAAAGCCTGATGAATGATAAATGTTGATCTAGAGCCCACTGTCCCTGATCAAACTGGAAGGTACCCTGCTGTCAGACAACCTGGTTAGCAATCAACACAGCAGGGGGCAGCGGGTCCTGTCAGCTAGAGACAGTCATCCTGCTGGCAAGCTAAGAGTCTGGAGGCAGTTACATTGTACCTTGTCTCAGAAACAAACTTCCAAATGATGTGAAGCCAAAACTTACTGAACTGCAGAGCAAAGAGTGCAGGGCTCTAGTTTAGACATTTTCCTTGTCACTGAGAATTTTGAGGTTGGTTTAAAACAAACAAACAAATAAACAAAAAACTGGGAGAGCAGGAGTGACAGTAGCTGGAACTCCATTGGAAGAAAGTTGGGTGAGAGAACAGCCTAGTGGAAGACCTGCTTTTCATCTGTGACTGGGGACTTGGGCTGTATTCACGTGGACCTCATTTTAACTGCAGGATGCTGGAGTCAGGTCACCTCTTCAGGCCATAACTTTTTCAGTGACAGAACGAGGAGCTCAGGCCAAGCCATCACTAAGATCTTTTCAGCTCTTCCGAGATAAACCAGAGAATTAAAAAATTTAGCCATATAACCTAAAATGTATCTGAGACATGTCTCAATCAATTTAGAGGTTTATTTTGCCAAGGTTAGGGATCACTTGGCAAGGCCAGTGACACACTCTTAGGAGGTTCTGAGCACATGTGCCCAAGGTGGTTGGGTTACAGCTTGGTTTTATACGTTTTAGGGAGACAAAAGTTACAGACAAACACATCAATTAATATATTTAATGTATATATTGGTTTGGCCCAGAAAGGTCAGACATCTAAAAGTAGGTGGGGGAGGGATGGGGGTGGGCAGAGGGCTTCCAGGTCATAGGTGGATTAGAAGATTTCCTGATTGGCAATTGGTTGACTTAAGCTCTGCTTGAAGAATTGAATTCAGTATAAAAAATGCTTGCGTTTAGACAAGGGGGTTGTGGAAGTCAGGGTTCTTGTCATGTAGATGAAGCCTCCAGGTAGCAAGTTTCAGAGAGAAGAGATAATGAATGTCTCTTATCAGACCTTAAATGTGTCAGACTCCCTGGAAAAGACTTGGTGAAGGAAGGAGATTCTTACAGAATGCAAATTTCCCCCACAAGAGATAATTTGCAGGGCTATTTCAGAATATGTCAAAGAAATATGTTTTGGGGTAAAATACTTTGATTTTCTTCAGGGCCTACCATCTGTCACGTGATCCTAAACCAGAGTCAGGTTGGAACTCAGTGTCTTATTGCTACAGAGTCTGTTTTGTTCATTTTAAGATATCTGTTTTAATGTTAATGTTGGTAAGTTGTGTCTAAACTCCAAAAGGAAGAGGCTATAATGCTGTGTATTTGCCCCCTGATTCCTGTCATGGCCTGAACTAATTTTTCAGGCTTCTTTGGGAAATCTTTTGCAAAAAGAGGGGTCCATTCAGTTGGCTGGGGAGCTTAGAATTTTATCTTTGGTTTACGACCAGTATCTTCCACCTACATTTCATTTTCATTCACACCCTGCATGTGTCCCTTCAAACCTCCAGACTCTTTGTCCCTTCCTAGCCTCTCTCACCTTCCTGACAAACCTAAACAACTCATCAATATTCTCAGACGCCTTACCGTAACATCATCCTTATGTCCCAACAGCTTCGTTAATTCCTATTATCTGACCAGTTTAGTTACCTATTCCTGAGAAGCTAAGTCTCAATGGAAAAAAAAAAAAAAAGATTTGTCTGGGCACGGTGGCTCATGCCTGTAATCCCAGCACTTTGGGAGGCCGAGGCGGGTGGATCACGAGGTCAAGAGATCGAGACCTTCCTGGCCAACATGGTGAAACCCTGTCTCTACTAAAAGTACAAAAATTAGCTGAGTGTGGTGGCGTGCACCTATAGTCCCAGCTATTTGGGAGTCTGAGGCAGGAGAATTCCTTGAAGCCAGGAGGTGGAGGTTGCAGTGAGCCAAGATTGCGCCACTTCTGTTCAACATAGTACTGAAAGTTCTAGCCAGACTATTAAGCAGGGAAATAAAGTCATCCAAATTGGAAAGAAAGAAGTAAAATTATTTCTGTTCACTGGATATGATATGTAGAAAACCCTAAAGACACCACTAAAAATTGCTAGAACTAATAAATTCAGTAAAGTAGCAGGATAAGAGGTCAGCACCCAGAAATCAGTTACATTTTTATACACTCACAATAATCTAATGTCAATCATGAATCTGTTTTGAAAATGTTAAGTTTGAAATTCTTACCCTATAACCAAGTAATGATGATGATAATTTAAATAAATATGCAGCCTATGATTCTAATAAAAGGGTCTGTTTAGAGACGTAGATTTGGGAGTCGTTGGGGGATAGCTTGTAGTTAAGGCTTTTTGTGTCAAATTATATCAATTTCCTTTCCTTCCATGTAAAATGTAACCTAATTTTCACCCATCCTAACTTTCTTTGTACTAGTCTAATAAGCCTTTTTCCTTTCCAGTATAGCATATTTTCACAACCCGTATTTCCTAATGCAGCCTCTATAGCCACATTTAACTCACATCTCATCTTCAATATGTCGACCCTATGTCTAAATTGTTTCTTGTGTCTGATTTTTTATTGCAGGTGTAGACATCACTATTTACTGCTTTTCCTCAGCTAAAAAGCTCATTCATCATTGATTCTTTCATTGCTTCCACCTGTGGCATTCAACTGGTTGTCAGCTTTTGCCATATATGGCCTTATAGTGATTCTTATATCTAACCTCCTCTGTTCTTCTCATGACCTCCCACATCTTAAGCTTGAGTCTGGTGCCTTAGACCACTCAGCCATCCTGACACTTGACCTCTCAAATCTTATTCAGAATTATATAGCTAACAGTTGACTCCACCAGTCTCCCCATTCACCCTAAATTGCAATTCTGCCAGCCTGTGTTCCATTCCAGAAGCATGCCCTTTCCAGGTATTTAAAATTCCCTAGCCTCACATATGTTTAAATTCCACTGGTACTTCAAGAATTATCTCCAGTATTACCTTTTCTGGGGTACCTTCCTTGACTCCAACTCAAAATTAATTTCTGCTATCCACTAATTTTATAGCACTCTGTTTATCTATGTTTGTGTTTGGCATAGCCTGACTTTATATCCTGATATGCATACCTATGTGTTTCCTTCTCTCTTTGGTGTAAGATCTTCAAGGATATAAACCATTCTTACTCATCATTGTCTCTTCAAGAACAAACAAGGTAGCTGGCAACTAGGTATCCATTAAATACTGATCAATTTAAGTTATATATGTGATATGTCTTGGCTGTGTCCTCATCTACATCTCATCTTGAATTGTAGTTTCCGTAATCCCCACGTCATGGAAGAAACCAGGTGGAGATAATTGAATCATGGGGGCGGTTTCCCCCATCCTCTTTTCATGATAGTGAGTTAGTTCTCACAAGATCTGATAGGTTTATAGGGGCTTCCCCCTTCGCTAGGCACACATTCTTCTCCTTCCTGCCGCCATGGGAAGAAGTATGTGTTTGCTTCCCCTTCTGCCATGATTGTAAGTTTCCTGAGGCCTCCCCAACCCTGCAGAAATGTGAGTCAATTAAACCTCTTTCCATTATAAATTACCCAGTCTCAGGCCTGTCCTTATAGTAGCATGAGATCAGACTAACATGATACGTAATTTGGGTTTTTGTAATAGATATTTCCTAAATAATGTGACATTCCCAATTCCTTACTAAATTGTTCTTTCTCATAGTTAAGTAAGGTTTATCCAGCTGGCTCCATGCTTGGAAAGAAAACACAAATCCTGGCCAGAAGCCCCTTTAGTGTCTAGAATAGCTTGATTGACATACCATTCCACCATCTATGAGAAAAGTGGGCTCTCTCTTTTACTTTGAAGAGGTGTCTTATCAAAAACATTTCCAAGGGATTACCCATCAACTTCAGGACCTTTTATTATTTCCTCTGTGGACTGATTCCAAATTATCCCCTCAACAATTTTCTTGTAGACTTTTCACCTGATAGTCACTAGGTATTCTACAGTCACCCTCACTATGAGAAGAATAAGTGCTGAAAGTAAGACAGAGGTCACACTCCCAGAAGCGAGGACTTATTCATGCAATAGGCATTGTGATTAAGTGCTCATTGTATATAGAGTAGAATACTAAATGCTGTGGAGGATCACAGAAGAAATAAGAGATGAAGGCTCTGTCTTCATTTATTTTACAAAATGAATTTGTAGGGGAGACAAAGACAACATAGATTAAAAACTTGAGAATGACAGTGTATTAGTAAATTATGAAATGTACTTATAATGTAAGTAATGCAAAGGACGGTATTTGAAAGCTGGATCCCATCTCAAGGTGATTTGTTCTTTTTTCTTATGTCTTATGCTATGCCCATTTGTCTGCCTGTCCCAGTGCTTCTCCCTTTTACCAACATTAAGTTTATTTTAGATTCTTCCAGAAGACTTCTTTGGCTAGTCCAGCCAACAGTTGTGCTCCACTTTTCAACACTATAGCATTTATTGTCTATTACTCTCAGTTGGCTGTCATCACATAATTCCTTATTATGTTATCCATATGCCAGTAAAAATCGTCACTGTATACTGAGGTCCTATTGTGAGGGCAACTATGCGTTAAGCGTGGCACATGGATTATTTCATGTAAATGCCGCAAAACCCTATGAGGTATAATTGTTTTGACTGTTATTTTACAAATGGAGAAACAAAACTATTTAATGTACCCCAAACTCCATAGATTTGAACTCCAGTCAATCTAAATCCTAAAAACATACCCTAAATGTATTTCTCTGGAATAGTTCTTAGAATTTTTTGGTGGGTGGTGGTAAGGGGGAGCATGTCACTTATCCCACTGAAAATTTAATAAGTTTAATTGCCATTTCTCTCAACATATGATTGCATCTTTTCGGTATAAGAAACCCAGAATAAACTCAACTAAAATCAAAAGAAAATAAGTAATAAAGATGAAGACAGAAATAAATGAAATAGAAAACAGATACAATAGAATATGTAAACAAAGACAAAAGTTGGGTCTTCAAAATTTGAAAAACAAACACATGTACACACACAAAAAACCCTGGATAAATTGATTAAGAAAACAAGTAAATAAAGCACAAATTAAGAATGTTTGAAATATAAAGGAGGATGAAATTATAAAAATTTAGAAGAAACATCAGAAATTTAAAAGAAAAGTAAGTATACTGTAAATAATAATTTAAGTAAATGATTTTGAACATAAATAAAATGCACACATCCATAGGAAAAAAATCTAGGCCCAGCATCATGGTTCATACCTGTAATTCCAGCCTTTTGGAAAGCTGAGGTGGGAGGCTTGCTTGAGCCCAGGAGTTCAAAACCAGCCTGGGCAATATAGGGAGACCCCATGTCTACAAATAATTTTAAAAATTAGCCACATGTGGTAGTGCCTGTAGTCTCAGCTACATGGGAGGCTGAGGTGGGAGGATTGCTTGAACCTGGGAGGTCAAGGCTGCAGTGAGCTGTGATTGTGTCACTGCATACAGGCCTGAGTGACACAGCAAGACCCTGTCTGAAAAAAAAACAATTAAAAATCTAATCGAAATTGACTCAAGAATGAATAATGATTCTATAATCACTACATATATTGAACCCTGAATTTAAAAACTTTCCATCAAGAAAACATCACAGTATCTAACCAGTGTGGTCAAATGCCATCTTTAAGGAATATAGTCCAGTCCTATAAAATGCTTTCAGAGGAAAGGATGTAATCCTCCCAAACTTATTTTATGATGCTATTACTGTCATAATGTAAACCAGAGAAGGATAGTCCAAAGGAGAGAAAATGAGAGGCTAATTTCACTCAAGAATACAGGTTCAAATGTCCTAAACAAAACACTAGCAAAGCTGATCCAGCAATGTTTACAAGAAAGGCATCATGACCAAGTTGGTTATGATGTCAATTGATTTGACATTAGAAAATCTATATAAATTCTTACATTAATATATTAAAAAAGAAGAACAGTGTAACTCAATTGAAGCCAAAAAATTAAATGTCATAGCCATTCATGATTTAAAAAAAGATCACTAAATCCAGATTAGAAAGAAAGCAACTTCCTTAATCTGATAAAGTTTCAATTAAAAAACACTACAACAAATATCATATTTAATTTTGTAATGATTAAAACATTTCCTTTTAAAAAAAGAATAAAACACAAGAATGTCTAGCAGCACTTCTGGTCAGCATGATGTCTCATCACCCACATGAAAACCCAGTTCCCTGGGCTCTCACGGACCTACCCATTCTCATTCTTGGGTCCTTTCAATCTTTCTCTATGCCCCTTCCCAATTTTTTCCTGAGCAATATCCTAAATAATCCACTGGCATCAGTTCTAACTTAGTGTATCCGCTCAGACTCACCAGAAGATGATTTCTTCATCCCTAAGTGCCAACTCTCTAGACTCGTTTGGAAGTCTCCCAACATGGCGTGTGGTTTCAGTCACCGTTCTGTACCTCTGTATGTGCCATCTCCTTCACCTCCTGCCTTCTCTCCTCCCTTCTGCATCATGAATCTGCCACGCCCTTCTAAAATGCAATTGGGAAGGTGATCTCCTGAGTGATTGTGTCAATGACTGTGGGGGCAGTTCCCAAAGGCAGGGAGGAATAAGCTCTCTGGTGACTCTTTTTTTTTTTTTGAGGCAGAGTCTTGCCCTGTTGCCCGGGCTGAAGTGCAGTGGTGTGATCTCAGTTCACTGAAACCTCCATCTCCTGGGTTCAAGTGATTCTCCTGCTTCAGTCTCCTGAGTAGCTGGAATTACAGGCAACTGCTACCATGCCCAGCTGATTTTTTGTATTTTTAGTAGAGATGGGTTTTCACCATGTTGGCCAGGCTGGTCTTGAGCCCTGAACCTCAGGGGATCCACCCACCTTGGCCTCCCAAAGTGTTAGGATTACAGGCGTGAGCCACCATGCCCAGCTGACTCTTCTTACAATGGCACTAATCCTAGCTGACTTAGGCTTCACCCTCATGACGTCATCTAACTGTAATTTCCTCCCCAAAGCCCCACTCCCAAATGTAATTTGACTATTAACTGAAGAATCACTTCATAAATGTACAGCCTCCCAGAGTGACTGAAGGATAGGACGTATTTGGTTGTTTTTTTTTTCTGGCATGTTTATTTTTGAAATAATCCATCATTTCCTCAAAGCCATTTCCAATTATACACATAAAGAAATTTATCTTTTTTCTTAATGACCACAGTACTTTATCTATGCCTGACTGACAACCCTGACTACTCTTTATCTTTTATTATAAATTTTTGTCTGTAAATCTTATCTCTCCTATTAAGCAGTAAGCCCTCTATCTAATCTACCTTCATATATCTCAAATAATCTTAACAAATATATCAGTCTCTCATGAAACAAATGAATGAAAATGAATAAAACAATAGATAACATATCAGATACTTAGTATGTTCTCTGCATTATGATAAGCACTTTGCATGTATTATTTAATATACACATGCAAAGCATTCTAAATGGATTCCATCAGTAACCCCACTACACAAATGAGGAAACAGAGACTCTGAGGTTTTAAAAAAATACCAATATGTCCAAAGTCACATGACTGTAACGATCAAAACCAATTTTGCAGCTGGGGCTATCACACAGCCAGTAAGCTTCACTTCCGTGCTCTTATGCCTCCCTACAAACAGCCCCGTAAGAGACAGCAATGAATATAGGAAAGCCTCTGGTTTGGCAATCAACTCTTGCTTTCTCAGTCTGCTTAGGCTACCATAACAAAATACCATAGATTAGGTGTCTTAAACAACAGAAATTTATATCTTACAATTCTTGAGGCTGGGAAAAAAGTCCAAGATCAAGGTACTGGCCAAATAGCTTTCATTCTGGGGCCTCTTCTTTCAACTTGTAGGCAGCCACCATCTCTCTGTGTGCTCATGTGACTTCTTCTATGTGCATGTGGGGCTGGTGTGGGTGGCAGGAGGAGCAAACTCTCTGGTGACCCTTGACCCTTCTTATAAGGGCACGAATCCTAGTTGACTTGGGCTTCACCCTTATGATGTCATCTAACTGTAATTTCCTCCCCAAACCACACCTCCAAATACCATTACATTAGACGTTGAAGCTTCAACAAATAAATTTTGGGATTTTGAGGGGACACAAACATTCAGTCAATAACCCCCCTTTCTTTTTTTATTTTTTTTCTTTTTTGTTGAGACAAAGTCTCGCTCTGTTGCCAAGGCTGGAGTGCAGTGGTGGGATCTCTGCTTACTGCAACCTCTGCATTCCGAGTTCAAGCGATTGTCCTGCCTCAGCCTCCTGAGTAGCTGGGATTGCAGGTGCCCGCCACCATGCACGGCTAATTTTGTGTGTGTGTGTTTTTAGCAGAGACAAGGTTTTACCATGTTGGCCAGGCTGGTTTCAAACTCCTGACCTCAGGTGATCCACCCGCTTTTTTTTTAAACCATCAACATTTACTTTCTTACAGTTCTGGAGGCTGGAAATCCCAGATCAAGGTGTCAGCAGGTCAGGTTTCTCCGGATACCTCTCTCCTTGGTTTGCAGACAGCCATCTTCTCACTGTGTCCTCACAAAGCCTTTTATCTGTGCATGCTCACCCCTGGTCCCATAACACTTGCAATTAAAATAAACAAATAAACAAACAAAAACCTGAATGTTTAACCCAGTTCTTCCTGCTGAAAAAACTCAGGAAATCATTTGTCTCTCAGCCTTAGTCTTCCAAACTGTAAAATAAGAGATGTTATAGGTGGGTTTGAAGGTTGCTTTTACTCTATGATTTTGTGTGCTATCAAACTTGTTTACCATATTTCCTTAATACAAACATCCCCTTGCAGAGATTCCTTACCGAACTTCCCATGTGATCTAGTTAAGCTCACCTCTATGCCTTTACATTCTGTCTTTCCAGTTCAAAGCACCTTGTCCCTTGCTGTTGGCTGGTCCAGTTCTACTCTCCTTAAAGACACCACTTCCATCCTATCTTTCCATGAAGGCCATGCCAGCCCACACTAATCACCATCCACCCGGAGAAACAGCCCTTTCTCTTTTACATTGTTCTCTAGTCATTTATTGCATGTTGTTTTGCAGTGGCATTTGAAATAGAAGCTCCTTAAGTTTAAAAATTGTGCCCTTTTTAAATGTTCTACATCATGTACCACAACCATGGACGCACTATAAAAACTCATTTACATTTTATTATTTACTTGGGGAAAAAAATACCTGATGCTTAATGAAGAGAGAACACTGTGGGAAAATCTAGAGTTTACAGGATTAGTTAGAAGCTTTGGTATGACATTGTCCAAGGTCACAGTATATCAGGAAATCAGAATGGGTTATACTGAAATCATGGCCCGTAGGGTAGACCTCAGTAAATGTCTTCTGTTGACACAGCTGGATAATATAAGACAGAATGAGATCCATGTCTATTAAAATCAGCATTCCTTACTACACAGCCATAGAAAAGAGGGAGATCATGTTCTTTGCAGGAACATGGATGGAGCTGCATACCAGCATCCTTAGCAAACTAACCTAGGAATGGAAAACCAAATACTGCATGTTCTCACTTACAAATGGGAGCTAAACGATGAGAACACATGGACACATAGAGGGGATAAACACTGGGGGCTACTTGAGGGTGGTGGGTGAGAAGAGGAAGATTAGAAAAAATAACTGTTGGGTACTAGGCTTAGTACATGGGTGATGAAATAATCAGTACAACAAGCCCCCATGACATGAGTTCACTTAAATAATAAACCTACACATGTACCTCTGAACCTAAAATAAAAGTTAAAAAAAAAAAATCAGCATTCCTTGAAAAAAAAAACTGGCTTTTTTTTAAAGGAAAAAAACAACATCAAAACCCAAAAAACAAGTAACCTACAGCAATAACACAACAATGACAAAGCCTGTCTACCAAGAAAAATGTCAGGAAAATTATAGTTAAAGCAGTGATGAGCACAGATTTTCTTTCCCAAACATGATCACTATACAGGGAGGACTGACAGGCTGGGCTGTTTGAATAAGCTGGTGCTTGGGTCATTTCTATTTAGTCCTGTCTGGTTGGACACTAGTACATGATTCGTAGTCTCCTCTCAAAATACAATCACCTCCATCTCCTCCTCTCTTCAATTTATTCCTGGATGTTAACCTCACTTCCTGCTTCACCAAGAAAAAAGAAACTAAGAGAAAGGAACTGACTCAACTTGCATAGTTCTCCTTTCTCTGCTGCCTCCTCAGGGACTCCCTCCCTCAATTATCCCCCAGATCTCAGGTATGATCACCTCTCCCATCCTATTCTCTCTCCTAACAGCACTTAAATAATTTCAAAATCTCTTTTATCTGAATAGAAAAAAAAAATCCCTGCATCTCATTTTTCCTACTCCACCACTTCTGAACTTCAATGCCAAACTGCATTAAAAATTGAACTCTCTCTGCTGTCTCTCTCCTTATCTCCCATTATCTAGTTAACCAGTTGCAGTCTGCTTCATAACATCATGAACCCTGAGATAATAAACAGTGTTCTCAAGGACATTAAGCACCTATTTTGTTGTCAGATTCTGTAGAGCTTGGAAGTGGCTTTGAGCTCAGATGCTCTCGGGTGTGATGCCTAGCTCCTCTGTTTACCAGCTGCTTGACCCTTTGCAGTTGCTTAACTTTAAACCTCACTTCCCACCTATGTAAAATGAATATAACAAATCCTTCATCAGAGGACTTCCCTGATAATTAGGTGAGGAAATGTGTCTAATGACCTTGGCCGGATTCCTGTCTGGTGTGTGAGCATGTACTGAGGGCTTACTACTGTGGATTTCTCTACACCTTTGATCCTGTTGCTGCCTTCCTCCTGCTTGACCTCCTGTCTCTTCTTAACTTCTAATGTCATGGGTTGTTTCCGCAATGCTAATCATATCCTTCTCCAATGGTTCCGAACAAATTTAGAAATGTAATAGAAATCAAATCAGAGTCGGCTGGACACTGTGGCTCGCGCCTGTAATCCGGCACTTTGGGAGGCCAAGGCGGGTGGATCACCTGAGGTCAGGAGTTTGAAACCAGCCTGGCCAGCATGGCAAAACCCTGTCTCTACTAAAATACAAAAATTAGGCAGGGCACGGTGGCTCACGCCTGTAATCCCAACACTTTGGGAGGCTGAGGCGGGTGGATCACGAGGTCAGGAGCTCGAGACCATCCTGGCTAACACAGTAAAACCCCGTCTCTACTAAAAAATATACAAAATTAGCCGGGCATGGTGGCAGGCGCCTGTAGTCCCAGCTACTCGGGAGGCTGAGGCAGGAGAACGGTGTGAACCTGGGAGGCAGAGCTTGTAGTGAGCCAAGATCATGCCACTGCACTCCAGCCTGGGTGACAGATCGACACTTCGTCTCAAAAAAAAAAAAAAAATTAGCTGGATGTGGTGGTGGATGCCTGTAATCCCAGCTACTTGAGAGGCTGAGGCAGGAGAATTGTTTGAACCCGGGAGGCAGTGAGCCAAGATTGTGCCACTGCACCCCAGACTGGAAGACAGAGCAAGACTCCATCTCAAAAAAAAAAAAAAAAGGAAATCAAATCAGAGTGAATATGTTAGCTTAATTGCAGGTAAAACTGTATTAGGGACTTCAGGTATGGCGAAACTGAGACTTCTATCACTTTCCTCAAAGTCTAAAGGATTTGGACCCACATGAAATCATAGCTACATCTGACCCAGCCAGTTACACTTTTCAGTACAGACCTCATCACCTTCCTCCCTCTTTCTCATCACAGACAGCTTGCACTAATTTTTTTTCTTAGAATCTTTTTATCTAAATCACTTTGTTTAGTTGTTTAAGAAACATTGTACATATGCACAACCTGCCAAGGCAGATTTTCCCACAAGTTTTATGTTGTGCAAAAAATTCTGTGAACACCTTTAAACTAGGTTTTCATGGCTGAAATGCAATACATTTTGACCTCTATTCTCTTGTTTTGTTTTTGCAAGTCGTGGGAAAATACTTATGTAACAGCTTGTTCTTTTTAGAAATTATGCTGATGGAGCTCTGATCTTCCAGCCAATGTACAGCTCTGACTCCAGCAATGTACAGCAGCTTCCCTTTACCCACAGGGAATATTTTCCAGGACCCCAGTAGATACTGAAAACT
This sequence comes from Pongo abelii, assembly GCF_028885655.2. Taxonomy (NCBI): domain Eukaryota; kingdom Metazoa; phylum Chordata; class Mammalia; order Primates; family Hominidae; genus Pongo; species Pongo abelii. The sequence goes on from NC_071992.2 coordinate 42,392,334, forward strand.
GTGAATGACATCGAGCCCTATATATACTACGTTTTTTACTACACATACGTATCTATTGCTATGGTTTGGATATGGTTTGTTAGGCCAGATCAAGTCTCATGTCACAATTTGATCTGTAATGTTGGAGCGGGGGCCAGATAGGAAGTGTTTGGATCCTGGCGGAGGATGCTCCATGAAAGGCTTCGTGCCACTCTCCTGGGAGCCAGTGAGTTTTCACTCAGTTCTCGTGAGAAATGGTTTTTTCAGAGTCTGACACCTCCTCTTGCCTTTTTCTTTTTCCCTAGCGGGACGCCTTTTCTCCTTCTGACCTCGGACATCAGACTTCAGGTTCTTCAGCCTTTGAACTCTGGGGCTTGTACCAGTGACTTCCGTGGGGCTGTCAGGCATTCGGCCTCAGGCTGGGGGCTGCTCTGCCAGCTTCCCTGCTTCTCAGGTTCCACACTTGGACTGGCTCACTAAGTTTGTGGGGCTTTTCATGTTCATAACATCATGATGCTCATCACATCATGAACCCTGAAATAATAAACAGTGTTCTCAAGATCGTTAAACACCTATTCTGCTGTCAGATTCCATAGATATTAGAAGTGGCTTTGGGTCCATATACTCTCGGGTGTGACTCCTAGCTCCTCTGTTTAGCAGCTGTTTGACCTCCTGCAGTTGGCTTCTATCATTCCCCAGCTTGCAGAAATCATTTAAACCTATCTGGTGGTGGGATCTTAACTTTATGGTCATGTGAGCCAATTCTCTTTAATAAATTCCCTTTCAAATATATGTTTTCTATGGATTCTGTCCCTCTGGAGAAGGAAGCCTGATTAATACACCTATGATAAAGTGTAATTTATAAATTGGGCATAATAAGAGTAACAACAATAAAAAAATAGAACATTATAACAATACACTGTAATAAAGTTACATGAATGTCTCTCTCAGGACATCTGATTGCACTATGCTCACCCTTCTTGTGCTGATGTGAGAAGATACAATGCCTTTGTGGTGAGATGAAGTGAGACAAATGACTTAGAAATTGTGACATAGCATTATTAAATAAAATAAGGGTGATGTGAATACAAGCACATCATAGTTCATGATAAGCACTGCCATATCATGACCATTGAGCTGATAACTGAGACAGTTGCTAGTTGATTCATGGGCTGATGACATCTACAGTGTGGATTTGCTGGACAAAGGGATGATTCATATCTTGGGTGGACAGAGCAGGACTGGGAAAGATTTTATCACTCTACTCAGAACAATGCACAATTTAAAACTTATGAATTGTTGATTTCTGGAATTTTCCATTTAATATTTTCAGTCTGTGGTTGACCTTGGGTAAATAAAACTGTGGAAAAGAGGAGACAACTGTATTAGCTGGCAGAGAGAAAAATGGGACTTACTTCCCTGAACAGCCCCCAGAAACTTAGTGGAAACCATACAATTTTTATGTTGCCCATTCATAGACACTCACATGTTGGGTAAGGATGTGAGGCTTCTGGGGTTTCCACATTTACAGGATGGTCCAGGAGCTACCTCTACAGGACATGGCAAGACAAAGGCAGAAGCAAGTAAGTGTCCTGTGCAGGACGTTTGCAAGCAGTGGGCACTTGCTTAAATTTTACCATGTGATTTCAAAGCCAGTCCCACATTCCAGTCGTACTCTGTTTGTTTTGTTGTTTTCATTTTGTTTTCCATAGCTTCTAAACGGGATGCCAAATCTGTAATTAACCAATCCTCAGGCTATACAATAATAGAAATAGTTTATATTAGAGGGATGCCTCACTGGCTGTGCTCCAAAGAAGTTCTGTTTATATCAGAATTTTTCAAATTGAAATATATTTTATTTTATTTTATTTTTTATTTTTATTATTACCTTTTTTTTTGAGACGGAGTCTCGCTCTGTCGGCCAGGATGGAGTGCAGTGGTGCGATCTCGGCTCACTGCAAGCTCCACCTCCTGGGTTCGTGCCATTCTCCTGCCTCAGCCTCCTGAGTAGCTGGGACTACAGGCGCCCACCACCACGCCCGGCTAATTTTTTGTATTTTTAGTAGAGATGGGGTTTCACAGTGTTAGTCAGGATGGTCTCAATCTCCTGACCTAGTGATCCACCCGCCTTGGCCTCCCAAGAAATATATTTTATTTTATTATAGATTCAAGAGGTGCATGTGCAGGTTTGTTAATGGGTGTGCTGTGTAATGCTGGGGTTTGGGCTTCTAGTGAACCCATCACCGAAATAGTAAACCCAATAGGTGGTTTTTCCAAACCTGGTCCCCCTCCCTCCCTCACTGCTTTTGGAGTTTATTGTTTCTATCTTTATGATAATACTTACCCGTTGTTTAGTTCCTGCATTTAGGTGAGAACATTTCGGTTTTTTTTCCTGCATGATTTCGCTGAGGATAATAGCCTCCAGCTGCATCCATATTGCCGCTAAGGACATGAATGCGTTCTTTTTTATGTCTGTGTAGTATCCCCTGGTATATTTGTAACATTTACTTTATCCAATCCACTGTTGGCAGACACTTAGGTTGATTCCATGCTTTTACTCTTGTGAATAATGCTGTCATGAACCTATGAGTGCATGTGTCTTTTTTATAAAACAATTCTTTTCATTTGTACCCATTAATGTGATTGCTGGGTCAAAAGATCGTTCCATTTTTAGTTCTTGAGAAATCTCTGTACTGTTTTCCATAGGGGTTGAACTAATTTGCATTCCCACCAACAGCATAAGCATTCCTTTTTCTCCACAACCTCACTGACATCTGTTATTTTATGACTTTTTATTTTTATTTTTTATTTTATTATTATTATTATTATTATTTGAGACAGAGTCTTACTCTGTCGCTCAGGCTGGAGTGCAGTGGCTTGATCTCGGCTCACTGCAAGCTCTGCCTCCCGGGTTCACACTATTCTCCCGCCTCAGCCTCCCGAGTAGCTGGGATTACAGGTGCCTGCCACCACCCCCGGCTAATTTTTTTTTTTTTTGTATTTTTATTAGAGATGGGGTTTCACTGTCTTAGCCAGGATGGTCTCAATCTCCTCACTTCGTGATCTGCCTGCCTCAGCCTCCCAAAGTGCTGGGATTACAGGCATGAGCCACTGCGCCCGGCTTATTTTTTGACTTTTTAACAATAATCATTCCAGCTGGTATGAGATGGTATTTCATTGTGGTTTTAATTTGCATTTTTCTGATGATTAGTGATGCTGAACATTTATTCATGTTTGTTGGCCACTTATATGTTTTCTTTTGAGAAGTGTCTGTGAGATGGCATATTCTATAAGCAGTTGAGAATATCAGAGTACTAAGAAAATAATTCTGGAATAAGAATTATAAGGCCTCTCACAGCTGTAATCCCAGCACTTTGGGAGGCCAAGGCAGGCAGATCACAAGGTTGGGAGTTCAAGACCAGCCTGGCCAATATGGTGAAACCTCGTCTCTACCAAAAAAATACAAAAATTAGCTGAGCGTGGTGGCATGCGCCTATAGTCCCAGCTACTCGGGAGGCTGAGGCAGGAGAATCACTTGAACCTGGAAGGCAGAGGTTGCAGTGAGCTGAGACTGCACCACTGCACTCCAGCCTAGGTGACAGAGCAAGACTCCATCTCAAAAAAAAAAAAAAAGAATTATAAGGCCTCTATTTTACTATCCAGTCTGACACTACCTACCCAGGTAGTCATAGCTTTGGACAAGTCACACAGGTCTGTAAAAACCTTTATTTAATTAACAGTAAAATGGGAAGTTTTGATAACTAGATTCCATCCAGTTCTATAAATTGTTTGACAAAGAATTCAACGTGTACCTATTTAGACAGTTTGGATTTGGGGATATTAAACTGTGTTAGAGCCAAGACTCAACTCCATTCCCTTTGCCATATATTCTGGAATTGGTGTCTTACCTATTTCTTTGCAATGAGCAGAAATATTGGCAAAGCTATGTTTCTTAATGCTGGAGAGCTGCTTTATATAAACCTATCTAGAAGATAATGCCTTTTCCTGTACTAAAAATCTTGACAGAAACAAATTTTTCGACTGTAAGTAACCCCAGAGCTGCAATAACCTTTGATCAGTTGGGTTAGATTCTAGGAAGAAGATTCTCGTAGCATGCAGTTGGCCAGAGGAACCCTAACTGTCACTGCATTCATGTCAATATGCAATTATGACATAAAGCAGCAGGATGTGTACAGTTTGGTTTGAAAGTGAACTCTTAATCCAAAATCAAATTTCTCCCGGAGGGGCAGAGTACTAGGAGGTGGCTTTCTTCTACTAAGTGAGCTGGGCTGTGTGGCCATCCAACCATATGCATGGAGAAAGAGCATATCTCAGTGGCATTGAGATTCTGTAGGATTGTACCTTAGCTTAACATTAAATTTAATCTTGTTTGGTAAATTCAAAATCATATATAATATGTAATAGCTCAGTTAACCCACAAGCATGCCTCTGGCAGGTACTATATGCCTGGCACTATGGGAAGTTTCAGAGGTATAGCTATAGCTGCAAAACTACAAGCTACTGCCCCTCCCCAGGAATAACTGATTATGCAGAACCTCTCATGTAAAACAACATTGCTATGAGTAAATAGTTCATAACTGTAGAAAAAAAGTGGATGAATTTACCTAATTGTAGGTGACCTAGGAAAAGTTTCTTATACTTTCTTTGTGTCCACTACTTTATCTGATAAAATGGAAATAATAATAATAATACACACTTTTAGCATTTACTAGGAAGATTAAATGAATTGATATAGGAAAGTGCTCAATAAATGTTAGCCTTTATTATTAGTTGGGAGATAAAATATGTATGCACATAAAAAACAAAAGGTAAAATTCTGTGATGAAATAATAAATGATCCATCATAGGCAAGTAGAAAATAGGTGAACTCTGTTAAATTGGGATTTCCTGGGGTGAAATAGATAAAGCACAAAGACAAATTGAGTAAGAGAAGCATCAGTATGGTTGAAGCCTATGCTTGGATGGGGCCCGGAAGGATGAGTGGGAGGTGGCTGGGCAGATGGAGGGGATGGCAAGATGGTAAGCTGTGAATGATTGAAACTTCAGTATCAGTTTACTACACACATGAATATTTAAGAATTCAACTTTCAGGGTGCTATAGAAATCTACATATACAATGTTGAGATAAATATGGGCCTGTATAAGTTGAATTATTGGAGAGACTCTATCTTCATGTTATTGTGTGCACTCACATACACACACATGCTTCAGTTTTCAAATGCATAGCATGGAGCAGGCATGAATCACATCTTCCCCAGTGATTTAGGAACAAGGGATAAATATGATCTCCTAATAATTTTGTACATTTGTTTTTAATAATACTAGATTACATCCTAAAATTTGTCCGGCTATTCTCAAATATAATCAAGTATACTAAAATCAGTAAAGTAAGATAAATTATAATTTATTAATTACATCAAATAGTATGTTTCGAGGTAATTGCATACCCAGTAAGGACATCACTTCTGAGAGTATCAACAGTGATACAGGAAGGGTGCACATGAACTGGGGGAGGGACTATGGTAAGATGACTATAACACACTAAAGGTTAACATGAAGAATAAGAGACTCTGAAGTACTAACACTTCCCTCAAGTATCATGACAATGCGTTACATCTTTATTTACTCAACACCTATCAGTTGTTGACTATATTACATGATGAAGATGCAGCACAGATTAGAAATAAACATGTTCTGCCTAGCTGCTTAATCAATATTGTATGATTAAGTTGTCTAATCACAGTATATAATTATACATCTTTGTAGAGCATAAAAGAAATGTTCAAAGAGTACATTTCAGGGTCCCTGTAGCTACTTGGGGGAAGGATGAGCAGAGTTTGTTAGCATAACAGCTACAACTTTTACCCATCTAGCATACAACTGGAAAATTCCTTTGTTGTTTTCAGAGAGGAAGACAGAAATTCTAGTCATCTTTGGACAAGATGAGAGATAAGTTGGCTGACTTTGGGCTCTGGCTACCATGAACTCATGTTAACAAAGGGCCTCCACGGTCAGGTGCGGTGGCTCATGCCTATAATCCCAGCACTTTGGGAGGCCAAGGCAGGCAGATTGCTTGAGCTCAGGAGTTGACACTAGCCTGGGCAACATGGTAAAGCCCCATCTCTACCAAATACAAATAAATTAGCTAGACATGGTGGTGCATGTCTGTGATCCCACCTACTCAGGAGGCTGAGGTGGGAGGATCACTTGAGGCCGGGAGGGGGAGTTTGCAGTGAGCCAAGATCATGCCACTGCACTCCAGCCTGGGCGACAGAATGAGATCCCATCTCAAACAAAACAAAACAAACAAAACAAAACAAACAAAACAAAACCACAAAGGGCCTCCTCAAATCATTCACATGTGTCCTCAAGGCAAGAGATGTGTGGGATTATTTGGCCAAGCCACAATCTCTAACGCCTCCTTCTCATGTCCATCTGTGTGCACAAATAGACACATGCACTCATCAAAGCCATTTCTGCTGCCTGTGCATCGAGAAATAATTGCAAGTGTTGCCCCCTGCCCTTCTTCATTACCCATGCAAAAGGTAGAAGAGCTCAAGTTTATTACAAAAGCCTGGGGCTGCGCAAGAAGTCTTGAATTTGTCCAAGACTCCCCAACATTGCCCAGGGCAGAGAAACCAGATCTGCTGCTTGAGTCTCTCGCAGATCAATTTTCAGGATTAAGCAGAAATAATCCTCCAGGCTGAAATGAAATATTCTACAGGACATCTCAGCTGTCAATGCATATATTCCATGCACCCCAAACTGTGGGCAATTGAGCAATTCCTATTTTGCAATGATAAATACAAACAAATACTTATTGAATGTCTAATAGATCTCTGTGCTATATTTGCATTGGGCATTGCTGGAATAAAAAAGATTGTGAAGGTGCATACAGCCTGATGTAAAATGCCCATTAATTAGGTAAATTACAGGGTGGTGAGTGCCTCCCAGGGAGGTACCTTGAGAACATATGGCCTCTACATGGATGTGATTCTTAGGCTGAAGGATGAGAAGGGCTTAGGTGAGAGAGGGGTAGTGGGCAGGAATATCGTAATGTTCCAAACCGAGGGAACACAGGTGGATAAGAACAAATTGGGGAAGAAAGGCTGTTAAAAAATTTGAGTCCTGGACAGGATATTTCTGTTTGATTCTGAATCCACTTCCTGTGAGTTTGCTGTCATCATCAAGGTACTGACCCATAGGGATGACATCACAAGGTTCATTTGCCCTGGGCTTCTGTTTGGCCAATAGGGAGTTTTGGCAGATATAAGAGGGAGGGTGGAAAGTGAGTGCAGGCTATTAGTACCTTTTCTCTTTCTAGGTTGCCTTGGGCTGATTGTGTCCTTTGATCAAAGGTCACTACTCCTTTCAAAGTGGCATTCTCTGCCTACTTCTGCCTTGCCTGGTTGGGATAGCTCATTCTCTCTTCATCACTTCTGGCCTAACTGATAGCATGTTACTGGTCCCAGGTAACTGTATGGATCTTCGGAGACATCCTACACCTAGCTGCACCATTGTCTGTGGCCCATTTATCATCTTAATATTTTAATTTGGATGTGCCATCTGTTTCCCATTAGGATGCTAACTGACGCAGTTATAGAGCTGAATTCTGTGCAGAATAGCTATGTAATGGTCTCAAAACCAAAGAAATCTCAGTTTATCTGAATCCCTTTTAATCAGGAATGGTCATACAACATAATTCAGGCCAGTGAGGTGCAGCCAAGCATTGTAAAGGGGAGATTTCTAGAAATGTCCTTTAAAAAGGGGACCGTCCCAGATGGTTTGCCTCTCTGTTTCTTTAGCTGTTTATTCTCTTTTTTTCTTGGACAGTGGACACAGCGCCCACATTTTGAGCCTCAAATGAAAGCAACAAACTAAGGATGGAGCAGAGAGCCAAGAAGGAGTCTGTGAGCTTAAGGCATTGAAAGGTCACAGTACTAGCCGTGGCCTGTTAATTTCCAGATTATAGTTACATAAGGAAAATAAACCCACATGTGAACGAGTCACTGTGATTGGGTTCCTGTCCACAAGCAGCTGATACAGTCATAACTGATAGTACTTTTCTCCGATTCTGCTTGCCTTATACTGGCTGTATATATAATTTTCCTGACTTCTTTCTGTTTCAATGGCTCAAGTCTGGAACTCTGTTTATTGGCTTCTCTAGCTTTTGATAACACTTCTTCTTGCTTCTCATTTCCAGGTTCCTCAATCTTGTGCCTTTTCAGACTACCCACCTAGAAAAGAACATGAACAGACACTTCTCAAAAGAAGACAGACAAGTGGCCAACAAACATATGAAAAAATACTGAACCTCACTAATCAGCAGAGAAATGTGATGCAAAACCACAGTGAGACACCATCTCATACCAAACAGAATGGCCATCATTAAAACATCAAAAAATAATAAATTTTGGCTAGGTTGCAGAGAAACAGGAACTCTTCTACACTGTTGATGGGAATGTAGATTAGTTTAGCCACTGTGGACACCAGTTTGGATATTTCTCAAAGAACTAAAAATAGAACTACCATTTGACCCAGCAATTCTCTTGCTGGCTGTATACCCAAAGGAAAATAAATTGTTCTATCAAAGACACATGCACACGAATGTTTATTGCAGTGCTATTCACAATAGCAAAGACATGGAATCAATCTATGTGCTCATCAATGGCAAATTGGATTTAAAAAAAAGTGGTACATATACATCATGGAATACTATGCAGCCATAAAAAAAACCCAAAATGATGTCCTTTGCAGCAATATGGATGCAGCTGGAGGCCATTATCCTAAGTGAATTAATGCAGAAACAGAAAACCTAATACTGCATTTTCTCACTTATAAGTAGGAGCTAAACATTGGGTACACATGGACATAAAAATGGAAATGATAGACACTGGGGACTCCAAGGGAGAGGAAGGTGGGAGAAGGGGAAGGGTTGAAAAACTACCTATTAGGTTTTTTTGTTTGTTGGTTGTTTTCTTGTTTTTTGAGATGGTCTCACTTTGTCTCCCAGGCTGGAGTGCAGTGGTGCAACCTTGGCTTACTGCAACCTCCACCTCAGGAGTTCCAGTGATTCTCCTGCCTCAGCCTCCTGAGTAGCTGGGATTACAGGTGCATGCCACCACGCTCGGCTAATTTTTTGTATTTTTAGTAGAGACGGGGTTTCACCTGGTTGGCCAGATTGGTCTTGAACTCCTAACCTCAAGTGATCTGCCCGCCTTGGCCTCCCAAAGTGCTGGGATTACAGGAGTGAGCCACCGTGCCTGGCCCATATTAGGTATTATGCCCACTATTTGGGTGACAGGATCAATAGAAACCCAAAGCTCAGCATGGGTGCAATATACCCTTGTAAGATACCTGCACATGTGGCACTTGAATCTAAAATTAAAAATAGGAAAAGGACTAGCGATCTAGAAACTAGGCTCTTTTAGTGGACTCCAGGATATTTGCTCGTAAACCTTTGTGTGCAGCTCTCTGAAACAGCTCCAGAATTTGTGACTCTAGGAAGAAAATGGTACATAGCAAGTTAATGTGGTAGAATACTTACTGCATTTGAAATCAGAGGATCTGGATTTATTTCTCTATTATTTTCTGCTTTGTGACCAGGGGCAAGTTTAGTCATCTCTCTTAGACTCAGGTTTTATCATTAAAAAATGTGATAAGTTGGCTTTTCCTATGCCATAAAGTTGTTGTGAGATTAAAAATCGAATAAAAATGTTTTTCAGCTTGGAAAACAGCCCTGCAGCATCATAATGCAAGCATTATTATTAAAATCTGGGAGTGACGGTGCTAGGACATTGGGTAAGAGCCAGGACATCCGGATGATTATGAGCCTACAGGAGTCATTTAACCTTCTGATACTTCAGGGTTTCCAGTAGCTAAATAGTGATATTATTAACATCATCTGCCTCACAGGGTTTTAGGATATTTACTATCCCAAATAAGGCTGCCTTTGGACATTCAATTTTTTTTTTTCTCATTGTTGAGGTCTTAGCTAGTGATATAATAAGAAGTGAGGGATCCACAAATAAATTAGGTCAGAAATTACTTTATTATTGTAAAATACAGGAATCTGGATATTTCTTGCAATCCTGTTTATTTTCTCCTCTGGAGCTGGAGAAAGGAGACATTTGGCAGGTATTTCCTTTTGTCTGAATCTAGCTTTCTCTCCATTTCATTTGGAACTTTCTCTACCTTACAAAAGCCTTGGGTAATTAACCTCCATCTACTAAGTCACTGAGGTCCTCTGAACTACTTCCTCAAGAATTAATTTCTAAAATGAACTGCCAGCTAGGTTTTCCTGCACTTAAGCAGTAAACTCCTGCAAGCTACCTGCCAAGAGAACATGGTAGAAGGGGGGTATTGCACACACACACACACAATGTGTATAGCACCAAAAATGGGCTGGTTAACATGCAAGGTGGGGTGGCACAGCCATTTTAGAGCACAATGCTGGAGGTGGACTTCGTGGATTTGAACCCCATCTTCTGATTGCATGACCTTGGGCAAGTTACCTGATTTTCTCATACATGTATTTTCTCTTCTAAAAAATAGGAATGATAAGAGTACCATTTACCTAAGTTTGTTGTAAAGATCAAATCACATTATAGACAAAATGCTTAGAACAGTACCTGGCACATGGTAAGATTATATGGGGTTTTCCTATCCTGGCCATCAGACTAGATATCCAGGTTTGCAAACTCAGATCCCTCCAGGAGCCAGATAGGTGATAATAGCAGATGTGGGTACTCTGGAAATTGCAGTAACCAGAGACTGCGGATCCCATCCAGAGCAGGCAGTTGATACTCAGCTCCATTCCATTTTTACCAAGGTGAGAATGTGGGCCAACCATGTCAGAGGATTCAGTTACTTAAGCAAAGCTAGAGGCTGGCTGCAGTGGCTCACACCTGTAATCCCAGCACTTTGGGAGGCCAAGGCAGGTGGGTCCTTTGAGCCCAGGAGTTCAAGATCAGCCTTGGTGTCAGAGCAAGACCCCCTCTCGAAAGAAAGAAAGAAGGAAAGAAAGAAAGAAAAAGAAAGAAAGACAGAAAAAGAAACAAAGAAAGAAAAAGAAAGAAAGAAAAAGAAAGAAAGGAAAGAAAGAAAGAAAGAGAAAAGCTAGAAATTTTATTTTCACTGTGATTTCAAATATTAAGTAATTTAAAAACCTTTAGCACTGTACCTACACCAAACAAGACATAGCCAAGGGCTGAATTCAGCCTACAAGCCTCTGGTTTACAATATTTGCATTAGAAAAGCCTAGAGTAAATGGGCATCTATATAACTCAGCTCTGTAATTTCATATACTGGTTCCCAACCGCTGGGTTCCTAATCTTGGAAAAATCTGCTTGAGCCAGGACTGCACCTGCATCTTGAATTGAATAAACTGGTACTGGAAAGAGGAGCATGAGCACCTGCTGTGTGCCAGCTTGTGCCAACAACTGAAAAATGTGATCTTACTACTGTCTCATAAGGAGGTGCAAGGTGGGCACACCCATCCTGGTTTCATAGATGAGATAACCCAGACTCAGAGAGATTCAGCAACATACCCAAGTTTAAGTGGCCACAATTGACAGAGCAGAGATTCACATTCAGATCTGTCTGACACCAAAGCCCATGTACTTGACCACTTCATAAAATGGCTTGTCAATTCAGTTAAAGATATGCAGATAATGTTAGCCACTGATACGATACATACATTCCAAAGTCTTCATGGCTTAATCCAGTTGTAGGTTATTTCTCACTTACCCAACACCCAAAAGTATGTATCTGACCAGCAGGCAGCTTCTCGCCAATCATCCAGGAACCATCTTCTAGCTCAGCTCTCTTTTACCGTGGCTGCCAACAGGAGAGTGTGGAGAAGAACATGGAGTATATCACACCAGAGAGATTTATGGGTGGGGCTTAGGAGTGGTGCATGTCACTTCCAAGCACATGCCACGTCTCTGAGTCCAGACACGGACCACACAGGACAGGGCAAGGGAGGCTGGGAAATGTCATCAGGATATGATCCAGAAGGAAGAGAAAACCAGGTTTAGTGAACATCTAGACATCTCTGGCAAAGAAGTTTGGCTGTCAATATTCTTATCTGAAAGGGAATTTTTTTTTTTTTTGGTAGGGACAGAGTTTTGCTCTTCTTGCCCAGGCTGGAGTGCAATGGTGCAATCGCGGCTCACCACAGCTTCCACCTCCTGGGTTCAAGCAATTATCCTGTCTCAGCCTCCAGAAGAGCTGGGATTACAGGCATGCGACACCACAGCTGGCTAATTTTGTATTTTTAGTAGAGACAGGTTTTCTCCATGTTGGTCAGGCTGGTCTCAAACTCCTGACCTCAGGTGATCCGCCCACCTCGGCCTCCCAAAATGCTGGGATTACAGGTGTGAGCCACCGTGCTGGGCCAGCAATAATTTTTTTAACCACCTGGATCCAGTGCATTCTTCTTTGGGGAGTCTTTGTAATTAGGTCATAGGATTTTCAGCCTATTTTGTCCACGAGGTGATGATGAAGTCTCATTGATAGCTATATTCCCATGAACATGTTTGGCTTTTTCTGCATTAGCATATTACAGAGGCCTTTTCTTTCTGATAGTTTATAACCTCAAAAAAGTTATGATGTGGACAGTCCCTTTAAATCCCATAATCCATCATCAATGATAGTATTATGTAGTAACTCCCACTTTTAAATTGAATTTTAGTGCTCTCCATTAACAGTTCACTAGAGAGAAATGACAAATAATTTCATGGCTCAAGAGCAAAAGACATATGAATTCAGCAAAAACCCACAGGGTCTGACAACAGTGATCAGTAGGGGGTGAACAAAATGTGTAGCCTTTAAATTAAGGCTATTTGCTTTCCATCTTTCTGATTGCACAATTTAGTATCACAAAGGATCATTAGCGCATCTTTTTTAGAAGAGTGTTTTGCTATTGTCCTGGATTAAGAGTGTATCTTCTTGCTGCTATTGTTTCTCATTGCCCCATGTTTGTTTACAGGCAGAGAAGACTGGAGCCTTAAAAGCCAAAAATCTTTGCTTCAATGTACGAACCAATTTCCCATTCTCATTGAAAAGGAAGATGTTCCAGGGTCCCTCATTTTTTTCTTTCCATGAGGTTTTTTTTTTTTTTTTATTCCTTTTAAACTCTTCAAGAAAGAATAGCACTTTAGGCTCAGTTTATTGGGAAGATTTGTAAATGCATCCAGAATTTGGCTTCCTCGTACAATGTCTTTTTTAAACACGAGGAACATCCCCCTAGGACATTATATGCACTCAGCACAGCTCCCTCTGCACTAACCACATCAGGAAAAGAGGGCAGGATGACTGTCTTATATAACCTCCACATCTGGGCCCCTGCAGAAAGAAGAAACTAGTAACTTTATTGAGATCTATCCCTTGTCTATAGGAACAAGCCCCTACCCAAACTACAGGGATGTCACTCCATAGTTGGCCATTCTTTGACCTCCAAATACTCTGGGCACCACGTATGAAAAGGAAATCTAATAATGATGTAAGAAAAGCTAACAGCTTTATTTGTTGATTGTTAGGAAGTGAAGAAACTTTAAGTCCTGACGTTCCTGTCAATCTCATAAGAAGCTATTCTCCATTCAGCCCCTGGAGAGAGGTATAATTCCATCGGAGTCCACAGAGGTTTGATGGTGGTCTGAACACTATCTTACTATGTCATTTCTCGAAAATCAGGTCACTCACCTGTTCCAGAGAGCCCCAGATATGATCAGAGAAAGCTTCAGAACCATCTTGCTCCGCTGCTACTCTCACCCTGAGAAGATCCACAGTCTGACTCCTGGCAATGTGGTAACACAGCTCAGGGAACCAGAAAGTTAAAGTCTTCCCGTCCCCTTCTAGAGCTCGTCTGCTTCGAAACCATCTGCCCCTCCCAGACACTATATCCACACTTATTCTTACAAATAACTTGACCGTCAGCACCGTTTTATAGAATACTTACTATGTGCCAGGCATTGTTCCAAGTTTCCTATAAATATTACAAAACCAAAATATCTTTTATGTAACCATGTTGTATATTAAAGACTCATATCTGTTAATTAATTAATTACTTTAAAAATTTGAGATAGAGTCTCACTCTGTCGCCCAGGTGGGAGTGCAATGGCACGGTGTCGGCTCACTGCAACCTCTGCCTCCTGGGTTCAAGCGATTCTCGTGTCTCAGCCTCCGAGTAGCTGGGACTATAGGCGTATAACACCTCACCCGGCTAATTTTTGTATTTTTAATAAAGATGGGGTTTCACCATGTTGGCCAGGCTGGTCTCAAACTCCTGACCTCAGGTGATCCACCCATTTTGGCCACCCAGAGTGCTGGGATTACAGGTGTGAGCCACTGTGCCCAGCCTCTGTTAATTTATTAATTCATTTGTTCCTTTATTCACCAGGGCACTCCATTCACAGTAGTGACAGCTACCATAGGGTTTCAGCGTTTCAGAGTCTTACCAAACATTAGCAAGCTTATTGTCATCATACTATCCATGGACATTATGGGAGCCAGCAATTTGTTGTCTAATGTTTAAGTCAAAATAATACAATATGTCAAAGCTTTATATGGGCTAATGTTTGTTCCTTGTTTCACAGTATTCTCACAATCTCCACTTCAATGTCTTTCTGCAGACCAAAAAAAACACAAACAAACAAACAAAAAAAATCTTATGACAAGTGAATCTTCATTCCAAGCAGTGAAAGAAAAGTACAAATATAATATTTACCTATGCAATTAAAGATGTTTTATCCTTGAAGATCTCAATATAGAGACTGTATCTTTTCCTTGCCGGCTCTTACAGACTTGCAATAGGCAGCAACAGCTCATAAATACTACAAAATTATTCAGCTTTTTAAGGTGCTGCTCCCAAGATACTATTACTTACATCTGATACTGTTACCTGTATTTCTTCCCAAATGCCTGGCATCAATGTGATATAAATAGCAACATTATGTAAATTCTACATCTAAAAGGTTGGAAAACAAAGAATCTTAGCACCTCTATTAAAAATATTCAGAAATATCTTTTGTCTTTGGGCCTAAAATATTCAGAAATAAGTAAAATGCAGATTAATTAGGAAAATGTAAAATCTTAGAAAACAAAACACTGAAGATAAAGAACAAATTGAAGGAAAATGCAGGCCTGAGTAGGTTGGAAGCTCATTTGATGACTTGAGACATCTTTTTCTTTAACACACCAGTATGGCCTGATGTAATTGATAACCAATTTGTTATGCCTAATCGCAGCAGAAACCTATCATCCACATCTACTATGTAATTGCTGTAAGAGTAGGAACAATTTCATTTTAGCTGGAGACCTAGACATAGAAACACATCATTTTAGTACACACGACATAGTACAGTAGTGATGTAATGCAGCTAGTAGGAGAGAATTTTTTAAAATACCTGAGGGGTAATCCTTAACCTAATTTCTATTAACAGATGCAAGCTTCTCCTCCATCTAAATTCTTGGAAAAGTTGTCAATGACTTTTCAAATTGCTGGTCACAGTCTTTGTTGATTCTATTTCTCTTCCTATTGGAAGAATTGGTTTTAGTTGTCATCTCCGTTCCTTTTTTCTTAAAAACCTGTACAGTTCATGCTATTAAAAACCTGTACAGTTCATGATGATTTCCATACCCATCATCACCAAAGAGTTCTCTATGTTGCTTATTCCAATTGGTGTTATTTAGTACTGTTTTTCTCAGCCTCTCATAAAGATGACTGGCTTGTATGGTTATCCTCCCAATCTTCTAGAATTGAGTTGTCTTTTTCTTGTTAAGTTGGAGTTCTTTATTATTCTATGTCCCTTATTTTATATATATGTGTGTGTGTGTGTGTGTATATATATAAGGTATATATATATATATTTAAGGTCGCCCAGGTTGGAGAGCAAAGGCACAATCTTGGCTCACGGCAACCTTTGCCTCCTGGGTTCAAGTGATTCTCGTGCTTATATATATAAGGTGTGTGTGTGTGTGTGTATATATATAGTATATATATACACATATATATAATAAGTTTTATATATAAGGTGTATATATATATATATATACACATATATATAATAAGTTTTATATATAAGGTGTATATATATATATATACACACACACACATATATATACAATTTGCAAATAATTCTCCCATTCTCTGAGTTGCTTTTTTACTTTCTTCTTTATGTCATTTGAAGCACAAAAGTATTACTAACTTACCCTTTTTTTTTTGGTCACTTGTGCTTTTGTCTAAGCCGGCTTTGACTAACCCAATATCACAAAGATTTACTGCTATGTTTTCTTGGAAAACTTGTATAGCTTTAGCTCCTACATGTATGTCTATGACCCATTTTGAGTTATTTCTGTTTATGGTGTGAGGAAGGGATTTGACTTCATTCTTTTGCATTGGTGTGTCTACCTATTGCAGCACAATTTGTTTAAAATAGCTATTCTTTTTACCATTGAATTATTTTGGCACCCTTACTGAAAATCAACTAACTGTAAATGTAAGGGCTCATTTCTGAACTCCCAATTCTATTTTGTTACTCTATATGTCTATACTTATGCCAACATCACACTATCTTGATTGCTGTATGTTTGTGTTAATGTTGACATTGAGAAGTTTTTTTAGTCGACTTGTTGAGCTACTATAACAAAATATCATAGATTGAGTGCCTAATAAACAACACAGGTTTATTTCTCACAGTCCCAGAGCCTTGGAAATCCAAGGTGCCAGCAGATTCAGTGTTTGGTGATGGCTGGATTTCTTATAGATAGCAGCCTTCTCCCTGTAACCACACATTGTGGAAGGGGCAAGGGAGCTCTCTGGGGTATTTTTATAAGGCTGCTAATCTCATCCATGAGGACTCTGCCTCATAACCTAATCACCTCTCAAAGGCTCCATCTAATACTATTATCTTAGTGATCAGGACATCAATGTATGAATTTGAGGAGGACATAAGCATTCAGTATAGTGTAGGAATTATGAATGCTTTAATTTTGTTCTTCTTTTTCCAGATAATTTTGGCTAGTCTGGGTCTCTTGAATTGTCATATAAATATTAGGATAACTTGTCATTTTCTGCAAAAAAAAAAAAATTGGAATTGCATTGGATCTATAGATAAACTTGGGAAGTATTGCCATTTAACAATAGGAAGTCTTTCAACTCACAGACATGGGATGCCTTTCCATTTATTTACATCTTTCATGTATTACAGCAATTTTATT
The DNA here is from genome assembly GCF_028885655.2 of Pongo abelii. Lineage (NCBI taxonomy): Eukaryota > Metazoa > Chordata > Mammalia > Primates > Hominidae > Pongo > Pongo abelii. The sequence continues at coordinate 42,409,554 of NC_071992.2, forward strand.
GTTTTCAGAGTAAAAGTCTTATACATCTTTTGTTAAATTTATTTCTAAGCATTTTAATATTTTGGATGCTATTGTAAATTGAATCTTTTTAAAATTTCATTTTTGAATTGTTTGTTGCTAAGGTAAAGAAATACAATTTGATTTTTGTATATTGATCTTATATCTTTCAACCTTGATGAAAACATTTATAAATTCTAATAGGTGTTGGATGGATTCCTTAGGATTTTTAAATATACAGGTTCATATCATATGCAAATGGAGGTAGTTTTACTTTTTTGTCTCATTTTATTGCCAAGTTTCCCAGGCTAGAACTTCCAGTACAATGTTGAATGGAAATATTGAGAGTAAACATCCTTGTTTTGTTACTGATTATGGGGGAAAGCATTTGCTCCTTCATTTTCAAGTATAATGTCACTGTGAGTTTCTCATGCATAGACTTTATCAGTTTGAGGTAGCTCCCTTCTATTCCTACTCATAGAGTGCTGTTGTTTTTATCACGAAAGGGTGTTAGATTTTTGTCAAATACTTTTTTGGCACCTCAGATGATCATTGTGGATTTTGTCCTTTATCCAATTTATATGGTATATTACATTTATTGATTTTTGGATATTGAGCCAATCTTCATTATTAGGATAAATCCAACTTTGTCACAGTGTATGTCTTTTTTAGATGTTTCTAGATTCCATTATCTAGTATACTGTTGAGAATTTTTATGTCTATAGTCATAAAGGATAGTGATCTCCAATTTTCTTTTCTTGTGATAGCTTTATTTAGTTTTGAAAGTTTTTTATTTTTAAAGTGAACTGGTTTGCTACCCCATTTTCAACTTTCCTGTTTGTTAACTTCTCAGAGAATAATAGCCAGAATCTTTAACCTGGTCTGCAAAATGCTGCAAAGCCATACTCAGTTATCGCTGGCTTCCTCACTTCTTTTTCCTTTCACATTTTAGAATGTTGTCTCTTTCCTATATGTCTAATATGTAGTAGGTGTTCAATTAAATTTTTATTAAATAAGCAATATTTAAAATTATAATTTTCTATAAGTTTAAAAATTGGTTACATGTCCATCAGTGCTGTAAATGTTTTATGTATATTAACTCATTTAACCTATACAATGACCTTTTCTTGTAGGTATTGTTATTCCCGATTACAGATAAGAAAACAGAGGCAAAGAGATACTGAGCAATTTGCCTGTGGTGCCAGAGCTTACTAGCAAGATAGAACAAGGACTCAACTCTAGAGGCTGTTTACAGGAACCTTGCTCTCAACCAGGAAACTGTAACACCTCTTAGTAAAAACGCTGGTATATTCTTTTACAAATAGCTGGTAAGGCAAGTCACACATGAGAATTTCCACATGTGATCCCTGCAGGTGAAATATATGAGAGCAATTCGAGACCATAAAAATTAATGCATAAATACATAATAGTCAAGTACCAGATTTCATGGTAAAGATAACGAATATAACATTAGTCCAGAGAAGGAAAAGTTCATTGACTGCTCAACCCAGGAAGCTCAGAAATTCAGAAACAAGGCCAACTATGAGTTGAGTGTTGAATGGAGACTAGAATTTAAATAGGCTGAAAACTGGGGAAAGAAGAAAATAAGGGCATAAACTATTGCTGAGAGTGGGGGTTATGCTGCATGATGCTTAGTACATGCCTGGGTGCATAGGCTGTCAGTTACACCCACTGATTCACACTTTTCTCTTTCTCATCAGAATCACCACCTGTATCATTTTATTCTCGGAAAATGGATGTAGTGTTGACAGAGTTTGTGAGATCATACTCAGTGCCTGGATCTGAGTTATTTGCAAGGGTGATATTAGGGTCTGTATGCAGATAACATGATCCCATATAGGGAAAACTCTAAAGAATTCACAAAAATTAATAAAGGTAATCAGCAAAGTTGCACAGTACAAGATCAAGGCATAGAGATTAGTTGTGTTTTATATACGAGGAATGAACAGTCTGAAAATGGAGATTAATAAAATATATAATTTCATTTACAACAGCATCCAAAACGATAAGATACTTTGGAATAAATTTAACCAATGAGGTGGGAAATGTGTACACTGAAAACTACAAAACATTGCTAAAAGAATTTAAAGATGATACAAATGAAAGAAAAGACATCCTGTTTTCATGGATTGGAAGACTTAATATTGTTAAGGTGTCAATACTATTGATACAGTTTGGATCTATGTCCCCACCCAAATCTCATGTTGAATTGTAATCCCCAATGTTGGAGGTGGGGCCTGGTGGGAGGTGATTGGATTATGGGGGTGGATATCTAATGAATGATTTAGCACCATCCCCTTGGTGCTGTCCTTGTGCTAGTGAGTGAATTCTCACAAGATCTGGTTGTTTGAAAGTGTGTGACCCCCCCCCCGCCTTGCTTCTGCCTTTGCCATATGATGTGCCTGCTCCCCCTTTGCCTTCCACTATGATTGGAAGTTTCCTGAGGCCTCTCCAGAAGCAGGTGGCACTATATTTCCTGTACAGCCTGCAGAACCATAAGCCAATTAAAACTGTTTTCTTTATAAATTACCCAATCTCAGGTATTTCTTTATAGCAATGCAAGAATGGACTAATACAACTGTCCAACATAGTCTACACACTCAAGTGAACACAACATAATACAACAATGAAACCTAACACAACCATGAAACTCAATTAAAAAAAAATCAGCAACAGATCTGAATGGACATTTTTTTCAGAAAAGATATACCAATGGCCAATAAACACATGAAAAGATGCTCAACATAATTACTTATTAGGGTAATACAAATTCCCACATGAGATACCACTTCACACCCACTAGGATGGCTATAATAACAAAAAATAACAACAACAAACAAACACTAAAACTCAGGAAATAATGACTGTTGGCAATGATGTGGAGGAATAGGAAATCTCATACATTGCTGGTAGGAGTGTAAAATGGTGCAACTGTCATGGAAAATAGTTTGGTGGTCCCTCAAAAACTTAAACGTAGAATTACCGTATGACCCAACAATTCCAATCCTTGGTGTTCCAGGTGTGACTGGCTGAAGCTGGCATCATGGGAGGTAAAAGAACTTACCAAGACAGTCATGGGTAAAGAAAGGCAGGTTTATTAGAGAGAGTACAAAATATGTTGTGAGAGTGCAAGGGGGCAGCACAGCAGAGAAGGGGCTGTCTGCCAAGAGGCACGGGCTTGAGGGAAGTTTTACAGGGTTGTGCTAGAGAGGCTACAGGCAGATAAGGTCATGCTGCTGGGGCTAGTTTCTGAGAGAGTTATTTGGGAACAGGAAGTTGTGCCAGAGAGTTGTTCGTGGTTAGTTGTCTCTCAGAACAATTGTCCTTCCCTACCTTGGGGCTCCCTCCTCATTGTTGCTAATTTATCCACACTTGGTATATGCTCAAAAGAATTGTAAACAGGTACTCAAGCAAATATTTTTACAGGAATACTCCTAGCAGCATAGTTCACAATAGCCAAAGGTAAAAACAACCCAAATGTTCATCAACAGATACATAAGTAAACAAAACGTGGTATATAAGTATAACAGAATATTATTCAGCCATAAAAAAGAGTAAATTTCTGGTACATGCTATAACGTGGATGAACTTTGAAAATACTATGCCCAGTGAAGGAAGCCAAACACAGAAAACCACATATTGTATGATGCCACCTATATGAAATGTATAGAATAGGTAAATCCACAGAAACAGAATGCAGAGCAGTGATTGCTTAGTGGTAGAGGGAGGAAGAAATGGGAACTGACTGCTTAATAAGTATGGGTTTTTTGGTGGGGGTGTTGATGCAACGTTTTGCAACTAGATAGGGATGATGGTTGGCTGCACAGCATTGTGAGTATACTAAAATTGTCCTCTTAAAATTGGTCAATTTTATGTTATGTGAATTTTACCTCAATTTTTAAAAATTGGCTTGGTGTATATAATCCTCTGTGAGTCTCCATTCTGTTGACAAGTAACCACAGCTCCCCATACTCACACTTCGTATCTCCTCCCTTTGCCCTGACACCTTACCACCACCCCACCACCCCATCCCCACAGGGCAATGCATCAGCCACCAGAGACGTTTCACTTACCCTCTCTGTTTTGCAACTTTTACCCATACTGGCCCAGCTACAGATGATGGCATGTTAGGGGCGCGGCAGTTCAGCAGTTCCATTGACTGCTAATGAGGTACACACAGATAAGTAACCAAAAATAACCAGGGTAGGCAGAATGTTTCTAAATAGAAATGTGATACACTCGCAAGTGGGCATGAGGCAGAATATGGCAGAGCACCAGAAAGACAGCAGATGGGTGGTTTAGACACAGCTGCTGTCACTTGGGGGGAGAGACTTGTGATTACCATAGAGATAGGGGGCAAGGAGGATTTATTTGGGGAGCATGTTTCAAGGGCAGGAAGGATGTAAACAGTCACTTCTAAAACTCGGTAGAGGGGTTATATTTTATTTTATTTTATTTTATTGAGTTTCGCTCTTGTTGCCCAGGATGGAGTTCAATGGTGCAATCTCGGCTCACTGCAACTAGAGGAGTTATAACACAAGATTTGGGGTGACGGCATGGAAATTAAAAGCTGATGAAGCACATGGCCTTTAGATCAGGATGTACTTGAGCTGTGGGATACAGAGCGTAAGGGGGAGCACACCACTAAGGTGATGGCTGATAACATTTTAGAATCTGAAAACACTTAAGAAAGAGGTTTATGTGGAGAGCAATTATTGCAGTTTTTCCTAAAGCTATTGGAGCGGAGAACTTAATTTAGTTACTTTGCAACAGTCTTTATCTTGTCAGGCTCGTTCTTTTCTGCAGACTTTCAGGGAGACTTCTCAGGAGCCAGGTCTGTATCTATCCTCATCCTGTCTTAGCATTTGCTGAGATGCAGCTCATCACTTCTAAATCACATCTGATCTTTGGTTATCTTGTTTAGACTACTAGCACCTCCTTGGATTCTGTAATTCACTTAAAATCACATCGGCCAGAACAGTGTGATCTTATTTGTGTGCTATTTAACACTCTATAGTAGGGCAGTCAGTTAGTTGCCTTATTCTGGAATTCCCACTGTTAGCATTGCAGGCTGGCCTACTCTAGAGGTAGCTCCTTTTTTCTTTTTTAATTTAAGCTGAACAAACATGTAGTGTTTACTTTATGACAAGCACTGGGCTAAATGCTTTATAAATATGAAGTCATATTAGTACATGAATAATACAAGTGCTTTAGCTATCTTTATCTCCTGCCAACATCAGAGGCTTTAGGAATTAGCATGATGAATATTAAATATGGGTTCTCATAGTTGAGATTAGTGGTATTCAAACTGCATGTCGTGACTAGAATATTGCAGAAGGTCTTCTCACTTTTGCATGAACATCTAATCAGCTTTGCAACTTTCCTGTAAGGGATAACACTTGGAGTTTGATTTCTAAATGGCCAGATATTGCACAGTATAGTGTCCAGCTATTAGTCAGAAGACGCTGTTATATAATACTTACTCTCATGATGAAAGAATCCTGTCTTTAGAATATTATTTTCTATCTGCATTAAGTGAGAATTTTTCACAGGATTGGTTGAATGACCTAGGTGTAAGGATTGTTTTATGCCTATTAGCTAACAAATGTTTATTTAGTAAATGTCCAAACATGGGAAAGATTTCAGTCTGAGACTTGTTTTCATTATAATCTTGTAGCAAGACTGCAGAGCTATAGCTACTCCTCACCCAACTCAAACATTTTGGTGACTACTGTTATCTACCAGAAAGAACCTGTGAGTTGTATATGACCAAATCAGCCAGTTTGCAACTTCACAATACCAGCTCTGTTTCCAGCCTCCAGCAAGAGCGGTCCCCACACCATCTGTGGCTATAATCTCTCACCAAGGCTGTCAGATTGTCAGGGGCCTCTGCTTCTCAGGTTTATAACACTGCTGCCTTAGACATGTGGTAAATGATTTCACTGTTCCCTGTGGGCATGTGGGGCCTTCTTTGTAGAACTTTTCTCTGATTCTTCCTAGCTGTAGCAGAAGGAGGAGAGCTGCAATGCTTGCTGATTTCTTGGGATCTGGACGAAACCATCATTTCTCCCCTCAGTGGCATCTCCCCTGTTGTGGCCTGATATAGTTTGGCTGTGTCCTCACCTAAATCTCATCTTGAATTGTAGCTCCCCATAATTCCCACGTGTTGTGGGAGGGACCCAGTGGGAGATAATTGAATAATGGGGGTGATTTCCTCCAACTACTGTTCTTGTGGTAGTGAATAAGTCTCATGAGATCTGATGGTTTTATAAGGGCAAAACCCTTTCTCTTGTTTCTCTTTCTCTCTTGCCTGCCACCATGTGAGATGTGCCTTTCACCTTCTGCCATGATTGTGAGGCCTCCCTAGCCACATGGAACTGTAAGTCCATTAAACCTTTTCTTGTTTATAAATTACCCAGTTTCAGGTATGTCTTTGTCAGAAGCGTGAAAAAGGACTAATACATGGCCTGAGTAACATCCGAGAAGTTACTGTTACTCCACCCTCGCTGATGTGTGGAAGCCAGCCACTAAGAATGCCCCCAACAGCTGGGCATGGTGACTCACGCCTGTAATCCCAGTACTCTGGGAGGCTGAGGCAAGCGGATCACTGGAGGTCAGGAGTTTGAGCGCAGCCTAGCCAACATGATGAAACCCTGTCTCTACTAAAAATACAAAAATTAGCCAGGCATGGTGGTGGCACACATCTGTAATCCCAGCTACTTGGGAGGCTGAGGCAGGAGAATCACTAGAACCCAGGAGATAGAGGTTGCAGTGTGCCAAGATCGTGCCACTGCACTCCAGCCTAGGTGACTGAACGAGACTCTGTCTCAAAAAAATAAATAAATAAATAAAATAAGAATGCTCCTGTCATTCTTGACTCCTGGTTGGCATACCCTCTTATGGTTCCCTCCCAAGGTTTACCAAGGTTGTTCTGTGACACCAGCAGAACGCAACAGAAATAACGATATATCCTTTCCAAGATTAGGTGGTAAAAGACAAAGCGGCTGCAACGTTGGTTGTTCTCTCTCTTACCTCTATGACTGGACTATACAGCCCACCAAGAGGAAAATAAGTTATCTGTAACCAGGTTCAGGATGATTTTGACCCCAGGGAAAGTGTTGTAGAATCACATTTTAAAAAATGCCTTTCTGTTCCAGAGAGCTTGATGCTGAGAAACTGCCTTGGGAAGTAAATATTTATCCAGACAGATCTAGAATTCCAGGTGCCTGAATGGTAGTGATTCAGCAAATTTATGAGGTCACAAAACCATTAATTATAGCGCTGGCCCTGAGTAGCCTCTAGTGCCTTCCAGTGTGGGGGAAGGTTAGGGTTGTGGTATGAGGGCCCTGGGATTAGGGACAGGTACTGTTATGCAATGGAAAGAGGCCTGGCTATTATGGGTTCTGGTCACTTACTTTGTGACTTTGGGAGAGTCACATCCTCTCTGTGTCTTATCTTTAGCATCTGTGAAATGATGCTTCCCAGATTTTTTGAGAGAATAAGGTAAGTCAAAATGTGAGAGTGTTTGGTAAACTCTGAAATGCTATATAACTATGAAAGATTACTATTACTCACCCATACCAGTTTTAAAAACCCAAATGTAAATTTACAAATTAGAAAGTCATTCTGTGCTAAAAATATTGTTCCAAATCTAATTAAATTAGAACAATAGTGTATTTGTCAATTTGTAGGCTAAGTATCCAAAAAGCAATACTATGGAATGTAACTAACTAAAAAGAATCGACCACAATAATATATATATATATTTTTTCTGTTTAACAACTACCTATAATAGCCAAGTTTTAATAACCTTATTCAGAATTCATTTTTCAAGGCTGAAAATCAGTGCCTTACTAACACCTGGCTTGCTTAAGTCCATTAAAAACAGTGTTAAAATGTATACAAACTTTTTATTTGCATTGCACTTTGCAGTTTTCACAGTTTTTCATGCATTTTCTCATTTAATTATCGTAAAATACTTTGAAGCTAACTTGTGTTATCTTCATAGTGTTATGATCGCCAAGGTATAGGTGAGTAAAGAAATTGAGCTTTGGAAAGTATGAAAGTCATTCCGAGGTCATTTAACTGTTAATATTATGTACTAGTGGCATAGTGGGGACTCACGTGCATGGGTTGTCACTTCAAGTTCCATATACTTTCTATTACACCACAGATCTCGTGAACTCTGTGGATGGGCGATCTTGATCTTTCAGCCTCTCTTCCCAGCTTTGGCCTCTTGAACATACAGAATCATCCTATCTCTCAGCAAATCAGCTTACATCACTTGATTTTGCCCCAGAGATCGATCCACCAATTTCTCTTAGCCCCTTTCTGAGCTGAGATACCTTTACAAATTACGCTACTTTACCACAGGCCCTTAATATAGGAAGTAAAACCTTTCAGCATGACCAGTGTTTGTATATTTTAATATTCTGTAGAGTCCTGTTTGGAAAAATAATTTCTCCCCAGAAGCCCTGATTGTCCTAGAGATATAGCAGAACCTGGCAAAAGTGATTCTGCACATCTAGACTGAGACCCAGAGGGCAGGGAGGAGGACTTTAATTCCCGGCATCTATCTTCCTGTGGGACTCATTGTTAGAAGAGAGAAGCTGAACTGCCTTTTTCTTCCTTTCTTTTCTCTTTCTTTGTTTATTCTTATTTCTGAGGACATGCTTTCCTCCCCCTGCTTCCCTTTGCCTCCTGGAAGCAGAGATTCTCAATTATGAGATGGGGTGGGGATAAAACCTGCTGGTCAGAACTTTGTTTCAGACCCACTGAATTGAGAGCCGTTGAGCTGATGGGTGGTTGCTCAAATCGACCTGACTGAGGTGGGAGGGTGGTGCTGTGCAGATGTGCACTGAAGACCTCCACTCACTTCCCTGTGGGGGCTTCCAAGCCCCTGATTGTGAGCACGATCAGGCAATAACTGCATGGACCCTCTTCTCCCCCATTCCTTTCTGCTGCTGTTTAGAATAGAAGAGAAATATAGATTCATTGATTCTGTTTACTCCACACAATAGAGATCAAGCCCATGGGCAGATTTTTTCAGGGGACACAATGGGCTGAGAGTAGAAGGTGCTGCTAGGTACATTTGCTTCTGCTAAACAACTTCTCATTTGATAGGGCATGGGCATAAGTGAATAGATTCATATGAGGGCTTTTTTAAAAAAAACAAAAACAATGACTTGAAGATCAAGCTTTACAAAGAGTGGGTGTTCATTTTACCGGACAGTTGGGGGGTTTAGGAGACACTGAATACACACACACACACCACACACTGCCCTCTGCATAAACCAGCAGTCCTAAACTGAAAAATATACCTCTGAGACAGTAGCCATTTATAAATCTGTTGTTCAGAGCAACTTTTCAGAGAAACAATATTACGAGAGCTTGCACAAGTCATAAAGATCTATTTTAGCCCACGCGTTCCTAAACAGTAATGTTCTTCAAGAATCATAATATATTACAATGTCCCTAAAGAAAAATGATTTCAGCTGTCAAATCAAAAAATTCTGGCTGCTCTAAGCAGGGATTAAATCCATGCAAACCACAGGTTTTAAGTAAAGTAGCAAATACTGAGAGAATTATAATCATGAGAAATTCCAAGGACAAATAATCCTTGACAAACTTTGTATTCAAATGCAGTTTATTCCCACAAAAGTGTATTTTCCACAGGCTAATCGAAATTGGGCTCAGCCTGTCCTCCCTTCTCCATACTTCCCAGTTCAGACTTCGACTCAGGCTGGTATCAGCTGGATATAGCTTACTATAGAGTGGATGTTATGTTAGCATTGCAGCTGCACGTCTTGGCGCTTTTGAGAACCTTTCTGATCTTTACTTTTGTTTGACTCCCAAGGTGGCCCCTCAACATCTGGCTGCCTGTGATAAGACCTCAGTTTTAGGTGGCCCCATGCTTTTTACCTGGGGCCGAGACCATCCTGCACTTGCCTTCCAAGCAATTTCTTTTCCCACAGGTGGGTTGTGTGGTTCAGCCATCAAAGTGCAATCAGCATTTCTGGTGCTCTGTGTAGTGACCTATGACATCTTCGGCAGGTTCTTGGCTTAGTCGCACCAACCCCACCGCAAAGCTTCTTCATTCTTCTAAGATACAGTCAGCATCCAGGCTGTGTTTCTTCTCCTGCCAAAGCCTGCTGCAGATGCTGTCCTCTTCTGTTTCAAGGCTGGTGATCCCTTTGCTACCATAGATTTCAGTGGCATCAAAGACTCATCTAATGTCCTGCTTTTTGCCTGAGGAACATCTTGAATTCTAGCTCACTCAGAGATGATTAACCTATCCACAGCCCATGAAATGATCAAGCCAACACTGTCCAATTTCAGTACTTTTTGAGGATTACTTGATGTAGTCTTCCACTGATCCCATAGTATTTAACATACTGGCTTTTCTGTTTTCGAAATTATTATTATTTTTTTTTGAGACAGTGTCTTTCTCTGTCACCCAGGCTGGAGTGCAGTGGTTCGATCTTGGCTCACTGTAACCTCTGTCTCCAAGGTTCAAGCGATTCTCCTGAATTAGCCTCCTGAGTAGCTGGGACTATAGGTGTGCACCACTGCACCTGGCTAATTATTTTGTGTTTTTAGTAGAGACAGGATTTTGCCATGTTGGCCAGGTTGATCTCCAACTCCTGGCCTCAAGTGATCTGCCCGCCTCAGCCTCCCAAAGTACTGGGATTACAGGCATGAGCCACAGCACCTGGCTGAAAATACTCTTTGTTTTGAGGTAACAGACATCATTTTAATCAAGGGGAGGATAATGTAATATCCCCAAAGAAGACTGACTTTATGATACTGTGGCAAGGAGTCAGTAAGGAGCATAACCACTGCAAAAGGCCACTCTGTGGTCAAGCCCAGGGCTCGGGGCTGTGCCTGTTCTTGGGCTGAGAAAAGTATGCTCAGATGGGTTCATAAAGATGAGCACCTGGGCTTGTTTGAGCCTGGGCTCTGCCACCAGCCAGATTCCTGACAGCAGGTAAAGTACCTGCTTCCTTTCAAATCTGTCGAAACTCCCTCATAATCTCATCATGATAAGTGAAAATAAATGTGAATGTGCTTTCAAAAGTTAGGGCTTGGAAGTAAAAATGTTGTTTTTTATGCCTCTATCTAGTCCTCTATTTCAGCCTCAATGAAATCCACAGCTCCGTTCCTTTTTCTATATTACTTTATGTCTGCAGCTGTGTGTCTAAATGCAGACTTAAACATATTCATGGAGAAGGACGGCTGTGACTGTGGCTATAAATGTGCTTTTAGCTTTTTTTTTCTACTGGTGCAGATGACTATGTGTCTTAAACCCCTCCAGTGAGCTATGTTTTGCTTTAAAAAGCTGATGCACCAAAAATAAGGCTTGGGCTGAGTCATCAAGCCCTGAGTTTAGGGAAGGGAGATGGTAGAGGAGGCAGGGAGGCTTTTCCAGTGAACAAGCACTAAGCAAAATGAGTGGCTTTATCCCAGGGGTGAGCAACCTATGGCCCATAGGCTAAATTTAATCTGCTGCCTGTTTTATCAATAAAGTTTTATTGAAACACAGCCACATTTGTTCATTTAGGGATTGTCTTTTGCTACTTTTGTGCTATAACAACAGGCTTGCACAGCTGCAATAGAGACTGTATTTGGCCTGAAAACCTAACATTTTATTATCTGGCCCCTCAGAAACAGTGTACTGATCCCTACTTTCCCCTAACATCTGCAAACATCATAATTTCCACATTTTTCTACATATTGACCTGTTTTAGCAGCAAAACACCCTATGAAGTGGTTATGGTGGGTGACTTTATGCCAGTTTTCTGCTGAGGAAAATGACATTCAGAGAGGTTTTATGACTTATCCCCATTGCATCATCTAGCACTAGCCAGGATGCACTGGCATTAGGATTCCTCAATGTGTATCTGATTCTCTGTTCACTCCACCACATCAGCTCCTGAGTGGCAGCCTTCTTATGAGGCCGGCTTGGGGATGAGGATTTTAAATTCAAGTTATTAGACCTGCCCTTTCTTTGACTAAACACTGTGTAGTCATGAGTCACTTAAAGAAGGGGATACCTTCTGAGAAATGTGTTGTTAGGCCATTTTGTCATCGTGCAAACATCACGGAGTGTACTTACTTAAGCCTGGATGCTGCAGCCCATTGCACTCCTAGGCTATATGGTGTAGCCTACTGCTCTTAGGCTCCAAACCTGTACAGCATGTACTGTACTGAATACCGCAGGCAATTGTAACACATTGGTATTTTTACATCTAAATATATCTAAACATATAAAAGATACAGTAGGCCATGCACGGTGGCTCATGCCTGTAGTCTCAGCACTTTGGGAGGCTGGGTGGGTGGATCATCTGAGGTCAGGAGTTTGAGACAAGCCTGGCCAACATGATGAAACCCCGTCTCTACTAAAAATATAAAAAATTAGCTGGGTGTGGTGGTGGGCACCTGTAATCCCAGCTACTCAGGAGGCTGAGGTAGGAGAATCGCTTGAACCTGGGAGGCAGAGGTTGCAGTGAGCTGAGATCGCGCCATTGCACTCCAGCCTGGGCAGCAAGAGCAAAAATCTGTCTCAAAAACTAACTACCTAAATAAATAAATGAAGATACAGTAAAAATATGGTGTAAAAGGTAAAAATTAGTACACCTATATAGGGCAGTTCCATTATAATCTTAGGGGACCACTGTTTTGTCTGTGGTCCATCAGGAGCCAAAATGTCCCCATGTGGCTCATGCCTCTACTAAATTGGAGTGTAAAGAAAACGGCACTGGGAACCCTAGTTCTTGCTCTGCTGAAACAGCTGAAGGACTTTTGGCAAGTCACTTGGTTCTTCTGTGTCTGAGTTCCTCATCTGTAATATAAATGAATAAGTTAAAAAACAACACTAATTATTGACAACTTGAAATTCTTGCAAAGTATTCTGGTTAATCTCCCTTTCTAATACTGCTGCATTTCTTCAGAAAGCCAGCAATCCCAGGTAATGCCCCACAGCAATGGCAGGTAGATTGTGCAGGGGGATGGAAAGACAGCAGGCAGTGGGAGGATGGAGGTGTTCCTAAGCTCTACTGCCCCTGGCTTCTTTCCCTTGCCCTGGGTCCCCCTTTTAACTGTGTCCTGCTGGTCTCTATCATTTCCTGGAAAACTGTAACGCTGCAGAGAGTCTGGTGAGGGGGCTGCTGTCTGTAGAAAAAAGGGACAAAGAGAACAGTCACTTATTTTGCGACCAAAGAGTTTTTTTTTCTTTCTTTTAATGGAATGTGCTATTTTTTAGTCCCTGTCAGCCTACGAGTGCATGTGCAGCAATTGTCCTGTGCACATTTGAATAATGTCTCCGCATTCCTCTGTGATGTGGTGCAGAACAACTTTGTACTTTGCATTTTTATTGTGATGAAGATATTTTATGACAGCATTTGCATCTTAACAAAAAAAAAATCCTGAAAACAAGGCCTTTGTAGACCACTTATACAAAAGGAAGGTGACTCAGACTGGCCTTCTCTTGGGAAATTCCGGTCGGGGTAGGTCTGGTCTCCAGGGCAGTAAGGAACCCCAGGCAATCTGTAGAAGTTAGTGACTGTTACCTTGGGAGCTTCTCATTACCCCATTCAGCCCCCTGGCCACCCAGCTGCAGCATCAGGACCAAGCCTGGGGTGAAATCAGCAATTCCACTGAATTTGCCTTTCGGTGTGTCTGGCACTTTCCAGCCAGCTTTAATATGGGGAGATAGTTATAAAGATATTGGAGGAGTTGAAACTTCAAGGAAGGGATTGTGAGGCAACTCAGAGATTTAGCAATAGCAGGAGACTGTTACCGCTTCTAGGGCTGGAGAAACCCAGGGAGGAGATGGTGTTACCAGGCTTAGGAGCTACTCAGTAGAAGCTGGGCCTATATCTGGGGTTGCCTGTAGGAGCTGAGACCATGGAGAGAGATTGTCCAAAGGTAGCTGGAACCATGGAGGAATCAAAGTCACTTCCAGAGATGCAGCCCAAAGCAGAGAGAGGAGAGGAGAGAAATTCCCTGGCTACTTACTTCCGTTTATCCCCAGGCCTCCTACCAATAACTCCCATTTGTTGCACCCAACAGATTCAGAAAGCCTGGAAAATTTAGTTTTCATGAGTCAGCTTCTTATAATACAAGCCAGAGTAGGGAAGGGTGAAAAAGTAATTTGAGAGAGAAAAGGCAAAAAATGGTACTTTGGGCAGCAGTGAATTCTGTCAACTTCAATTCCCCTTAAAGAAGTGTCCGTCATCCTGGGAAGATTTCCTTCTGCTCACAGGACATGCCTATGACTGAAGGTGACAGAAATGGAGTCAAGCGGGACTGATGTGACAAGATAACTGGGCCTAGGCAATGGGTGAGTGATGGGAAGAGCCAGGTGTCACATGGGCTTGTGCTGGTGTCTGGGGCTTATGTACTGACGATATTCATTAAAAGAGTCTGCAGCAGAAATGTAAACTATAGAAGACTCTCATGATCAGACAGAATGACTGTATGGTGGTTTCTGATGGCCAGCGCATTTGGGGGGCTGGATTCCAGCTAACAGCTAGTTGTTTAAGGACCAGGTTTCCTGAGGGAGGGATTGACAAGCCCTGAATACCATGTTTAGACCCCTATCAAACTAAGTAGAGCTTAAGCATTGGCCCTAGTTCTAGCAAGGCCACCCTACACCTGCCCCTGTATGCAGGACCAATTCATTCACACATAATGCCCTGCAGGCCCAAAAGCCAGCATCAAATACCAAGCTGCCTTCAACACAACTACTCAAGCTGCCTATCCAGTTTGCCTCTAATCTCCTTTGCTTGACCTTAATTTTCTGATTCCAAAGATTTGGCTTTTATGTTTACCTCTTGTCCCTTAGGACTGTCTTTCTATGCCACTTCTGGTTAATTTGCTACTGCAGCCCTGGTGCCTCCCACTGTCTTGGGAAGAGCTCCCTGCTCCAGTTCCAGAGCTTTGAAGAAAGCTTCCCTCACCTGTTATGTCTGCCATGGACAGCCCTAGCCCCAGATGAAGGTTCATTCTGAAAAGCAAAGGGGCCATGTGTCAGTCAGAGAGAGAGTAGGCTTTCTGCGGGGTAGGCTGGATAAATATGGCAGGGGCCATGGAAGATCAAGGCTCCTCATATACTCATCTTGAGCCAGTCAAGATGTGGCTGCCAAGGGCCTACCATGCTACCCCTTTTCACCTACATCAGAGGTTTCCTCATGTGTCAGCAACATGTGTACCCCTGCATCCAATATAGAAATTCTAGGGGAATCTTCCATCTGTGCTTTCCTTTTCCAAATGATGGCCACTTCCTCTGTTTCAACAGTTTCTCTATTTGTTGGTTTGTTAAGAATCAATAAATCACACTTCCTATATTTGAACACTCCTTCCATCATTGACTACCTCTGTGACTTCGGAGAATAATTTAATCTCTCTAGGTCTGAAACCCTGCATCTGTATAAAGAGACATAATGTTAGTATCTCTTGTACAGGGTTGCATTATAAAATTAAATTGGATCATTCTATAAAGAGCTTAACACAATAAGTGTTCAATAAATGCTGACTGATGTCATCATTACTGTCATCATCATCATCATCATCATCCAAGATTGAGCAGTAGAAATAGTCTTCCTCGTTCTCCACTTTCTTGATACTTCCCACAATAACATTATCAGCTTGTTTTTCATGATTTTTACTACCAATCACTACCAAACAAAAAATAGTAAGTGTCACATGTCACAAAAAATTAAAAAATATTCTTATGATATCCTCAGCCTCACTGTCCCTAATTGATAAGTCCTAAATATTTTATTTTTGGTACTCATTTTATTGGCCCCTATTTTTTTAAATCTAGAAACAGGAATGCTCTTGGCTCTTCCAGTCTCTGTCAAGTTTTTGCCCCATGCAAATCCTACTCTTCGGCACCTATGTTCAGTTTCACATTTGGGGTTCTTTCTACATGTAGGTGACCATTTACCTCATAGGCCTCTATTATCCTCCTGAGAACTCAACTTCCACAAGTTTCCAAAAATAATAACACTCTTTCTCAGGAGCTTGAAGCAAAGAAAAAAGGTACAATTTATAAAATTATCAAACATGGCTAGTCCTACAACTGGGCATCATCTGGCAGTCTTAGTGACAACGTGGTTGGCTTCTAGGCACATGTCCTTGTTTTTCCAGGATATTGTTCATCAGGTCAGGCCTTGAAAATGTGGGTAATGGATCAACAAAGAAAATATTTGTTTTCATTTGGGCAATCTTTCATTTCTTATTGACAGTGGGATCAGAACCTGGGTTGCCAGGCTTTTAACCCAGTGGATTTCTCATCTTACATACTTAGAAAAAGATTTAAAACCCCAACATTTTAGGACAAATTAAAAATGGGCCACAAAGAGGAGAGCAGAGAAAGAAAGAAACCTTATGCCTGTGGCTATGGCCCCAATAAAATCTTGTAGTCAGGACCTAAGTGGACATTCGACTGATTCAAATTGCATTTCCAGCACTTACTAGTTGCATGACTTTGAGAAAGTTCCTTAATAGATGAAGGCCTTAGTTTCCTTGTTTGCAAAACAGGGAGACTAAAACTACTTTATAAGATCAAGGTGTGGTTTAGATTAATTAATGCATGTAAAACCCTTAGAACTGTCTCTGACTGACTCAAAAAATAAGCAACTTTACCTAAATAATTCCAAAAATCTCAGTCACATGCAATAGCAAACAATTCCTTTTCATCTGTCTGCAATCAGCTGCAGATTACATTGGGTATACTCCATATTGCTCTCACCCTCCTTGGGCCAGTGGGCTAGGCAGGAATATTCTTATATTCCTGTGGCAAAGAGAACAATCCTGAACAAGAAAGCACAATCATCAGTCCTCTATTTCTTTCTCATCTGGTAACAATGTGTTGGCCAAACGAGTCATGTGGATGAGCCCAAAAATAAAACACCAGAGAACTATATTCTATCTTTATGGGAGGAACTGCAAAATTGCATAGCCAAGAACATGAATTTGAATGGGAATATAAAGAATGAGGACCAATAATTTAACTGTGCCACCTTGACATATAATAAAAGCTCAATTAATGTTAGCTCTTAGCAACGGTACTATCCCTAAACACTCTTGAAAGAGGAAGGTTCCGCTTTCATACTTCTGCCTGATACCCTCTTTCTCTTCCTGAGCTCTGCCTTTATGCACCTCCACAACTCACTGTTAGGAAGTGATCTCTGATAGCTCCACCCTGCTTAGGGCCTCTACAGCTGGGCTCTGTGCAGACTCAAGCTGGCAGTACAACTTTTCATATCAACTCGTCCCTTAATAAAATTTAATAAGCCCAGAGCCAATTTCTCCTCTTCTCTAAGATTGTTGCAGGTTGACGGGGAATCTGAAGAGCAACTTACAGCTCTATACATTAACACAGCATGTAGTATATTTATTTTAATAGAGGTCTTTTGACAAATGCTTTAATTGCAAAAAAAAATTCAGACAATATTGTAAATTTGCAGAGAGAACTATTTAGCGACCTGGGAAACAGGCCAATAAGTACAGCCATGAGGATATTGAGTTGACCTTGGTATTTGTGTGACAAATGACCTCCCAAAGATGTCCACATCCTGATCTCTGAAACCTGTGAAGATGTCAGCTTATATGAAGAAAGGGACTTTTTGTTGTAATTAAGGTTTTTGTGTTGAAGAGACTATGTTAGATTATTCAAGTAGGCCCAATATAGTCACAAAGATTCTTAGAGAAGGAGGTTGTAGAATTAGGCTTAGACAAAAAACCGTGTGAGGATGGGAGCAGAGGGACACAGAGAGAGATGGGAAGATGCCATGCTGCACTGCTGATTTTGAAGATGGTGAATGGGGCCACAAGCCAAGGAATACAGGAAGCCTTTAGAAGCTAGAAAAGGCATGAAAACAGGTTCTGCCAACGAATCCCCAGAAGGAATAGAGTCCTAGTGATTCATCTTAGGATTTCTGACTTTCAGAACTGTAAGAGAGTAACTTAGTGTTGTTTAAACCACTGAATTTATGGCAATTTGTTACAACAACAGTGGAAAACTAATATAGCCTCTGTCAATTGTGGGATCCCAGCACCTTGGAAAAAAATGAAATCAGAGTTCCTATTCTCATGTGGTCATAACCCAAACTGGAAAAGCCCCCTAATTTTCTCTGTGTTAGACCATGGAAATTATACCTCTTGGTCAGTGAAACTGAAACCGTGTTTTTAATAAATCAAAGAGTTAAGGGATCAAGCCACCAGGCTCCTTCAATTTCAAGCAAGCTAGTTCAAGCACAAACCCTCCTATGTCTGTCCATCTCTTGTGTGCTTGGATTCAGCCTCTAAACTGTTCTGTTGCCCAGTAGGCCTAGAGGGCCCATCCACAGCCTGCTTTGTTTCAGAGGTCATGCACCATGTAACTTGTTTCCTAGTTTCTTCTCAACATGGGCTTTTAAAATATTCACTCTCAGAGCAGAGGACCAGTTCAAGGCAGGGCTTCCATCCTGTGACTTTACCTAGGTCCACCCTATGGATGGGTAACGTAACAACACAAAGAAGCAATTAGTTCTGGAGTATGAAGCTCCAGTCAATACTGGTATAGGCTACGATTAGGTTAATCTGTATGTAACAGAAAAGGCACATGGTTTCCATAAAACATATTTATTTTTGTCTCTCCTAAAAGAAAATACTAACACCAGTTAATGAAGACTAATATGTGGGTATGGTTAGGAGAGACCCAGTCTCCTTCTATCTTCCTGCTTCACCATCTCAGAACTGGGCTTCATGCTCAAGGCTGATTTGAGGTCCAAGTTGGCTGGCAGAGCTCCAACCATCATCTCCACATTTTTGGTAGGAAGAAGGAAAAAGAAAAAATGCAAAAGAGCACCCCTCCCAGAGGAATCACCTCTCTTTAATGAGCTTTCCTGGAAGACTCCCATGACCACCAGTTAGATTCCATTAGCCGCCCCTAGCTGTAAGGGAACTTGTTAAAAATTGCCTCTAAAAAACAAAACAAAACAAAAAATGCAGGGACATTGTCTTAAACAGGAACATTCAAGTTCTGCTAGAAAAAAAGAAGGGGAGAATGTATATTGGTGAGCAGCAAACTGTTCTCTCTCCCCCTTTTTTTTTTTTTTTTTTTTTACACAGGGTTTGGCTCTGTTACCTAGGCTGTAGTGCAATGGCACAATGATCAATGATGGCTCACTGCAGCCTTAAACTCTCTGGCTCTAGGGATCCTCCCACTTCACCGTCCCGAGTAGCTGGGACTACAGGCGCACACAACTGTGCCCGGCTAATTTTTTTTTTTTTTTCTTTTGGTAGAGATGGAGTCTTAGTATATTCCTCAGGCTGGTTTCAAGCTCCTGGGCTCACACAATCCTCCTGCCTCTCAATGTACTAGAGTATGGTGTGAGTCACCAGCCACAACTGTTTGTGACACAGCCTGCCTGTTTGCTCTCCACCTATGAAGACTACATAAGAGGTTGGTGCAAAAGCAAAGGAATTGCAGTTTTTACCATTACTTTTAATGGTAAAATTGTGGTTTTTACCATTACTTTCAATGCTTTTGCACCAACCTAGTAAAACGTAGTCACCACCTCCCGCAAGAGTCAGTTCCACATTCTTATCCAATGGCTATACCCAGCTCGAAGTTCAGGATATCTAGATGGTGTGCAGTTATCTCCAACAAATCTGGATGTTTCTTCTTGTGGTTCAGTGACACCTAAGTTCAAAAGCAAGTTATCTTCTTCACAAAAACCAAAGCAGTATGAGGGAAAAGAAATGGAATAATTGCAATTTTGTTTTCACAAGGAAACAAAACCTTTCATCTGGAAAATAGAGAATGGGAAACACTAATCTATTATAGTTATTAAATTCTTTTGAGTAATAATAGCAAAGATTCTTAGTCAGGCAGTGGGGGATTTCATAGGTGTGTTTGATGATTTAGGTTATCAGGCAGCCTTGGTTCTGCCCTCTGGAAAGAACTCCCCTCCTTGTCCTTTATTCTCTGTTGCCCTAGCCCTGAACACTAGAAGTCCTTGACTGCACCTGAAGGAGGGACTGAAGAGTACTCTTTGGGGAGCTGCATACCTCTCATAGTCCACTTACTTCTGGTACAGTTTTGGGTCCCAGAGATTGCCTTGATGGTAGAAAACTCTCAGCCCCTTGCTAGGCATGGTGGCTCATTCCTGTAATCCCAGCACTTTGGGAGGCCAAGGCTGGTGGATCACCTGAGGTCAGGAGTTCAAGACCAAAATATTGAAACCCCATTTCTACTAAAAATACAAAAATTAGCTGGGTGTGGTGGTGGGCACCTATAATCCCAGCTACTCAGGAGGCTGAGGCAGGAGAATTGCTTGAACCTGGGAGGCAGAAGTTGCAGTGAGCCGAGATTGCACCATTGCACTCTAGCCTGGACGACAGAGCGAGACTGCATCTCAAAAAAAAAAAAAAAAAAAGAAAAAAGAAAAAAAAAAAAGAAAAGTCTCAGCCTGATGAGTTATGCTTAAGTTTATTACAATTATTATCTTGTTTTTGTAATTTTGAGCAAGCTTCCTCTCTTCTGGCTTTTATTCAGCTATAGGCAGAGTAATCACAGGCAAAGGCTAGAGAGAGCTTTTAAACAGGAAAGGTCTCATCTTTTATCTACTGGTCTCTGTGCTCTGCTATGTCTTGCCTTCTCAAATTAATGGTCACTTTCTTGACTCATCTGAAACAATGAGCTTGGATGGGAATGTAATACCTTTAATCCCATATTTATCAGTGAGTTCCCAACTTCCAATGAGAGGATATCAGTCTTGTTGCTTGTAAAGACAGCAATTTTACAACCACTATTTATAATGGCTTCAGTTTGGGGTACAAATGCATTTGGCCTTTTCAACTGTGCAAGGCTTAAATTATGAGACTTCTATTCAACTCAGACTGCAGATCGTAAGCAGGAGCATCTCCCTTAGGAAATTGTCATTTCTTTCCATTTGTGCTTTTAATGTGGTTAGCTCTAGTATGAGCCACTTTCTTTCTTTTAGGACTCTGCAGAGAGCAGCAGGGAGAGGCCAACACACACCAGAATTTGTAATTTTCCTACCATTTTCCCAGTACTTGAACTTTGGTCACCATACACTCCGGTCCCCAAGGTATAGTGGGCAACAGATGTGACAAAATGTTTCACCACAGCTTTAACAGGGGCAGCAAGGTTTTCAGGCTACAATATCTGAATCCTTAACATTGGCCTCCCCACCTCCTCTGTTCAGCCAGGTTGATATTTTGGATTCTATTATCTCTAGCACCCCACTTTTAGAACCTTCTGTATTCATTAAGATTTGTTTCAGCTGCATATAACTAAGACCCCAAATATGTGATCTAAACAGGATAATGGTTCATTTCTCTCTCAAATGAAAAAAGTAGGTAGGCTAGGACTAATAGCGTTATTACAGGAAAGGGTCCCAATCCAGACCCCAAGAGAGGTTTCTTGGATCTCATGCAAGAAAGAATTCAGGGCGAGTCCATAGAGGAAAGTGAAAGCAAATTTATTAAGAAAATAAAGGAATAAAAGAATGGCTACTCCATGGACACAGCAGCCTTGAGGGCTGCTTGTTGCCCACTTTTATGGTTATTTCTTGATGATATACTAAACAAGGGATGGATTATTCATACCTCCCCTTTTAGACCATATGGGGTAACTTCCTGACGTTGCCGTGGCATCTGTAAACTGTCATGGCACTGGTGGGAGTGTAGCAGTGAGGACCACCAGAGGTCACTCTCCTGACCATCTTGATTTTGGTGGGATTTGGCTGACTTCCTTACTGCAACCTGTTTTATCAGCAAGGTCATTATGACCTGTATCTTGTGCTGACCTCCTATCTCATCCTGTGACTTAGAATGCCTTAACTGTCTGGGAATGCAGCCCAGTAGGTCTCAGCCTCATTTTACTCAGCCCCTATTCAAGATGGAGTTGCTCGGGTTTAAATGCCTCTGACAGAGTCATTATGGAAATTTCAAGGAACTAGGCTCCTTCTTCCTTTCTGCTCCACCGTCCTCAAGGCTACCTCATTATCCAAAATGCTTGCTGATTCTCCAGCCATGACATTCATGTCCCAAGCAAGAGGAAGGAGAAGTGGGGAAGAGTGCTGAACAAGAAGTAATACCTGCCAGAGGAGCCATGTGATTTAAAATCTTTTCCTCTGAGCTTTCCCTAGTGACTGCTACTTACAGCAATTTGGCTGCACCTAACTGCATGAAAGGCTAGGAAGTGCAGTCTTTTAGCTGAGTTCATGACCACATAAAATAAAATTGGGTTTCTGTTAGCAAAAAGGAAAAGAGAACATTGGGCAGGCAGCTGTCGGTCTCTTCCACATTCTCCGGAAATCTTGTTCTCCCCTGATTTATGCTGCCAAAAACATGACCAATGCCTCCATTGCATTACAGCTGATTGCCAGAAGACTTAAGCTAAATGTCTCATGGAGAAGGGAAACAACTATTATGAGTCATCTACACCTTACTGCCAACAAATCCCATGTCATTTCCCGACAATGGGTTTAGAGGTAAGAGAGGAAAAGAGATGAGTGAGACGCTGCAATGAGGGCATCAGGCACCATAATACAGAAGGGGCCAAGGAACAGACACCAAAGACAATCTGCTCACGTCTCTGTGAGGAGATGATAAACTTCCCTTTAACATAGTCCCCTGTGATCAGAGTTACAGCTGAAAAGCCTATTTTCTGCCCTGCTTGCATGCTCTGAGCAGCCATCCACATCACTTATGTGGGTGGGGGTGGGAATGTGTCAGCCAGTGCTGTATGTTGGCTCCATTTTGGGGTTGGTGGCATGAAGACCACATTGTCTACACAGTGAGATGATCACTCTTTCTGCTCCTGGAATGAGGTCTTTTACACAGCACTGTCAACTCTTAGCAAACAATGCACCAGACCAGGAAGATCTCCATCCCAACAGTGGGCTTGTCCCTAACTTGCATGACCAGATGCAGTTAAATGGTCAGGGCCTGGGAGTACCTACTGGTTTGGTGCTCTAGTGCATTGCCCCAGACTTAGACACTCATTTCCCCAGCTGCTGGAAGTGTTTGTAGCTCGAGGATCCCCCGTCAGTTTCTCTCTTGGATGTGCCTTCAGCCAAGGAAAGGAACTTGACACAAGCCTTTCACCCAGTCCTCTGATTTTGCTGATTCCATGCTTACTGTGCAACACTTGGGCAGGGGTTAATAAAGGCTCAACTCCCTTGCCTCAAGACAAGACAATCCTAAAAGCCCACCCCAGCTCTGGAAGAAAGCTTCCTCTACTTCCTCTGGAAGGCCTCATAGGTCTCCGAGGTCTCGAGCGAAGGTATCACAGTCAGCTTCTCCGTTAGCCTTGTCCTGCTTCCCTCTTCTTATTTAGATGTTTTTGAGGGTTACACTTTCAGTAAAACATCTGCACACAAATCTCAGTCTCAGAGTCTTTTTTTTTATACCTGCGCTGCAACTGCCCGTGAGGGACAGAGACAAAGCAGAAATTGCCTCTCTGGGTCACAGTCCCCCTGGCTCAGTGTCATCTCTTTAATGATAGCACCTGGGTTTATGCAGTGGGAGCCTCTGGCTACACTTATATAGCTTCAGAGGCTATGGATGACCTTCCAACACCATTGCTCTTTTTAATCATCTATAAGGGTCTGACAAGAATTTATATAGACCTTTGTGTGCCCATTATATTTTTAACCTGCATCACCTATTTGGTAAATTGACTTCATAATTTTACTTTATGGAGAATCGCTTGACCCCAGGAGTTTGAGACCAGCCTGGGCAAGATAGTAAGACCTTGTCTCTCCAAAAAATAAACAAAATTAGTTAGGCATGGTGGAGTATGCCTGTAGTCCCAGCTACTTAGGAGGCTGAGGTGGGATGATTGCTTGAGTCTGGGAGGTCGAGGCTGCAGTGAGCCAAGATCACACCACTGCACTCCAGTCTGAACAACAAAGTGAAGTCCTGTCTCAAAAAAATAAAAAGAGGAATTGTCCTTAAATAAAACCTCTTCTAAACTTTAAGGGGTACTGTCTGCCTGTAATGGATTATAAATAATGCCCTGCCTGTACCCTATATTACAGGTGACACATTTTTCCTGCTAAAATGCAACCCTTTGCTCACACAAAAAGTTATCTGACACCTTTTATAACCTTCTAGCAAAAGATTACGTTGTGGGCCTGGGATTGGGAGAGTAGGGGTGAGATTTCCCCTAATAAGTTGGAAGAAATAAGAAAGAAGATTTGGTTCCAAGGATTCAGCTAGTAAAATCCACATGCAATGTTTAGAAATCTAGATGAG
The DNA here is from genome assembly GCF_028885655.2 of Pongo abelii. Classification (NCBI taxonomy): domain Eukaryota; kingdom Metazoa; phylum Chordata; class Mammalia; order Primates; family Hominidae; genus Pongo; species Pongo abelii. The sequence goes on from NC_071992.2 coordinate 42,433,851, forward strand.
TAAATAAGAGACTGTCTATAAATATGTAGCCAAAGGATTTGAATAGTCCTCTTATTCCACTCAAGGTGACCTGGGTCTCAGAGAGGCAGGACAGGAATGTGGTTACTATTTAGCAAGCAAAAGCCCCATCGATTGTATTGTAATGTATGAGCATAAAGGGACAGTCTGGATCTTAAAAAGTACAGCTCAAAAGAACAAAAATTGGCTGTGTTTTTCCAGCATTGTCCAAGCTAAGAAGACACTGAATCTGTAAGACAACCTTAATTAAATTACTAAAGAGGTGTTCTGTACCAAGGGGTAGGAATGATTCATCACACCCGACATGGCCTGGATAAAAATCTCCCAGACTCTCCACCTCCCTTTGCTCTGATTCCATGCTTACTATGCAACTTTAGAGTTATTATTTTGACCTCTCCTGGAAGAAGCTGTCTCCCAGCAGGAGAAATGAGAATTCCTTTCATTGGATCAAAATATCTTCCATTATGTACCAATAAGGTTTGCATCTTCTGATGTGCTTTGATTTTAATTTGGTTAGTGTGAGTCAGTGCCCTTGATGCAGTTTGACTCTAGGACAATGACAAAGTTTAGGACTCATAGGCACAGTGAATTCACCAAGGTGAATGCCTCCCTGTGAGATCACTTGGTAAAGAACCATCCAGCCTTCATCCGATGACCTCTTATCTCTCCCAGTGAAAAGATGACAAGATCTTTGAAAAATTTATATATGTCTGCTTAATATTTTACAACCAGGAAATGTTGAAACGCTGAATGTCATCGACAACTTTGGGGAATTCTCTGTAAACTTGCCCTTCCAGATCACTCATAAAAACAAGAGATAAAATGCCTCCGAGGCTGAAGAGACCTGTTATACGTACATCCTCGTAAGAGTCGTGCCTGTTTATTCCCACAATTGATACCATAAATATATAAAATATATTACTCTCTTTTTAACAAAATATGGTCCTCCATCCTTAGATGCTTAGCTGGAGCTGGGACTACTTACCAAAACCTTCAAGAAAATATGCATTGATTGTAACATTTGTGCTTTCTCTAATCTTTGGTTGGTTCTCTAGACCATCCCTGACTAGTAGGCCTGAAAAGCAGATAGCTCAGAGCACTGAATTCCATTCAGCACATTTTCCTCCTGATAGGAATTTTCTTTGTCATCGCCATGGCCCTGAACTCTTGGCCCAATTCTGCTTCCCAAATCCAGCCTGCCAGATTTAGCCTGACCTCCTGGATGATTTCCCCAGAGCTTTAACCTGTTTCCCAGATGCCATGTTGGCATCCTGTCCTCCAACTCAGAAGTATTAGGTTGTCTCAGGTTGTGTATCCATGACTCAGTCATCATTCTTTTTTCTTATTAAGATAGAGAAGAGATTCAAACATATTTCTGAAACCCACACTTCCCTAGAATTCCATCTCCCATGAGGGAAAAATGAGTAAAGTCGTTCTTGCTCTCTATACTCATGACCTGTAGGAAGGCAGGGCTGAGATGCTATGGTGGAGGTCAAGCTGGCAGCACAGCTTGCAAAATTGGGGTGGAGCTGCATGCCTGGACTCAGCTCTGTGGAGCAGCCACTATGTCCCCACATTGTGCTCCAGTGAGATTCAGAGAATGACTCCTAAGGCTTCCAGGCTTTCTTATGAAATTATTATTATCTTGAATTATATATGGTATTGTAGGATGGTATTTTAAAATAGACAATGTCTTCCCCATCCTGTCACCTTAAATTTTCTATTTGTCATATTTTCCTTTTCTGTAATTCCAGGAGAAGAATGACATAGCCCAATGAAGATAGGAAACTATTCTGGGCTTTGGAAGAATATGTTAAAAAAAAATAACAAATTTTCTGTATTTCTTCTAGATGGGAGAAGAGAAGGAATGAAAAAGGAAACCAAGATAGCTTAATACTAGAGAGGTCTAGGCTCTGGAAAGGTGGTGACTAAACCCCTGGATAGATGTGGAGACTCTGAGATCAGGGAGTATCAGTGACACACCTCACAGACCTCATCCTTCCTGAAACCAGTCTAGCAAAATGGGGAAATCAAGGAAAATGAAAAGACTACGTGGTATATCTGAGAAGATGGGCCAGAGACACCTTTGTAGAGTTACCCATAGCATAGAAAGATCCAGAACAGAAGGATATATTCCCTGTATCCAAGCCTGGTGCAGACATGTGGCATGAAGCCAGGGCCCACGCACAAAAGGCCTTGTGGCTGCCTTGAAGGGGCTGCAGGGGGTACCTGGAGGAATAGAGGAAGACACCAAAGACCAAATGCTCACCCCTGAACCAAAAGCCTCTACACAAAAAGGCCCTTCAACTTACTGGGACTAAGTTTTCATTACCTGACAAAATTGGGAATCGAAGTATAAATTAATATTAGTTATAGAAAATAAAAAAAAATTCGTACCCATCTGTGAATTTGTGTATTTATCATAACCAATACAATGGAAACCTGGGTTTCCCAGAAAGCACAGTAGAACAATTTTTGTCAGGTCATCCTTATTGGTGCAGTTAAAAAATAGATGGTCTTTCTGCCATAAATTGGCATTGCCTTCCAAGGATCCTATATTAGTTTGCTTGGGCTAAAAAATATGACAGACTGGGTGGCTTCAAAACAGACATTTATTTTCTCACAGTTCTGGAGATGAAAACTCTGGAATCCAAGTGCCAACATGACAGATTTCTGATAAGGCCTCTCTTCCTGGCTTGTGGATGGCAACCTTCTTACTGTGTCTGTTCCTATGGGGCCTTTCTTCTCTGGGGTGCAAAGACCCTTGAGCTTGCAGGGAAACAGAGGGAACTTTCTTCTCCTCTACTCCTCCTTAAGAACACAGTCCCATCGGATTATGACCACATCTAGCTCTAATTACCTCCCCACTCATTTAGCCCTAATTACCTCGCCATAGGTCCCTTCCCTGAATACAATCGCCTTGGGGGTTTGGGCATCAACATAGGAATTTTAGGGGAGACACTATTCAGTCCACAAGAGACACTATGATTCCAGGTCACCTTGCAGAGCATAATTGATAATTTGGAACATTCCAAAGTGATCATTCTTTATTATTTTCTATCTGCCCCTTTGAATCTCTTCCCCAGCCTTCTCTCCCTCCCAGTTTTGAGCCCCATGCAGCTAATGTCCATGACTGCCCATCCAGAGACCCAATGCTTTTTGCTTTCCAATTGGGTTCTCCAATTTCTCCACTGGCAGAGTTAGAAAGAGGAAAGAAAGAGAGTTTGGGGTATTTATTCCTCCTGCTCATCTTCAATCAATAGCCACAGCTCCTGAGAGGCAGACGTCCACTTCCTTGGTCACAGTTCTTGCTGAGTTGGAGTAACAACTTCTTCCTCTTTCCCCTTCAGCATAGGAGTGGCAATGCTTTTGCTGTTGCTGGTCCCTGGGTATTGCATGGTTGTTTATTAGTCCATTAACCCTGCTATACTTCTGTAGTCTCTTCATTAAATTCTCTTCAAGTAAACCTTTCAAGTATGCCCAGGCTCTGATTTACACAGCAATATTGCAAAGTTCTAGTCAAGCTCCACCTCACTAGCTGAGTGGAGGTCTCTGATGCTACTGATGGAGCTGTTGTACAGAAGCAAACCTCAAAAGGATGAGTGATTGGCCACTCAGGCCTCTCTGTGAGGCTAACATAGCTCGACATCACGACAGAGCTCTTTCCTGGGGCAAGATGGAGCAAAGTGCTTAGTGGCTTGTTTGTGCAACCATGCCTATCTCAGGTCACAAAGCAGAAGTAGGGGTCACATTCAGTAAAGGACCACAGCTCTGCAGCTTTGCTGAGAACATTATTCCAGGGGGTGGTGTGATCTTGAGCTGGAACCCTAGCAGAATGATGGTGGGTGACAAAGAAGGCAAGGTACACAGGGGATAAGAAGATGAACTAACATCTGCCCTCAAGGAGCTCACAGTCCAGTGGAAAGATAGGCCAGTAACCAGTTACAAAACAAGGAGATGAACATTTGAATAGAAACATGTACTAAGGACTTTCAGGGGAAAAAAGGAAGGAGCATTTTCCTGCTTTATGCAGAGTCGTGGAGAACATGCAGGTTTTAACCTGAGTAAGAAACACTGGGAGGATGCTCCTGGTAGCTGAGAGGGATGCGCAAAGTACCTTGGCATGAAGGAGGGTGGGATATTCCCAGACCATGTGTTGCATGCACCAGCAGAGGAGGGGAAGGCCACATAGACAATATACTCTTGGAAATACCTTAGGGGACTGACATATCATTTCTTACTGTATCCAAGAGATATTGTTTTCCATTACTGAAGCAAGATTGTGTTTCTTCATCTAAGCAGCAGATGAAGAATTGGCTTGAGTTTTGAAGTCATGCTCAACAAATCATGTTCATCTTCAAACTCTAGGCTGAGTGGTAACGCGCCTATACTAGGGAAGGGGTGCAGGCTCATAAGGGTAATGACTCCTAGCTCTCAGCCTACCACATCTAAGGGAAGAGAGCGTGTTCATCTAGCACAGCAGGAGTCAGAAACACCATTCATTTAAATTGTCACTTCCTGCTGAGCAAGGTGGCTCACACCTGTAATCCCAACCCTTTGGGAGGCCAAAGCTGGAGGATTGCTTGAGCTTGAGCCCAGGAGTTCAAGATCAGCCTGGGCTACATGGCAAGACCCCGTCTCTTCAAAAATTTTGTGAAAACTAGCTGGGCAAGGTGACATATATCTGTGGTCCCCGTGACTCAGGAAGCTGAGGCAGGAGGATTACTTGAGCCAAAGAGGTCAAGGCTGTGGTGCGCTATGATGGCGCCACTACACTCCAGCCTAAGTGATAAAACAAGACCCTGTCTCTAGAAGAAACAAATATATAAAGAAAGAAGCACTTCCTCTCCATATTCCTGTTTCTGTCATTCCAAAAGTCTCCCTGCATTTGCCTATGATGTGATCACAGATGGTGGACACTAGGGTTTCTATGTGGCCTGGGGAGGGTAGAGAAGGGGGCACAGGGTGGGGACGTGGGGAGTTGACCAAATGTGGCATCGTAATGCATCTCGTTGCCGTGTTGGGTCGTTTGGAGACTCTTTTAAGCACTGGGAATCTGGGAGAGGATCTGCAGGCCACTCTGTTGGGAAAAGAAAGGGTGGACTGAGGAGTTGTGAGAATGGAGGCAGGGAAACCATTCAGAGATTCGAAGAAGCAAGGATGGGGATCTCAGCTAAGAGGACAATCACTAGGAATAGAAGGGAACGCCCACTTCCACAGATATTTGGGTGGTAAATCTGGCAAGGCTTGAGGGCTAGCATGGATTAGAGGTATTAATACAAGAGAAAAAAGAATAAAATAACTTCTAGATTCTTGATTTGAGGACCAGGAGAGATGCTGGCCATGATTGAGTTAGGATTCCCACAAGGAACAAGTGACCTCTCAAATTAGAATAACGTGAATTCTTTGTTTGTTGTTGTTATTGTTGTTTTTTACAAGAAGTTCAGTTAGAAAGGTGTTGGCAGGGTGCAAGGCAACTATAAGAGACTGCGTAGGAGCCTGGGGCTAAGTTCAAAGGTAGGAATTTGTTTTCAGAATCAAGAGGGCAAGTCCTAAAGGGCAGACACCTTACAAAGAGCACTGGGCTTCAGGCGAGGGCTCAGCCAGCCCCAGCTGACCTCACAGGGAAGGAGCCAAGGGAGTAAACTCCTGTCTTCACCCTCCTTGCTCCCTCTGATCTCCTGCTGAGACTCTCAGGAGCATGGACACACACAGCTGGAGACAATGTGCACCTGAGCCTGCGGCTATGACCCTTGCAGGCAAGGAGAGCAGAGTGGAAGGGGTGGGGAGAGGGTCTCAGGCCAGGAACAAGGTAAATCCAGCCCAGGAGCCTTCACAGAGATTAGGAGATCTGGAGGAAAAGCAGGCTTGAGGGAGAAGACAGCATGGTTAGCTCCTATGGGAGGGAAAGGCGAAAATTCAGGATCTTTGTTCTAACAAAACCAGTGAACACTATGGAGTAAGGGAGCATTAAAGGAACACCTAGTAAATGCCAGTCCCTGTTCTAGGTCATTCGTGTAGCCAACCTCATTTCATTCTGACTACAATGCCTCCAAGAAATATTTTTTTCTCCAAAGAAGTTGTGGCAATGAAAACGTGACTACTCTGAATTCAGACATCTAGTAAGGATTAAAAGCAGGATTCGAATCCGGGCCTGCCTGGCTTTAAGGAGCATGCTATTTCCTATGGGAGAGTTAATTAATGCTGTGCAAAAGCCGAGAGAGGATGAGAAAGCTGGCGTCCCACTTCAGTGCCTACCATTATCCTGACAATTTATAAACAATTTCACACACTTTACCTCCAAGTTCAGATCAATGTCTATCTTCTATGGCTTTTTCATGCAGTGGTTTATTTACTCATCAGCTCCCTACAGACTTGGAAGCCTGTTTGATTATGATATTTGGGGGTTCCTGCAGCCACAGTGTTCCAATTAGAACCGAGAGAGGGTGGAGATAGAGGTGTAATGAGAGGGAGGAGTCAAGGACCCTGTGCCAAGAGCCATACAGGGGCACCAAGTGCAACTTCTGCTGCAGGCTGCTTTGCATTCTGGGCACCTGCGTAGTCTCCTCCCTTCATCCCAGTGGCAGTGGAGAAGAGCAAGATGCCCTGTGTGTCTCCTGGAGGTGATCTAAATTGAGCAGAAACCTAGCCTGGTTGGGTAGATGGATTCCAGGCATGGGCATTGCTTGCTTTTATCAGCCTGTAGAGGGACTGAAGGACCACCAAGCGCTGGGAAGGAGAGAGCTATTCTCCCCGTGGCATTGTGGCAGAATACTTGGAAGTGACCTTTTTTGCCCCATGGGAGTAGAAATTATATTTGGTTGCTTGTTATGATCTTTTCTGCATGGTTTTTCCTCTTCAGTTTTAGAAGTTAACACTTTTTGAAAAACTCTCCTCTTTGTTTCCTTTTCTACCTTTTCCTCTTCCTCCTTTCTTTTTTTAAAATTCGTTTTTAGAGATGGGGTCTCGCTCTGTCCCCTAGGCTGGAGTGTAGTGGTGCCATCATAGCTCACTGCAGCCGCGAACTCCTGGCCTCAAGCTATCCTCCCTCCTTGGCCTCCCAATGCACTGGGATTACAGGTGTAAGCCACCGCACCTGGCCTTTCTCCCTTCTTTCTCTCCTCCTCCTAATATGGTTAGATTCCACTATCTATCTGCACCTGTGTAATAGATTCTAAATCTATAAAATCTAAGCACTTTGCCAAAATCTACTGAGTTTTTCATACTTTTGGGTCCCCAAGAAAGGAGAATTCAGATTACTGTCACTAAGCTGTCAGCCCCCAGCAGTGAGAGCAGCCACACTGAATAACATGTAAACAGAAGCACAGAGGCCATCACCCAGAAAAGCGCTCTAGGGAGCCTCTCAGAGATTAAAAATATGCCACTGGTCAGTGAAGGACAAAAGGCAGGGACTGAGTGGGAATGGAGAAATGCAGTGTGGTGGCAGAGTGCTAGGAAACAAGCTTTTCCACCTCATGGGGGAAGAGAGTTCAGTGATGAGAGAAAGCTGCTCAGAGATCACTTTGGGGTCTCTAGATCCTTGAAGGTGGCACCCGGGGGGCCTCCCCTAGTCAGGCTGGAGAGGGTTTTCTGCCCAGCGATCTCATCTAGGGCATGTTAGGGACCCAAACAAGCTTGAGCAAGGAGGGAGCTTACCCCAGTGGCAGGGTGGAGGTGAGATAGTGCAGTTTCCACGGGTTTCCTGAGAGCTGGGGAGCTGCAAACTGAAGCATGTGCCTCCGGGCCTCAAATGTCATCAGAGAAAAGAATGTGTTCTGCTAAGACAGGTGAAGGAAATGAGTTTCATAGCCACATTTAACTAGCAGTTATCAGTGTCTATTTCCAGTCTGTGTTCTTGGCATTTGATGTAGTATTTTCTGATCATTTCACTTCTTAATATTACATTGTGATAAGAATGATTGTCCATAGTTCAGATATTCTCGGGAGTGTAGAGATAGGGCTGAGAAGCGCTTATGGGCAATCGTCCATGAAACAAATCACCTGGAGAAATGCATGTCACAAAGCTCCTGATTCAGGTGTTATATACTTCTGGCATCTTTTAAAGGGGAAGAGAAGAGAAATGTCTCTCTTCCTCCTATTACAAACCTCTTGTCACTGTATGAGATGCACCAAGCTCCCCTCCTTTCATATAATTCTCATACCTGTTGGATGAGTATACATGAAGATAATTTCCAGAAAAATCAGCCTTGCTGATTTGGTTCATCATTACCAACCACCTTGTGCCACTCTGCAGACAGTACTTAAGATTCAGGCAAAATGGAAATAAAATTTCTCCCTAGAAGCTACAAGTTGTTGCCAGGTGTGGTGGCTCTCGCCTATAATCGCAGTACTTTGGGAGGCCAAGGTGGCAGGATCACTTGAGGCCAGGAGTTCAAGATCAGCTTGGGCAACACAGCAAGACCTTGTTGCTAAAAGAAAAAAAAAAAAAAAAAAAAAGCAGCAGAGACCTATAGTCCCAGCTACTTGGGAGGCTAAGGCAGGAGGATTACTTGGATCCAGGAGTACAAGGCTGCAGTGAGCCATGACTGCACCACTGCACTCCTCCAGATTATGAGTTCTTTGTCCTAGGAAATTATGTTCCTGCGTGTTTTGGTTTCAGTGCTTTAGCCACTACCTAAAGATACCGTATGTTTTTGAAACTTAATATTTTTTTCCACACCAGCCAGGTTGAAAAGTTTAAGTTGCTTTCTGGAAACAGTTATCTACCCTGCCATCCTCCTTCCCATGCTTTGTTTCTCATAGGTTTTGTCTGTCAAGCTATATCTGACAAGCCTCACATCATGGGGTATGAACTCTCCTGGCCTGAATGGCTGAGACTTGCTGGGGTTGAGAGAAAGTCCTCTCTGGCTTCGGTCTGATATCTTTCATCAGAGGATGAGCCAAGATTGAACATGGAGGCCAAGGGCCCTGGAACATGAAACGCCTTGGATGATCTGGAGGAGAAGCTGCATTGGCCAGGACAGCACCTGCCAGACTGCTGTGTCTCTGTGCCCAGCCTTGTGGCTGGGGGCATGCTCCTTGTGTTTCTCTGTGACCCCCGCCTCCCCCAGAACCTTTCAGAGTTGGGATCCTGGAGATGTATTTCCTGCATGAATGGCACCAGAGGCCTTAAGTGAGGGATGCCCTTGTCTCGGCTCCTGTTTACCCCATCTCATTTCTCCCCAGAAGCTCCTCGGGGCTACCTCATGTCTTCCCTGGGCTCCATTTACCAGCCTAGCCTGCCCTCTCAGGTGCCTTCCCAAAATACAGGTGGTCTGGACTCTCTTTTCTTTCAAAGCTCACTTTCTGTATTTGTTTCCTATTGATGTCACAAAAAATGACCACAAAGTTAGTGGCTGAAAAGAAAACAAATTTATTCTCTTTTAGTTCTGTAGGTTAGACGTCCAACACTAGCCTCATGGGGCTAAAATCAAGCTGTCAGTACGACTGTCTGTGCTCCTTTCTGGATGCCCTAGAGAAGAACTTGCTTCCTTGCCTTTTCTAGCTTCTAGGAAGCATCAATGCACGCTGGCTCCTGGCCTCTTCCTCCATTTTCAGATCTAGCAGAAGCAGGTTGTATCCTTTTCACACAACATTATTCTGACCTTGCTTCTGCTTCACAGAGCATTCTCTGACTCTCCTATTCTGCCTCTTCCTTCTACTTAAAAAACAATTGTTTGCATAAATTTAAGGGGTACAAGTGTAGTTTTGTTACATGGATATATTATGTAAAATTTGGGTTTTTAGTGTAACTGTCACCCAAAGAGTGTACACTGTACTCACTAGGTAATTTCTCATCCCTCAACTCTTCTACCCTCTCACCCATCCTAGTCACCAATGTCTATTATTCCACTCTTTCTGTCTGTGTATATGTTATGTAGCTTCCATTTATAAGTGAGAGTGTGTGATATTTGTAACTTCCTGTTTGTGAGTTATTTTACTTACTAGCCCACATTTCTATCCATGTTGCTGCAAAAAACATGATTTTGATGCAGGATTTTTTTCTCCTTATTTCACGTAAATCTAGGTTCTTGTCTCATAACCAGGAAAAATTAGACATGCCGACAAATTGAAAGGTGAGCAGGGCAGCACTGATTAAGCGAAAGGAAAGCTCTCAACAAAAAGAGAGGTCTTGCGCACAGGTTTCCGCCTCACAAATTGAATACCAGGTCACACACATGAGTTGAAGAGGGCAGGCTCCTCCCCTGCATAAGGCACATATTTCTAGTGGCTCCACTCCATTCTCCCAGTCCATATGAGGTATCCCCCTGTACAGGTTCCCCTATCTGCCCACGTATCTGTCTGCCTCCTGCCCCTCTATCAATTTCATTCCTTTTTATGGCTGAATAGTATTCCATTTTGTATATATACCATATTTTATGGGGTCCACCTGTAACCAGCAGCTTAGCAGCTGAGCCGCAAACTGCATTTTGAACTTTTTTCCTTCTTCTTTCCCTTTTCCTCTCCCTACCCCAAGTCTCAACATCATAACTTTGAAACCGCTGCATGTATGTTACCTCTTGTGTTAAAATACAACCTTGGACTGTGCTGTGACTCCCTACTCCCTTTCCTTCCCCCTGCTATGCTCACATGCCTTATGCATATTTATTTACCTAAGTGCTTGTTAAACACACACCATGTTCTCTTATCTGGTCATATATTTCCTTAGAAGCTTTAGGAGTCAGATCCTGATAGAGACCAGACACTGCTGGAATTCTCACTCCAACAAAAGATTACTTCAAGGTCGGAACCCACACCTGGATGAAGAATAACTCACTTATAACCTTGCAGGATCCATGATGGTGCCAGCCCCTTCACCAAATGGGACCATAATTCAAGAGGATCACACAGCACGTCATACCACCTGGCACCTCCGAGCCCCCCTTGCCTCTTCTGCATTCCAGACCCTGCTTTAAAAACCCCTGTGTTCCCACCACAGATTGAAGAGTGGAATTGTTTACTGCTCTTCCTCTGCTAGCATAGAGAATAAAGGAAAATGTCGCTCCCTCTTATCACTGGTTATTATGTTTGACTTCTTTCTACAAGCATTGAGCAGTCTGACCCTTTTGCTAGTTATACACCTGATGTGTCTCCATCTCAATGTCCTTAACTTAAGGACATCGACAAAGTGCTTTTTCTATGTGAGGTAACGTGCACAGGTGCCAGGGACTCTGATGTGAACACCTGTGGGGTGCTGCATTTTGCCCAACTCCCCCTTCCTGACTCTCATTCTTTCAGAAATTTCCAGAAGTCTAACACTAATTTGATATACTAATTCACAGTCAGGAATGAATGGATGTGTTAGGCCCTTCTTTTGCATTTCTGTAAAGAAATACCTGAGGCTGAGTAATAAATGAAGAAAAGAGGTTTAATGGGCTCATAGTCCTGCAGGCTGTACAGGAAGCATGGTGCTGGCACCTGCTTGGCTTCTGGGGCGACCTTGGAGAGCTTTTGCTTATGGCAGAAGAGGAAGCAGAAGCAGGCACATCACAGCAAGAGGGGAAGTAAGGGGGGTTGAGAGGTGCTGCACACTGTTAAACAACCAGATCTTGAAAAAACACACTCACCATCTTGAGGACAGCATCAAGCCATTCATAAGGGATCTTCCCCTATAACCCAACCACCTCCCATCAGGCCCCACCTCCAACACTGGGAATAACATTTCAACATGAGATTTGAAGGGGACAAATATCCAAATTATACAAATGGATTGATATATTACTCTCCCTCCCCCACCACACACACATTATGTTTACATTTTAGCTGCTGCCTGCAATGTCCAACCCTGGGGTAGTTAGTCATGCAAGAGGATGAGGCATTGTGGTGGTCCTGGTGGAAGTGTCATTTCTGTTTGGGGTAAAGAGAACCTTCCAATCTTTCGAATCACAATATAGAGGCATGGCTTGGTCTGCCTAACGTCAGAAACATTGTCCCACAGGTCCTTTATCAGAGCACGTATCTTTGGATCCAGAGTAAGCATGATAAGCTAGGGGAGAGCAGCAGCATCATTGAAAAGCAGGTAATGTTACTCCCCTATACCAAATGCCTGCTGCATCAAGTCATCAGAAAAAAAAAAAAGGTTTTCCATATGGCGTTAATTTATAGGGAAGAATACATCCTTCTGCATTTTGTCTCTCTTCTAGTGAGTTAAGTTCCCTGAAGGTAAATTGCAGTAGATGCTTTTGATCTACTTACATTTAGGAAATGCACGCACATGCAGGCACCCACACACTCATGCTCCCTCATTCACACCTGCACATCTGTGAACATGGGTGCTTCATGGGGACCATAGGGCAGTGAGCACAGGCCACTCAAACTTGGCAAATTCAGGACCAGACCCTCCTTTTCTGCCTCTGGTACCTTGCAGTGAGAATGCCCAGTTTAGGAAGTAAAAAGTGTTCAACCTTTGCGGAAGGTTTACAGGCAAAATAAGGCTATCGATTATCCCATGATGAGAAAATGAAGAAGGATGTGGCACATTTTGCGATATCGATCCGACCTATTATCAACAGTGGCAGGTCACTCCATCCTCCCCAAATCTTCTTCATGTTCTAAGCACCATGGGCAAAAAGGAAGTAGAGCCTGAGTGAAAGATTCCTTTTTTAGGAAGAGCAATGAGTGTGTAACAGAGAGAGAGAGAGAAAGAGAGAGACAGAGCAAGAAAAAGAAAGAACAGGAGATAGAAAAAGAGCTAGAGAGAGACACAGAGAGCATTTCTAATGGGGTAGACAACAGCATTGATCAACTTTAAGCTAGGAAAACAGGCAGTTCAGTTATGACCTGCCAAGATGCTAAGGTCATAAATTCTTGAGAACTCGAATTGAAGAATAAGTAGTTGTCTAAACGAATAGCATGAAGAGACAGAACAATCTTTCACAGGCACAAGATACTGGTCTTCACAGCTAGATTTCCTTGGCTTTTGGAAGACCCTGTTCTTTCCTTTACCAATTGTCATGCATGAAATTCCACTATTAGAGACTGATCCTGGGAAAAGGGAAAGTCTAAATTTTGCAGGAAGGTCTCATTTTAAAGGAAAAATAATACTTCTTGGATGGGGAACCTGATCATACTAAATATTAATGTTATCAGAGATGATTTTTAATGAGGATAAAGTGGCTGGGGGTGAGGAGGTAGAGATTTTGGAGAACAATGAATAGATAGTGAAAAACCCAGACAGAATTAGGAAACAGAGAGGTGATACAGAAAAAGCAAAGTTAACTATGAGGCTGGACGGGGAGACTAAATAGAATAAGGGCTTTGTCACAAACACCAGGATTTGTGTCTTGGTTCTGCCTCCTGGGAGCTATGGCCTATAAGTTTCTTACCCTCTTTGAAATACTGTCATGCAAATATTCTGTTCCAGAAATTAGACATAAAGCTCTGGTTGTTGTAGAGGTTTGAGTTAATGTCTATGAAGTACAGTGCCTGGTGCATACTAGGTGCCAGATAACTCCCTGTTACTGCCCTTGTGTTATAGAACCGAACTGGGATCTGCTTGCCCATTGCAGTAAGACCACATATCCATTCCAAGGTTTGCAATGGGAGAAAGGAAGGCATTTTTCCCAGGGTGCCAGGCAAGGAGGACCAGGAAGCTAACATTCTAATTCTGACCTCTCTGGTGGCTCTCAGGTAAGGGTTTTTAAAGGCAGGGGTATATTTCAGGAAAGCAGAAGTCACAGGCAAAATCATAAATCAATACATGGTGGGTACATGTTGCTTTTGGCCTAAAAGAGCGGGGTATCTTGAGGTGGAGGCTTTTACAAGTCATAGGTAGATTGGAAGATTTTCTGACAGCAACTGGCTAAGACAGAAAAGCTTTGTTCAAAAATTTGGGATCAGCAGAAAGGAATGTTAGCTCCAGTTTGTGAATGCAACTCCCTCCAGGCCCCTCAAGAAGAACTTTAGAACAGATAGGTGGTCAGAGTCCCGTCTTCAGCACCCCCTTGTCTGAGGTCTGTGTGCCAGCAGATCTGTTTGCTGGGAGTCTTTGGTGGGGGTTCAGGCTTCTGAAAAACAGTCAGGGACATATGTCAAGATGTTACCTTCAGTTTCTATAGGGGAACGAAACCTCTTATGACTCTAATTTCTTTGGCTATTGTTTTAAGTTACTATTACTTTTGCTTATCAAGCTACTCATTTACTTCTCAGGACTGGCTGGGTGCCTGGAATTTCCCTTGAAGGAACTCAGTATTTTCCTTTATTTCCATGCTTGGGGACCCACGGGACCCTAAAAACGGGGTCTCTGCTCCATCTCACTTGAGAAGGAGATTATGGATGCTCTAAAAGCCAGGCAGGGTAGGTGGGGAAGGTTGGCGCTGAGTGTCTGACCTTGTCAGCAGGTCACATACTCTCATTGTGTCCCATTCCCACTCCAAGCAGCCCCCAAAAATGGCAAATTAGGATGCTATTCCATGGACGAAGCATGAACCAGGACAAGACAACATTTTAGGAATTCTCTCTTCCTTATCCTGATTCATTTCTCTCTCTATTTAGATCTTTTCCAACGTCATGGAAACACGCTGTTATTTATTCACCTAAAACATATTTATCTTGACCTTTGGCTCATTCCCCACTTTCTGCCCCACTGTTTTGCTCCTCTTTGCAGCAAAACTCCCAGAAAGACTTTTCTCTTGCTGTCGGAAACCCCTCTCATCCTGTCCCCCTTGAGGGTACTCTCAAGAGGTATTTCTCTCTCCCACCACTCTGCTGAAAAAGTGCTTGTCCTGTAACCCAAAAGCAGGTTAGTTGCTCACCGCATGTAGAGTTTAATTAATAAGAGCAAGGTCTGATTTTAAAAAGTGAATTTATTCAGAAGCTAGTTTGGAGGAAGGGGCACAAAGAATCCTGTCTTTAAATGTGCTGTGTCACCATTGGAGCAGAAAACAATTATTTTTATAAGATAGGGGAGGAAATGAGTAAGGATAGGGGTACCTCAGTTAGCTTGGTGTCTTGTCTATCGGACAGTTGAGTTGGTGCCCTCCTGGGCAAAAGAAAGTTGTAAAAGTGGCCAAGTAGGTGGATAAAAGTTCTGAGTCAACCCAGGAAGGATGGAAGTTTCCAGGCAAACCCCTGGAGGTAAAAGTTCCATGGCAGGTATGCTTTGGTCTGCAAATTGAATGTCTACTCTCAAGGAGAGATCTGCAGGAGCACGTAATTAGAAAAACTTGCCCTGGAGGTAATGTCTGGTGAAAGAGAGGTGTAAGGTTATATTTGCATTTTTGAAGAGCTAAATAGGAAACAGGGAGCTGGGAAAATGAGAAAAAAGAGAGACAGAGGAAAAAAATAATTAAACCACCTCTAAAAAATTGAGGAGACTTTGTTAGAGTCCCAGACACTAATAATTTCCATGTTGCTAACTCCACGGCTCAGCTGTCAGTCTGCATCTTATTTGACACATTGGCTATATTTGATGCAGAGATCACTCTCTCCCCCTTGATCACACTCCCTCCCTTGTTCTTCTCTTAGCTTCTTGGATTTCATACTTTGTGCTCCTCGTCCTATCTCACAGACTATTTCTTTGTAGTGGCCTTTGCTAGTTCTTCTTTTTCTTCCAAACCTCTTCATGACGAAGAGTCTCAGGCTCGGTTCTTTTTTTTTTCTCCTGGCTACTTATTGCCTTAGTGATCATATCTAGCCTCAGGCTTTACATACAATCTGTGCTGCTGATTCGTTCTTTTGCCTTGTACCTTCAGATTCTTCCTCCAGCCTCCTCAGCCTAGTTTATGCCGCAGGAAGCTAAGGCTGCAGATCACGCTACTCAGGCCCCCGTGCCAGCTGGCTCTTGTCTGCTCTGCCCATAGACGGAAACTGCAGAAGCGGGAGTTTTCCAGGGTTCTAACTCTCACTGCTTCAGACACACTGTTCCCTCTCGGCTTCTTCAACCCTAAACGTGGTAATGGCTTTTCCACCTCTGCTGTTGCCTGGGTGCCCATCATTCCTTGTAAATCCCTTCTATCCTGCCAATATCCCCTCAGACAGCCCCTGATTTGATTCTTTTCCATTGGAGCTTTTGAATGTGTCCCTGTTTCTGCAGGAGCTGGCCTGATAATGCTAGCTGTGTGCAGATGACTCTGGGACCCGCAGCATCCGCTCAGATGTTCAGACTTCTCTTCCAAACTCCAGAGTCATGGATCAAATGGAATACTTAAAAACTTCCTTTGGATGTCTAATAGTTATTTCACATATCACATGTTTCAACGGGAGCATCTGATATTGACCCCAAACCTACTAATTTCTTTGTCTTCCCCTTCTCAGTAGAGACAACACCATCCTTTCAGATGTTCATTCCCAAATTCCCAGGCATCTCTGACTCACTCCTCTCCTTCTCTCTCACCCTACATCCTATATCAAACCCATCAAGGAAACATATTGGTTCTACCCTTAAAAGAAATGCAGAATTTGAGCAATTTTCCTCTCACATCCATTACTGCTACCTCAGGGCAAGCCGCCGTCCTCTTTTGCCTGGACATTGTGATGACTTCATTATGTTGGGTTTCCTTGATTTCTCTCTTGTCTCTCAATGGCACAACAGCCAGAGAAGTTCTTTGCAAAAAGTAAGCTCAGGCCAGGCACAGTGGCTCATGCATGTAATTTCAACACCATGGAAGTCCCAGGCAGGAGGATGGCTTGAGGCTAGGAGTTTGAAACTAGCCTGAAAAACACAGTGAGAACCCATCTATACAAAAAATGTAAAAAATTAACCAGGCATGATGGAGCATGCCTGCAGTCCTAGCTGCTCAGGAGGCTGAGGCAGGGGGATTGCTTGAGCCCAGGAGGTCAAAACTGCAAAGAGGACTGATCACCACAACTGCACTCCAGCCTGGGCAACAAAGTGAGACCATATCTTACTAAAAAAAAAAAAAAAGAAGAAGAAAGAAAGAAAGGAAGGAAGGAAGGAAAGAAGGAAGGAAGGAAGGAAGGAAAGAAGGAAGGAAGGAAGGAAGGAAAGAAGGAAGGAAGGAAGGAAGGAAGGAAAATGATTGGTCCATGAAGCAGTATAGCGCATTGGTTAAGAGAAAGACTGAACCTGGAATTATGCTACCCTGTCTCAAAAAAAAAAACAAAAAACGAAATAAGTTTGGGCCTTGCCACTTCCCTGCTGGGGAGCCTGCAATAGCTCCCCATTTTCCACTATGGTCTAAGAGTCTCTTCGTGACATAGATGCTTATGATCCTCTGACATCACTACAGCCATACCAGCCACGTGCTATTCCTCAATGACGCCAGGCAAGCTCTAGTTTCAAGGCCTTTACACTGGTTTCCACCTGGTATTCTCTCCTCTGATATCCTCTTGACTAACTCCTTCACCTCCTTCTTCTTTTCTTTTCTTCTCTATTTTTTCTTTTCTTTCTTTCCTTCCTTCCTTCTCCTTCCTTCCTTCCTTTCTTCCTTCCTTTCTTCCTTTCTTTCTCCCTTTCTCCTTCCTTCCTTCATCCCTCCCTCCCTCCTTGCTTTCTTTCTTTCTTTCCTTTCTTTCTTTCCTTCTCCCTTTCTTTCTCCTTCCTTCCTTCATCCCTCCCTCCCTTCTTTTTTTCTTTCTTTCTTTCTTTCCTTCTTTCTTTCTTTCTCCTTCCTTACTTCATCCCTCCCTCCTCCCTCTCTCCCTCCCTCCTTTCTTCCTTTCTTTCTCTCTCTCTCTTTCTTTCTATCAAATATCACCTTCTCAATGAGTCTTGGGCTATCCTGATCACCCTATTTTAAACAGTTGCATACCCATCTCCCACATTTCCAGTGTCCCTTCATTGCACTTTTGTTTTCTCATGGGATTTATCACTTGTTAACAATATAATACTTGTTTTTTTATTAGGGTTTTTTGTGCTTATTTTTAAATATGTCTTTGTAATGATATTTTGTATTGTATTTTGTAATGCACTTACTAGGTTTACTGTTATCATCTCTACTCTATGTTAAAGTATAAGGTTTATAAAGATAAGTGTGTTTGCTTGCTTTTTTTTTTCACTAAAGTAGTGTTTAGGATATAAAAGATGCTTAGCAACTTTTTTTTTCAATGAATGGAAAATCGCCGAATTAAGAAAGTTTACAAAGCTAGCTAAAAGCATATCTGGGCTGGGCGCAGTGGCTCATGCCTGTAATCCTAGCACTTTGGGGGCCGAGGTGTGCGGATCACCTGAGGTCAGGAGATTGAGACCAGCCTAGCCAACAAGGTGAAGCCCCATCTTTACTAAAACTACAAAAATTAGCCAGGCTTGGGACAGGCACCTGTAATCCCAGCTACTTGGGAGGCTGAGGCAGGAGAATTGCTTAAACCTGGGAGGTGGAGGTTGCAGTGAGCCGAGACGGTGCCACTGCACTCCAGCCTGGACGACAGAGCGAGACTCCATGTCAAAAAAAAAAAAAAAAAAAGAGCTTATGTGCCACTTGAAGCTGTATCTGTTCATCTCACCCTGTATTCTGTTAGCTGTGCTGTGTCCTCCTACCACAGAGCAAAACAATGAAGAACGGAGGATCTAGAAACACACAAAGTCCAAACTAGTCGTACCACTCACCAGCTTTGTCATCTTGACCAAGTTACTCAACTTCTCTGAGACTTATTTGGCTCATCCATAGAATGGAATAACAGAGCCAACTCTTAAGGCCGTTGTGAGGAATAAGTCAGAAATAGGTACGCATATGCACATAACCCACACACACACTCACACACATGCACACACACACTCACACACCTGCACACAAACATGTATATTACACTTAGCACAGTGTAATATACATGGGCAGAGGAGAAATTTTTGATGTGTAAAATTGGAGATTTAATTACATGCACATTATTAGGCCTCCAAAAAAGTGGGTAACATCATTTAAACCTGAAAATCACACCATTACCTTAACTCTTCACCCTTTGAAGATACAGTTTCTGGGATCAGCATTTATCTTTCAACAGGTTGAATATTCAATAAGGCTCTACTCTTTGGGTTACCCATTTATTTTTTTCTCAGAAATGGGAGCTAGAAGCAGTTGTTTAAATTCTAAGACAATTCTTCCTATATCTTCAGATAATTCTGAATAGGATCACAGAGAGTTTTTAGCAATTCATCCCCAACAATGGATTGAGAGGGGACTTGGGCCAGTTGCTCTAACAGGGGAGACTGTGGCCTAGGGCTGATCACTGAACACCTAGGTATTCATGGTGTTCTGCATGCACTGCATGCACTGGACACATTCCATCCACATATGTGAGTTGCTGCCAGTTACTCTGGGACTGAGCTCTGCCTTGAACTAAGGCCACATGACAGGGTCCTGACACCTGTGTAACTGTTGCAAGTATCTTTTCTGAGAATCCCACTCCCTAGACCCTGGTTCTTTACAGTAGTAACTGCTGGCTGAGGTCTTTTCCAAGGTTCATTCTCAACCACTGCTACCATCTTTTTCTAAGAGTCCTGTGGCAGTGCAGTGAGACTCAGCACCATGGATATACTGGATAACAACACCATTACAGACCATTGACTGTGAGCTTTTCATTCTGAGACTGACACTTAGAGCCTGGCCCAATCCCCAGAAGTTCCTCTACACCCACCCTCACCCCGCCTTTTTTTGTTTTTTGAGACAGAGTCTCACTCTGTTGCCCAGGCTGGAGCACAGTGGTGAGATCTTGGCTCACTGCAACCTCCATCTCCTGGGTTCAAGCAATTCTCCTGCCTCAGCCTCCTGAGTAGCTGGGATTACAGGTGCATGCCACCACACCTGGCTAATTTTTGTATTTTTAGTAGAGAAGGGGTTTCACAATGTTTGTCAGGCTGGTCTCAAACTCCTGACCTCATGCATGATCCATCTGCCTCGGCCTCCCAAAGTGCTGGGATTACAGGTGTGAGCCACCGCTCCCGGCTGAAGTTCCTCCTTTTACTCTTTTTTTTTTTTAATTTATGTCTAGTGGTCCTACCTAGAAAAGATTAATGGAAGAAGAGATGAGGAACCACACATCATGCTAGTCTGCAAAGGACGTTAAAATATCAATGCAATAAATAGAAATTATGATACCAATTAACTCAGGTTTCCACAGGGACTAATTAGATAACTGGTAAAATGTTAATTAGTCCTGCCTTTCAGAATGCCCTGAAAGGTAAATGAAAATAAAAAATTATATAAGAAAAAACTTGCATGTTGCGAGTACAAATCTACTCTCGACAAGATGATTGTCCTCTGGAATTGGCAGTTGTAGCCACCTCAAATTCTGAATCTGGATAATGTGCATTGCAGTTCTGTTTTGCTGAGCTTTCTTTACAGCATGCAGTCTACTTTGGACAGAGATGAATTATTAGGCAATCTTTTCTGAATATCTATTAATAGAAATATCAATTAAAATATGCTTTCATGTAAATATGTCACCAAATAAAGGTCATCATATAAATGTTGAATAAATGTTTAAAGAAAATCATTTTGAAGAGTCATCACATCATCAGTCCATCCACATTGCCCACATGTCTGCCTGGTCTTGAGATTTACCATTCCTCACCATCAAGTAGTGTTTTACTGAAGCCCATGCTGTGAGCATCAGAATTTTCTGCTGTGCTAGTTAAAAATGCAGACTGGTGACTCCAATCTAACCTTACAAAATCAGAAGAAAAAGACTAGAATCTGCATTTTATCAAGGGTTAAAGTGAACTAAATATGGCCCCAGAAAGACTCCGTACTTCTACATTTGAGTCCTTGTGGACTAATGGTAAACTAGCTTAACAGCAGAGTGTTGGCCAATCCCAGCAGCCATACCTCAACCACTCATAGACTGCTGAGTGTTCAAACTGCTCAAATAAGGCAAATGATAACCAGTCCCACTGTTTCTGTATCTCACTTCCGATTGCTGTACGTCACTTTACTTTTTTTGTCTATAAATTTGTTAAGACCATGAGGCATCCCTGGAGTCTCTCTGAATCTGCTGTGATTCTGTGATTCTGGAGGTTGTCCGATTCGCAAATTGTTTTTTTTCTTGTTTTTTTTTTTCTCAATTAAACTCCATCAAATTTAACTTGTCTAAAGTTTTCTTTTGACACAAGTAACCCCAAGTGATTTTTGTGCATACTTCTAATGTAAAGGGTTATGATATAAAGGAGGGAAGGAAAAAGAATAGACGAACAAATGAATGGATGAATGATGAATCAAGCCACTTTTCTTTCTCAGGGAAAGAAAGGTTTAAGTCGCTTTTCTCCCCTCAGAGTTGGATCATGTTCCCGTCTCCCATACCCCTGTAATTACAGCCAACCTTACTCTGGGGTGTGGAGGTTACTGAGCTGGGGGCAGTGAGTTCTCATCAAGCAGCCAGTGGACTCTCATCCATCTCTTCTGGTAATTAATTCTAATACAGCTCCATTTAATACAAAGGAGAGATACCCTGCAGGGCACGGTTTTACAAGATATTACACAGCCTAATTACAATCCTTTACCTTATTTTGAAAACAACCTTCCTTAAAAGGGCTTAGAAATACTTGATATTAATAAAAAGGCAGTTTAGCAAACCTAGCTTCTGGCCATGGAATATTTTCAAGATGTGTTCATATGTATTGAAGCACTTCCTAGGAATCTTGACTTGGGCTAAAAGGATCATGGTAGTTGCCTGTCCTGGCATTACAGATTTACATAAAATTAGAGCTGGAATAAAAGTCGCCAACACTAAAAAGGTGCTCACTTATGTACTAGGCACTGCTCTGGGCACTGCAAGGGCTCAAAATCCTTTTCGCAGGTGTAACCTAAGGCACTGGGAGCTTGAAAAGTTTTTTCTTTTTCTTGACTAACTCCTTCACTTCTTTCATTTTTTCTTTTCCTTTCTTTTCTTTTCTTTTTTCTATGAAAATGAAAAAAAGATATGATCCTCAGGGGTCATATCTTTCTATGGTATCATATGTGATTCTGGAGGTTGTTCGATTCGCAAATCTTTCTATGATATGACCCCCAAGATCATATCATAGAGACAGTTGAGCTAGGATTTAAGCCTAGGTAATCTGCCTTTGACCACTACACTGACACTCCCTCAGGGATCATCAGCTCCACCCAGTTATTTTCCAAAAGACAAAGTGAATCAAAGGAAATGTAACATGGCCAGGGAGTGGCTGAGCTGTACTGAAATCTGGGCATCCCTGTCCATTTCTGTCAACTGCAGGAACACAGAACTCTAGAGATGGAAGGAAATGCCTAGAGTTCGCAGAATCTTACACCACCCCCAACTCCCGTCTGGCCACCCTCTCCTTTCTTAATCAGTTAAGTGGTCTATTACTTAGCTGAGCAAGGAGGGAGAAAGGTCTCAGCCTTTGTTTTTCCTGAATTTCCCAGGGCATTTGCCAGGTCTGACCCCTTGTTTGCTTCTATCTAGCATTAAAAAACCTTTTTCTCTTTGGCTTAGAAAAATTGTCTGTGACAATCTTTTTATGTATGTGAGAAATGTCCTCTAAATAGGAAACTAGAAAGCTCTGAGGTGGCCGGGCCTGCCTGGTTAGCTTTCTTCCTTGGAGTTTTGCTGACCCAGTCCTCTTTCATGCTGGGTCAGATCATGTGAATAAGCAGGAGTGGCTGTGCTTCTGGAATCTGATCACGTCAACTCTGGAGGGAGATTTTTCTGGATTCCAGCACTGTGGGGCCACCTATCACGTGGTCTCTGCCAGCCAGGAGAGACAGGCTTACAGTTCCCATAGCTCCTCAAAATCAAGCAAAATCAGACGATTCCTCTCCCTGTATTTGTTTGTTCTTTCACTTTCAATTTGGTGGAATGAGATGCCTACTTTCAGTTGGGTTTGATCTTAATATTCTTTGAGCTCTTGCTAAAGCCCTCCTATAAGGTTGTCAAGTTTAATTTATTAGATTCAACTGCAAAGTCACTGACTATAAGTTCACTAAACATGTCTTCATTCCAGGAGAAGCCATCTGGCCTGTTAACCATACTGGTTATTTGTGTCATAAAAGAATTCCAAACATTTTTACAATCCATGAAGTATTTGCTATTTTAGGCAAAATCCTATTGCTACTAACTCCAAAGTTCTTTCCAAACTCTTTAAGTGAATTTTGTCAGAGGTGGGGGAGGAATGTGGCTTTAAAAATAATGAGCTGTCAAATGGAGTTTAGAAATCATTTAGTTATGTAGAAATTTTCACTGCAACAGCTATCCAAATTCAAGAAACACCCCTTTGATATGCAAATCAAGGTAGTTAATTTCAAGTCAGACTTTGGCCTTTCCTAGAGATGAAGGCTTATCTTTTCTCTCCTCACGCGGCATACTTTCTTGGGTTATCTCATCCAACAATAACCTCACCCTGCACCTGTGCTGTATAATTCCATATGCGTGCAACTTCCAAATATATATTTTTAATCTAAACCCTTTTCTAAGCTTCAAACTCATATGTTTAACTGCTTATTTAGATGCCTATTTGACATCTTTACATAGATCTACCTCATTCTCATCAAAACTGATCTTCTGCCCAAAGTTGTTTATTCTCCTGTTTCTTATCCTGATGATCTAATATCTAATCACCCAGTTCAGTAAGCCTGAGAATACTGACAATTGCTCCCTCCACTTCCCCACACCAAAACAGTTACTGACGGTATTGAATGATGTTGATGGCCTACTGCACATCTCTGTCCCCCTCCCCCATTTCTAGAATACCCTGATTTTGATCAATTTTTTTCTCTCTCCTCCCCACATCTAGACACAATCCATTTGCTACTGGAGAAGTAAATCCTACCATCAACTTCAAGAATGTTCCAGAGACACATATATAACAGTAATCCCCCTACCCCCGGCCAACGACTGATTCAGGAATAGGCCATGTGACCTCATTTAGGTTAACGAGAACCAAAAAGAGGTTTACTAGGCACTTTTGAGGTGGTTATCCTTTTAGGGCCAGCTTGTTGAGTTAGCTTCTGGAAATGAGCCTCTCTCTCTGGATGACTTCATATGTGGATATGAGGTCTGCAGTGGCTGTAATCATCTTGCTACCATCTTGAGAATGAAATCAACACGAACAACACACAAGAAGATCAAGTGAATGTTCAGAGTACGAGCCACTGCAAGTCAATGAAATTCACCCCCTTTCTGGACTTAATGTTTGGTTACCAAACACATTTATTTATTATTGGAGCTGGTGTGTGCTGTTTGTTTTCCTATTACTTGCTGCCAAAAGCTCCCTAAATGATTCATCATGTCTTATCAGTGTCCAATGTCTATCTCCCCATCACTGTCTCCACCACCACTATCTTAGGTTAGGCTTTCCTTGTTTCTCACTTAGATTAATAGAACAACCTTCCTAACTATTGTTGCTGCCTCTAACCTCAATCTGCAGCAATCCATCCTCTGCAGCTGGCAGAGTGATTTTTCCAATATATATATGTATACGAAAAAAAAAAGAAAAGAAATCTGCTTATCTCAAACTCCTGCTCAAAATCTCTTCAAGTTTTTACTTTTTCAAATTTTTTCTAACCACTTAATGCAAAAAGACCTTATGGTTTATACCTACTTGGAAAACACTGAAAAAGGATGAGATTTTAGAAAGAGGAAGGGACCAAACTTGACCCAAGTCTAAGCAGAGGCTGAGGCAGAAGGCCAAGAGACCAAAAGGTACAGCAGCCCCTTGGAAAGACTATAGGCCAGCTTCAGTGAGTCTCTCAATCAGACTATGTGGGCAGAGGTGAAGGTACATGAGCCCAACAGGATCGTCTTCAAGGTCAAAGTCAAGATCAAGGTGTATTCCAATTACAACGCGATAGTTTCCACACATAGGAAAAGCTGCTAGCTGCTCTGCCAAGACAGAAGACTTGGGAGGTGATTAGTTCTCTCATTCCTCTCTACCAGCTCCCTGGAAAAGGACCACTCAGGCCAAATTATTCCAAACAAACAAAAGGCAAGCTATAAGAGTAGGAGATACACAGGTTGGCCAAATGGTAAATCATATTGCCTATAGAAAATTAAAAGTCCATGGAATATTATTAAATGTCATTCATGATCATACCCTAGGCTTTCTCCTCAATAATAATGAATACCTATTGTTTTGTTTCCTTAGCACCACAATACTCACCTCCCCTTTTCTTGGAATGAATGATCACCTCCCCTGGCATTGTCACATTTTTCTCAAGAATTTTCATGTTGCTGTAGAACCCTAACCTGTTTTTATAGCCTTCGTAAGTTGTTTCAGAGGTGGGGCTCTGATCCAAGCTGAGGCAATCAGAGGACTTTCCTGGAAACTTTTGAACTGGAACTAGGAGAGTGAGACAGTCTTTGTTTGAGTGTGCAAATTGCATGCCATAAAGCAGCTGGTGGCTATATTTCCTGCTGTGTACATTGGAAAAGTGGATGATGTAAGCAAGGAAAGAAAGAATGAGACACACACACACAGAGAGAGAGAGACAAAGACTGAGAACAGATATGAGAGAAAAAAGAAATGCCTGTCAGCATTTAAGTTTTCTAACTACAGTTGCTTCTAAGATTCAGACCTATGGCTGTCCTTGGGTTCACTAAAGTAGCATGGTTCTTTATAATAAATAATTATCCTTCTCTTCCTCCTCCGTCTCCTTCTCCTTGCTTAAACTATTTCTACTTGACATTTATGACATTCGAAGCCAAAGTGGTCCTAACTAATATGCCCATATCTTTCTCCATCATTCAACCATACCTGATTCTGCAGATCCCTCAAGCTGCGGGCTTTCAAGCTGACTTTTCCTCTCATACCTCCATGCATTTTCCCATCATTCCTCTGATTCTCGCTCTGGAATTCCTACGTTCCCCATTTGTCAGTTCATTTCTGAAGTCACTTTTATACCTCCATCTCGAGGTAAATGCCTGTCTCAGTGCTCTCAGAGGGCCCCGTGTATAACTCTCCCATCATTCTTAAAACATTCCATTATAAATGCCTGTGTTGTGCCATCAACTTTGATGCTTAGATTGAGGTCTTTTTAGGGCAAAGGACTTCTTCTAGCTCTCGTTTTCCAGCTCTTAGCAAGACATTCATTTGATAAATATTTCTTGACTGACTAAAGGAATTGATCAATGAATTGATCAAATAAAAGACATATAGAAACTTGAGTGCATTTTACAAGCTAGGAATAAGTAAATAAAAGGTAAGATGTTGATATTCCTGTAAAACTGGCACATACACATTCTCCTGGTGACATTGCAAATTAATATATCGCTTTCGGAAATCAATATAATAATATGCAGTAAATGACATTAAAACGTTCACATCTTTATCCAAACATGAATTTTTTTTGTAAGAAAATTCTAGAAAGGAAAAATGTATAAGTCTGTTTATGGCAGCAATTGATAATGACAATGAATTAGTCAGCATTCTCTAGAGGGACAGAGCTAATAGGACAGATGTATATATAAAGGGGAGTTTATTAAGGAGAACTGACTCACATGATCACAAGGTGAGGTCTCAATGCACTGTCTGCAAGCTGAGGAGCTAGGAAGCCAGTTCTATTCCCAAAGCTGAAGAACTTAGAGTCCGATGTTCGAGGGCAGTAAGCATTCAGCATGGGAGAAAAATGTAGGCCAGAAGATTAAACCAGTCTAGTCTTTCCACGTTCTTCTGCCTGCTTTCATTCTGGCCACGCTGGTAGCTGATTAGATGGTGACCACACAGATTGAGGGTGGGTCTGCCTCTCCTAGTCCACTGACTCAAATGTTAATCTCCTTGGTAACACCCTCACAGACACACTCAGGAGCAATACTTTGCATCCTTCAATTCAATCAAGTTGACACTCAAGATTAGCCAACATAAACAAAATTAAAGGAGAGGGAAGCTATTAAATTATAGTACATGAAGCTGATAAAATATTACAGCTATTTTAAATAAAGAAAAATTCAAAGTTAGAAAAAAGTTTCTTATATGTTAAATTTTAAAAAGCCAATTTGTAAAAGGGCAGACTCATGATGCTTTTTCAATTTTCAAGCATAATTTTAAAACCTAGAAGGCAAATAGGCAAAAATGAAATTGGTATATTGAGTAATTGCATTACCAGTATTGTATTTCTTTTACAAAAATTTTATTTTAATTAAAAAGATGTAATAATATTTATTAAACAGAGAAAATCAAATACTGTTCTCCACATGACGAGGTCTTCCTAGTAATGCCTGCAGAACATTCTTCTGGATGAGATATTGATATACCTGCCTGAAAAATTCCTGAAACATGGAACTCAGTATATTCAACTGAAAGCCATTATATTAACCAGTCACAGTCAGCAAATTTGCATAATGATTTATGGACATTTGCCCTAAAAATTGTGCGGGAATATGAAGCAGCTGTTCAAGAGCTTGGCTTTGGTTTTGCTAACAAGAGACAGACAGCTGTGGTTAATGAAAAACAACTGCTAATAGATAATTCCAATTCAGCTTTGAAGTATATTTCCAGTATTGTCAATACATACAGTGACTGAAATACAGGTCTAGAACCTGGCTACCTGCTTCATCCCTTTCCTTTCCTCAGATTCCTCCCCCGGGGCTGGACTTTATGGGGAGATAGCACCAGGAGGCAATCCGGGAGAGTGTTGCATGGGAGGGGCCTGGATCCTGTTCTGGCTGGTGGTAATAAAATATTAGCACAATGGCATAGACAGTATAGTTTGTAAGAAGCTAGGAAGAAGAGAACAAGGATCAGCATAGATCTGTGATAGTTCCGTTGTTGACTGCCTCTCCTTTACTGCTCCACCAGCCTACAACATTAGGATCCTGATTATGGGGCCTCTACGAAGTGAATTCCACCCAAGAACACCAGGTGAGTAGCATCCTAACCAACCCTGGAACTGTGCTAAGACAGCCAATTCTCAGGATTCTTGATTTTTAGCCTTAGCTCTGTTGCATGTGTTAAATGGATTATACTCTTTGGGCATCAGTTTTCTCATCTATAAGAGGAAGGGTTTAAAAGAAGATTACTGAGGCCACTTCCAGCTTTGCAATTCTCTAAGTACCAGTTAGGATTGGTTTCATATTAGACATATTGTCTTTAAGCCCGAATGCATTTGGTATATTTGTGATTGCTAAAGCCCTCGGTCCATTTTTCTGAGCCAATCTTTTGAGTTTGAATGCAAAGTGGAATGACAATGGGACTCAAATTAGAAGTCAGGTAATTGGTGAAATGTGCAGTAGAATATTTTTAATATATTCCAAGTTTCAGTTCATATACCACAACTTAATTGAATTTTCCCTAAAGCCCTTCAATTAAAAATAGTGCAGAAACTAGCATTTTCAAGATAAATGTGAAACCTTGACCAAACTGCAAAAAAAAAAAAAAAAAAAAAAACAAAATGGTAAGTTTTTGAAAGGTTAATGACATTTTTCTAATCGCAGCAGTAATGGAGATGGAAAAGCTATTTTCTTTTTCATGGTATACAACGAATTTGATCATTCCATCACCACTTGACACTGTCAGGGATCCAGCCGAGAGGCGAGTAGTCCTTGAAACCATTGCTAAAGAAGAAGGCTCACCTTTGGCAGAGTCTCATCTAATCTCTCTCTGAACTGTGTTAGCACAGGCCACAGGCCCTCTACTTACAGGCCTCGTCTTCATTTCCTGCTTCTCTGAGCTTCTGGCTTTTCTCTATCACAATGTTCCTGTATTTCCTGTCTTTTTCTATCCCCTTCCCTTGACTCTTAGGTCCCCCAACCCCTCTTCAACGTTTTCTGCCTGGGAAACTCCTCTGAATCCTTTGAGAGCCAGGGCAACTGGCTTTGGATCCAGTTAAATCTGTGTAAACCTTCTGGATCAATTGTTTATTCTTTGTGTTACTTGAACTGAGTGTTCTATGCAAGAAACTTGTCTTCCAGTGAAAGAAGAGGAAAAGGATCAGCTCTCAGTTGGTTCTTCAAAGATACTTAGGGATTTGCCACTTGCACACCAGGATAAACAGAGCTCTAAGGAAAGGCAACAGCATGCACAAGACATAGAGGTGTGGAAGGAATAAAAAACCTGGCATAACCCACTGACCAGACACAAGGTCAGGGAAGGAAGAAGGAATTTGCGGAGGAGATGAGAAAGTTAGGCAGGAACCAGATAATGAGAGGCCTTTTGTGATAGACTGAGAAGCTTGAAATATTATCTTTAAAGAAATGGAAAACCTTTGAAAGATTCCATTCTAAGAAGTCCTTGATTCTTTCTTCCAGCTCTGTCATAGTCTGACTGAGGTTTTCTGTTTAAACCTTCTGGATCCAACATGGTATTAATATCAACTCCACTGTTTCTTTCTGCGGGGGCACATGATGTGTGTCTAGGTAACTGTACCTCTTGGTCCACCTAGAACAGTCCTGGTTTCACCTTTAACCTGGTTGAATTATTAATGGTACCTCCTTTTTACTCTCAAAAGTGTCCCAATTTGAGCACTACATATTATTCTCATTGCCTCAAGAGGTCATATATGGAAAAATTCAAAATTATTTCTAAAAGGTTTAGGACATAATTTTGAAAAGAAAAGTCAGAAATCCTTCTTAGGAGAAGCTAGAAGATATCCATCCACCAAGGATTGTGCCCAGGAGGCTGATTAGAGCTCAGAGAGGCAGGTGGGGAGCATGGTGGGTGTTAAGGTCAACTCTGCAGCAGAGGTCACAGTGCTCAGATGCCCGCCCTACACTTGCCATCTGTGTGTCGTTGGACTAAGCAATTAATCACTCTGTGCTCTAGTTTCTCATCTATAAAATGAGGACCACATTAGTAGTGCCCACCTTATACTACCCTTGCAAGACTTTAATGTGTTAAAATAGTTAAAATACTTTGCAAAGCCTGACATGGAGCAACCTCGATAAATGTTGGCACTTATTATTGGATTGGTAGCAGTATATGACCTTACTTTTGAATGAGGTTGCATATGCTGTGGTTCTACTGGTCCTCACTGAGCATCCCACATTTTTCTGTCCTGCACAGATCTGGGATCTCATTTCTTTAAAAAAATATTAGGGCCCATAGAAAGAGAAATGCTTATGCACTGTTGGTAGGAATATAAATGAATACAACTCCTTTGGAAAACAGTATGGAGATTTTGCAACAAAACTACAGATAGAGCTAGCATTTCATCCAGCAACCTCACTACTGGTATGTAGCCAAAGGAAAATAAAACATTTGTATCAAAAAGATATCTGCCTGTGTATATTTATCATAGCACTATTCACAATAGCAAATATATGGAATTAACTGAAACATCCATCAGTGGGTGATTGGATAAAGAAAATGTGGTACCTATACACACTGGAACACTATTCAGCAATAAGGAAGAGTGAAATTATGTAGTTTGCAGCAACATGAATGGAACTGGAGGCAATTATCTCAAGTGAAACAACTCAGAAACAGAAAGACAAATATTACATGATCTCACTTATAAGTGGGTGCTGAATAATGTATACACGTGGACATAGAGTATGGAATGATAGATACTGGTGACTCTAGAGGGTGGGAGGTGGGTGAGGGGTGAGAAATGACTTAATAAGTACAATGTGCATTACTTGGGTGATGGTTACATTAAAACCCAGACTTCATCATTGTGCGTCATATCTATGTAACAAAACTGCCCGTGTACCCTTAAATTTATGCAAACAAAAATACTTTAGGACCTTCATTACTTATTGGTTTAAAGGTTATCTTTGTCTCTTTCTTTCTTTCTTTCTTTTTTTTTTTTTTTCTTTGAGAAAAAGTCTTACTTTGTTGCCCAGGCTGGAGTGCAGTGGCACTATCTCGGCTCACTACAACCTTTGCCTCCCAGGTTCAAGTGATTCTCCTGCCTCAGCTTCCTGAGTATCTGGGATTACAGGCATGCACCACCATGCCCAGCTGATTTTTGTGTTTTTAGTAGAGACAGGGTTTTACCATGTTGGCCAGGCTGGTCTTGAACTCCTGACCTCAAGCAATCCACCTGCCTTGGCCTCTCGAAGTGCTGGGATTACAGGCGTGAGCCACTGCGCCCAGCCTGCTTAAAAGTTTACAATGGAATAAGTAAACCAAGTTCTCTTTAAAAGCAAGATTTCATTAAGGAAAATGCAGCTATAGCACTTGATCATAATGTTAAAATTATTTATTGACTTCTCTGTCTCCCCCAGTAGAAGCGGGTCTCTATGAGCATGAGGACCATATTTTACATGGCTTCTTCTCTTGCTATCTGACCTCCTGTGTGCTTCATAATAAGAACAGAATAAGCATTTGTTGGAAAGAAATTGAGATTATTTGACAACTGAAACAAAACTATATGAAACCGCTCTTTGGCTATCATTTAGTAGCTTTTACATTACATGTTTCATGCAATTTCTCACAGTACAGTCAGGTAGATTTTGCCCTCTAATAGCCAACATCCAGTAATTGGGAAATATAGAATAAACAAAATTAGTAGTTTATATGGGAAACTTCCAGCACCCAGCCTGGTGCAAAGTACGATTAGATTTAAGTGTTAGGAAAGGCAGAAAATGCCAGCAATACAGTTGCTAGATAGGGGGTGGTTATTTTTAAAGATGACATTAACTTTGTAACCCAAGGTTTTATTTCTTCCTTTAGAGGTAGTATATGGAATGATTAAAACACACAGACTCTGGGAATAGATTTCTGGACTCTTCTGGCACTGGTACTGTACTAGCTACACAACCTTGGATAAGTTATCTAGTTATCCAAGTTCCTTAGAACACAGAGCATAAGGCGGAGATTATGTGCTCACTTCACTAGGGAGTGCAATCCCAGTGAAAATGAGTAAAGGAAAGGGGAAGTGAGGCAGAGAAAGGGGAGAACAATTGTAAGAAAGTACAGAACTGGGCTAATCACAGCTGCATGACAAGCTGATTTCTCAATATCTTCAAAGATGTGAAACTACTTCCTGAGGTTAGGAAATAGGAGTTCAACTGCCGATTCATATTTTTCATTGACCAAAGTTCACCATTACTGTGGGTTAATTTCCCTAAACTTCTAGTGTTTCCATGCATGGGAAATGAGTGAGTGCCACTGTGGACCACAGGGAGCCCCAGGCAGGGGCTGAGAGACAGGTGGCTCACGTGGAAAGTGGATACTATAAGGCTGGTTTTTGTTTTTTTGCTTTTGCTTTTTTTTTTTTTTGAGACAAGGTCTCACTCTGTCACCCAGGCTCGAGTGCAGTGGTGCAATTACAGCTCACTGCAGCCTCCCCAGCCTCTGGTGATCCTCCCACCTCAGCTTCCCGAGTAGCTGGGACTGCAAGCGTGCATCATCATGCCCGGCTAACTTTTATTTTTTTTTGTAGAGATGGGGCTTCGCCATGCTGCTCAGGCTAGTCTTGAACTTCTGGGTTCAGACGATCCTCTAGCCTCAGCCTCTCAAAGTGCTGGGATTACAGGCATGAGCCACTGTGTCTGGCTGACACTGTCAGGTTGTGTTTGTAAGCAACAGCAGGGCTGAGCCATTGGCCTATAGGGGCAGAAACAACAGCATCAGGAAACCTGTTCCATGGTGCTGAGAATGATGAAGGCCATCGCTAGACTGGCTCTGGCCAGACAGGCCCTGGATCTACAGTGATGCATAGACTGAATCTGGTGTATCATCTGACCTCTCTGTGCCTTTGTTTCCTCAACTTCAGTATGGAAAAAATAATCACTCATCTACCTCCCAGACTATTGTGAGGACTGAACAAGTTAATATATGCAAAGTGCTTAGGAAAATTCTTCGCACTCAGGAAACATTGCACAAATGTTAGCTCTCGGTAGTGTTAGAAAAGTCATGACAGTTATTGTATGTATTCAATTCTAACGTTCCTTGGCAGTCCATTTTTATCTTTTTTGTTTCCTCTTAGGAATATGTTGAAAGGTGGAGTCGTGAGGGCTACTTTGGTGCTAAATGATGTCTCAAGCATCAACGTCCCCTCATGCTCTGTGCTTTGCCAGTTGATGTGGTGTTCATGGAGGAGACAGAGACAAAGCAAGTCCTTCCAAATAGCCTCTGAACTCATCTCCACCTTGGCTCCAAGGCGCACTTAGGGAGAAGTCACCAAGTCCCACAAGTTCATATCATGGTAGCTACACCCATTGGCTTGACTGGATGTCCTTCCCTGGAATCACTGTTGTTCAGAAAAGTGTCTACTGGAACTTCAAAGACAGAGCTTCAGCTGTAGCAAGAGCTTAACACAGAGCTTGCATACTTGGTGGCTTCCTAGAAAAATCCAGCTTGAGGAGGTGTTCTGTTTGGATGTCAATGTTAGCAACAATATTTTAATTGAACTTTCAGTAGTGCAGTAATGATTCCCCTAACAACGCTGTAGAGTAGCCCACCAAGGAGCTGCTGTTTCTGCTGCAATCAGTAGAAGCCAAGATTTAAATGTGTTGAAACCAACATTTAAAATTATCCTATTTTTCATAAAAATCCTTTTTCAAAAAAATCAGAATATTGGATAAACCTGAGCCTGGATTTCTACATGGCAATAATTAGCTGGCACCAAACAGTGACTTTCCACTTCAAACGGGACAGGTTTGCAGTTTTCATCACTCTATATTGTCTTACCCAGCCTATTTCTCTCATTTATATTACTTCTTATTGCAGACATTTCAATTTTGAACCCTGAGCCTAAAGCTTTCTAGGCTGAGATGGCCATTTATCATAGAAACATAGGCTCTCAGACTTTAAAGTTACTTTCTTCTTTTTCTTTTCTTTCTTTCTTCCTTTCTTTCTTTCTTTTTTTTTTTTTTTTTTTTTTTTTGAGACAAGGTCTGTCTCTGTTGCCCAGGCTGGAATGCAGTGGGTGCAATCATAGCTCACCGCAGCCCTATACTCCTGAGTTCAAGTGATTCTCCTACTTCAGCCTCCTGAGCAGCTAAGGCTACAGGCACACACCACCATACCCAGCAAATTTTTGTAGTATTATTATCATCATTTTGTAGAGACAGTGTCTTGCTATGTTATCCAGGCTGGTCTCAAACTCCTGGGCTCAGGCCATCATCCTGCCTGGGCCTTCCAAAGTGCTGGGATTACAGGCGTGAGCCACCGCACCTGGCCTTACAGATACTTTAAAGATGATCAGGTTCCAATCACTGTGGCTTCACCTCCACTCCCTAAACTGGTCATTGATTACTTGTTTGGTCTGACTTTTCAAACTGGAATTGGTTTTTGTTTTTATTAATATTGACATACGTAAAAAAAAAACAGGCATAGAGAAAGAAGAAGAAAAATGACAAATTATGACAAATTATATATCAGAGAGCCAATAGAAATGTTGGTGCATATTTGTGGTGGGTGTGGCGGATTGACTCCCTAAACTCCATTCAAATTCCCATAGCATCTCATACTTCACTTTAGAAGCTGGACATGTAAAGGGTGCATTTCTCAGACTCCCTTAAACCTCAACTTTCCCATGTGATCCATCAGCCTCCAAGCCAAAGCACAGTGTGAAGTCTGGACGGTGGAAATGAGATGGAGTTTGTGTTTGTGCTGCATCTGCAGTTTCCCCTGACAAGCAGCATAGATGTTTAATCAGTAAAGGCTGCAGCACGGGGCCCATGTGGTGTTCAGCCCATGACAGGCACAAAGCGCCTGTGTTGCTGGTGCAACCTTAGTTGAAGAAGTGCAGCTTGAGCTAGCGGTGGCCGCACAGCTTGGGGCTGTGGCTACTGATTGTGGCAGCTCCTTCATGGCCTGACCTACAGTGTTGTTCAGGGAGTCACTACTGGAAGCTCAGCCTAATGTCTGATCCTTAAGCTTTTCAATGACTTTGCAAATACTTAATTTCCTGTGTCAAATCCCTTTGTGCCGAAAATAGTTGAATGGATTCTGTTATGTGCAACTGAACCCTGACTAAGAGTGCATTCTCCCAACTTTCACTATGTATGTTTTATAAAAGTAGTCTGCTTTTTCATGTAACAAATAATGTAAGCCTCACTTTTTAATTAAACTTTCACATGTGGAGATAATTTTTATTTCACATTCAGTTGTAACAAAGAATACAGAGAGATTGCATGTATCTTTTACCCACCTTTACCCATGGTAACATCTTAGAAAACTAAAGTACAATATCAGAATCAGGATATTGAGCTCATTACAATCTACTGATTTTATTCTGATGTTCCCTGTTTTATTTACGTGTGTGTGTGTATGTGTGTGTATAGTCCTATGCAATTTCAGCACATATGTAGATTCACGTACCCATCACCACACTCAAGAAACAGTTCCAGCCCCACAAAGATCGCTCAGGCTGCCCTTCTATAACCTTGCCTACCTCCCTCTCAATCCCCTCCCCCATCACTAACCTGTACAACACCTAATCTATTCTCCAGTTCTGTATCATTGTCATTTCAAGAATGTTGTATAAATATGATTATACAGTATGGAACTGCTGTGGTTTGAATGTTTGTGTCCCCCTCCCCAAATTTATATGTTGAAATCAAATTCCCAACGCAACAGTATTAAGAGATGGGGTCTTCAGGAGGTGATGGGGTCTTCAGGAGGTGATGGGGTCATGAAGGCAGAGCCCTCATGAATGGGGTTACTTTCCTTATAAAAGAGGCCTGAGGGAGCTTATTTGCATCTTCCACCACGTGAGGATACAGCAAGAAGGTGCCATCTATGCAGCAGAAAACAAGGACTCACCAGACATGAAATCAGCTGCTGCCTTGATGTTAGACTTCCCAGTCTCTAAAACTGTAAGAAATAAATCTCTGTTATTTATAAATCACCTAGTCTAAGGTATTTTGTTATAGCAGTTTGAACGGACTAACACAATAACCTTTTAAGAGAGACTTTTAAAAACTCAGCATAATTTCCCAGTAACTCATCCAAGTTGTATGTATCAATAATTCATCCCTATTGATTGCTGAGTGGTATTTCATGTTCTGATGTCTACGGTTTGTTTAACCATTCACCCATTGAAGACATGTGGGTTGTTTCCAGTATTGGGCTATGATGAGTAAAGCTGCTATGAATATTTATGCACAGGTTTTTGTGTGAACATAGGCTTTTGTTTCTCTGGGACTAATGCCTCAAAGCATAATACTAATTTGTATGGTAATTGCATATTTACTTTTATACGAAACTACCAAACTGTTTTCCAGAGTGGCTGTACTGTTCTGCTTTCCCATCAGCAATGTACAAATTATCTAGTTTCTCTGCATCTTTTCCAGCATTTGGTATTACCACCCTTTCTTAAATTGTAGCCATTCCAATAAGCGTGTAGTGGTATCCTATTGTGAAGTAGGCATCATGTTTTATGTCAATTTATATAGCATCACATTATAATTGTATTGGCTTTTTTATATAATTATATCCAGCATTTATATCCCATAGCATGTCTTTCATTTCCATAACATTTTGACATACTTTGTCACATTCGATTTTGACTACCTTGAGGTTTGCTATTATCATCATTCCTTTTCTCTGATGAGGAAATAGAGACTAAAAATAAATGAATTGTGAGAGATTACTCAGAGGAATGTAAATAGGTTTATTGAGCAACTATTACATTCTGAGCTCATTTTATTATCTCCTTTAATTATATCAACATTTCTGCAAGTTTATACTATTATTCCCACTCAGAAGGGACAAGAACATGGATGCTTATAGCCACTAATATGTGATCAAACTATAATTGTCATGCATTTTTTTTTTGTTGAAAAAAACTAGACATAGAAACAGGAACAGAAGGGAAAAAAAGAAAAAAAAACACATATTATCACATGATATAGTGAGACCCACTAGAAAATTTGGCATATATCCATGAGCTACTGCAGAGTGACTCCCTAGCTTCTTCAGACTCTATACCCAAAGCTTTTTCTACAGTGCTGTACTGTGCAGCTGGTAAGTGAGAAAAAGCTGGGGTTGGAACTTGGTATCTGATGTCTAGTGTACATAGCTCTCTCATAACATAGTTCTCTCTCTAACTTGAGAAGATAAAAAATGCATTAAAGTGAAATTAGGGGATATTCTAATTTTGTGCTTTTATTGATTAAAGCGTTTTCACCTTAATGCTCCATTTTCCCACCTCCTCTCTGTCTCTATTCCTGAGCTATGATCCTGGGGAAACTCTGCTCCCCAGTTCAGTGCCTCATGGTAGAATGAATGCACATCCTTGGAGCCTTTGTTTGCAAAGTTTGACTGCACAGTTCTGTACCTCAGTCGTGAGCTCTGGGAGGGACGAGGAGACTGAACTGAGAACCAGTGGATTTAGTTCAAGAATTAACCTATCCTGGGCGAGTCATATCACCACATCTATAAAATGCAGGGTTTAGACCAGAGCATCTCCAACGTCCCTTCCAAATCTTTAATTGGCTTTGGCTTTTCTTTTGATTGTATCACTTATTTTACATTACAGCCTGCACAAAAATGTTGATGACTCCACAAGCTTCTTTCAATAAGAAATGATGAGTTGACTCCTGACACCTTGACCCCTTCAGAGATGAGATGTCTGCGGAAAGAAAATGTAGCCTTGCCCATATGAAACAATTTGATTATTTCCTAGGAAACACAGTTTCAAACAAAGGTACGTACATGCAAGTGCATTCTCACTACGAAAACTAAAATAGAAAGGAAACTAAAATTGAAGGCCTATGTTTATGTTTTAATTATCTGTTTTTGAGAAGTGTCTCTTCATGTCCTTTGCCCACTTTTTAATGGGCTTATTTGTTTTTTGCTCACTGAGTTGTTTAAGTTCCTTATAGATTCTGGATATTAGACTGGTGTCAGATGCATAATTTATGAATATTTTATCCTGTCCTGTACGTTGTCTGTTTGTTGATAGTTTCTTTTGCTGTGCAGAAACTCTTTAGTTTAATTAGGTCCCATTTGTCAATTTTTGTTTTTGTTGCAATTGCTTTTGAGGACTTAGTCATAAATTCTTTGCCAAGGCTGGTGTCCAGAATGGTATTTTCTAGGTTTGCTTGTAGAATTGCTGTAGTTTTAGGTCTTATATTTAAGCCTTTAATCCATCTTAATTTTTATACATGGTGAAAGGTAGGGGTCCAGTTTCATTCTTCTGTGTATGGCTAGCCAGTTATTTACTTATTTATTAAATAGAGATTATTAAATAGGATTATTTATTAAATAGAGAATCCTTTCCCCATTGCTTATTTTTGTTGACTTTGTTGAAGATCAGATGGTTGTAGATGTGTGGCTTTATTTCTAGGTTCTCTATTCTGTTCCCTTGGTCCATGTGTCTGTTTTTCTACCGTGCCATGCTGTTTTGGTGACAATAGCCTTGTAATATAGTTAGAAATTGGGTATTGTGATGGCTTTGGTTTTTTCTTTTTTTCTTTTGCTTAGGATTGCTTTGGCTATTCAAACTCTTTTTTGGTTCTATATGAGTTTTAAAATAGTTTTTCTATTTCTGTGAAAAATTATATGGAGAGTTTAATAGCAATAGTCTTGAATTTGTAGATTGCTTTGGGCAGTATGGCCATTTTAACAATATTGATTCTTCCAATCCATGGAGCATGCAATGTGTTTCCACTTGTTTGGGTCATCTATGATTCCTTTCAGTAGTGTTTTGTAGTCCTTGTAGAGAGCTTTCACCTCTGTAGTTAGAGGTAGTCCCAGGTATTTATTTGTGTGTGGCTTTTGAAAATGGGATTGCATTCTTGATTTGGCTCACAGCTTAAACGTTATTAGTGTATAGAAATGCTATTGATTTTTTCACATTGATTTTGTACCCCTGAAGATTTTTTTTTTTAGAAGGAGTCTTGCTCTGTTGCCCAGGCTGGAGTGCAGTGGCATGATCTCAGCTCACTGCAACCTCCACGTTTCAAATTCAAGTGATTCTCCTGCCTCAGCTTCCTGAGTAGTTGGGATTACAGGTGCATGCCACCACGCCTGGCTAATTTTTGTATTTTTAGTAGAGACAGGGTTTCTCCATATTGGCCAGGCTGGTCTCAAACTCCTGGCCTCAAGTGATCTGCCTGCCTCAGCCTCCCAA
Source organism: Pongo abelii (assembly GCF_028885655.2). NCBI lineage: Eukaryota > Metazoa > Chordata > Mammalia > Primates > Hominidae > Pongo > Pongo abelii. The sequence continues at coordinate 42,472,679 of NC_071992.2, forward strand.
AGTGCTGGGATATCAGGCATGAGCCACTGAACCCAGTCTGTATTCTGAAACTTTACTGAAGTTGACCACAAACGTATGAAAAAATGCTCAAAATCACTAATCACTAGAGAAATGCAAATCAAAACCACAATGAAATACCATCTCACACCAGTCGGAATGGCTATTAATAAAAAGTAAAAAAATAACATGTTGGTAAAGCTGTGAAGAAAAGGGAACACTTATACACTGCTGGAGGGAATGCAAATTAGTTCAGCCACTGTAAAACTCAGTTTGGAGATTTCTCAAAGAACTTAAAAGATAATTATTATTCCCTTTTAACCAGCAATCCCATTTCTGGGTATTTATCCAAAGGAAAATAAATCATTCTACCAAAAAGACACCTGCATTAGTATGTTCATTGTGATGAACCATTCACAGTAGCACAGTAGCACCATTCACAGTAGCAAAGACATGGAATCAAGCTAGATGCCCATCAGCAGTAGATTCCATTTAAAAAACGTGGCATTATACACTATGGAATACTATGCAGCCAGCATAAATAATGAAATTATGTTCTCTGCAGCAAGATGGATGCAGCTGGAGGCCATTACCCTAAGCAAATTAACTCAGGAACAGAAAACAAAATACTGCATATTCTCACTTATAAGTAGGAGTCAAACACTGGGTACTCATGGACATAAAGATGGAAACAAAAGACGCTGGAAACTGACTACCAGAGAGGGGAGGGAGGGGATCAAGAGTTGAAAAACTACCTCTGGGGTAATATGCTCACTACCTGGGTGACAGGATTGTTTGTACCACAAACCTCAGCATCAGGTAATATGTACCATGTAGCAAAGCTGCACGTGTATGCCTTGAACCTAAAATAAATGTTGAAATTTAAAAATAAAAAAATAAATTTTGATGATCAGAGGTAACTTTTCCTGAGGTGTCTAGGATACCGCTGGCTTGGAAGATGGATTTGCTGCTTGTTTACACCAGTCACTTACTCAGCCATAAGGCATAACCCAGGTAGGATAGCAGGTGCAGCAGCTGTGCCGTACATGGATTGGGATGAGTAACGATACTATTGCCCACCACAATCCTTCCTGCTTTTTTTTTTTCTTTTTTTTTTTTTTTTGAGACGGAATCTCGCTGTCACCCAGGCTGGAGTGCAGTGGCGCCATCTCGGCTCACAGCAGGCTCCGTCGCGTGGTTCACGCCATTCTCCTGCCTCAGCCTCTCGAGTAGCTGGGACTATAGGCGCTTGCCACCTCACCCGGCTAATTTTCTGTATTTTTAGTAGAGACGGGATTTCACTGTGTTAGCCAGGATGGTCTCGATCTCCTGACCTCATGATCCACCCGCCTCGGCCTCCCAAAGTGCTGGGATTACAGGCGTGAGCCACCCCGCGCGGCCCTGCTTTTCTCATGCTCTCTGTCAGACACTTCACCAGCAGGAAGGGAACAGAGGAGTGGTTAGTCACCAGGCCCCCGCTGCCTCATGCCACTGCAGTGATTAATAAATTACATTGAAAACTACAAAGTATTCTGTTGGCCAGAGACCTTCCAGAGCTAGTTCTGACGCAACTGTTGTAGCATCTCTTTAATTAGGGGGCCAGCATCTTCTGAGCACATGGTGGAAAAGTAAAACCGAACCTTAGTTGGCTTCCACTTCTTATGCTGTTAAAGCCAGGAAGGACTTGGAGATTATTCAGTCGGATACATCCACCTTAGAGACAAGTCAGTGTTGACTCAGAGACTGATAGCCCGTTAGCAGAAAAGCCAGGGCTATAGCTCGGATTTTGTGGCCTCACTGTTTCTCAGAAGTCCCTTGCATCTTAGTCTGCTGCAGCTTCTAATGCCAAGACTGCTATAAAGAAACAGAATCGGCCAGGCACGGTGACTCATGCCTGTAATCCCAGCACTTTGGGAGGCTGAGGAGGGCGGATTGCCTGAGCTCAGGAGTTCGCAACCAGCCTGGGCAACACGGTGAAAACCTGTCTCTACTGAAAATACAAAAAATTAGCCGGGCGTGGCGGCGTGCCTCTGTAGTCCCAGCTACTTGGGAGGCTGAGGCAGGAGAATTGCTTGAATCTGGGAGGCGGAGGTTGCAGTGGGCCGAGATCCACCCACGGCACTCCAGCCTGGGTGACGGAGCAAGACTCGGTCTCAAAAAAAAAGAAAGAAAAGAAACAATCTACATTATTTTTGTATTGTTTTCTTTTTAGCAATGTGTTTGGGGGCAATATATGTGAGAGCGGGGCTCTGCCTATTAAATATCCCTGTGCCTCAAAGGCATCAGGTGCTATGCCGGCCAATTACAGTGATGCAAAACTGTAGATCCCTGTTAGTGCCTCCATATCACTGGCCCAGCTGTGATTTCCCAAGTTCTAGAAAAATATTTTAAAAGTCTGGATCAATATAATGATTCTACCACCTGTGACATCTTTCTATCTGGTGTAGAAAGCCAAAGTAAGCATCAGAAAAAAATACACAGGAAAGTTATCACGGGTTACATACAGGGATGGTAATTCGGCTAGATGCAGCGCTGCAATGGGCTTGTAATCTTGTTAAGACTATTGTTTCCAACACATGGGACACAATAGAAAGCAATTTACAACAGGCTAGGTCTGGTTGGTATAATGATGCAGGGGAAACACTGGAAACTCTACAGGAGTGGGAAAGAAGACTGTGTCACTCACAGCTTTATTTCTAGTGCCCAGTACAGCTCCTGGAGTATGGTAAACCGTCATTAAATACAGTACTCTACCTAATCTAAGATAGCACTGCTGTTAAGAAACATAATTTTATATTTTTTTACTTTTAAGAAGCACAAACAGTAACCACTAAACACATCATACTGGTTTTCGAGATGTTAAAATGTAAACAAAAAGTGCATCCTAGAATCAATGAAAGAAGGTATTTGTAAATGGAGAACAAATGAATGACCTGGCTTAGAATCCTGGGGTTATTGCTCACTGCATGTAGGATACTGGGCAAATCACTTCAAGTTTCTTTGTACTGAAAATAGAAAATAATAATAATAAACCCTATTTCAAAGGGTTTCTTTCATCATTATTAAAATATATTAGTTAGGATAAAGTGCTTTGTAAACTCAAAGTTTTAATAGAAAATATTAATTAAGTTCCAAAATTAACTCATATGCAATCAATGCAATGGCTCGATTAGAAAGGGTTTTGTGTAAACCGTAGCATCATGGAAGAAAGAGTCATTGAAAATTACAGGACATACATTGTGTCTTGACGGATGGAGACAGTTTAGACTAATAAACCTTTTCCATGGGCTTTAAATCATCTCTAGGCACAAGGTTGAAGTGAAAGCAGACTGACGGAGGCTGTCATTAGACTCAGACCTAGATTCAGCGGCAGAAAGAAGGCAGCTTCCCGAGATATCCATCCACAAAGAACAAAAATGCACGGGCCAGGCACTTTGGGAGGCCGAGGTGGGCGGATCACAAGGTCAAGAGATCGAGACCATCCTGGCCAACATGGTGATATCCCATCTCTACTATAAATACAAAAATTAGCTGGGCGTGGTGGCACACACTTGTAGTCCCAGCTACTCAGGAGGCTGAGGCAGGAGAATCGCTTGACTCTGGAAGGCAGAGGTTGCAGTGAGCCGAGATCATGCCACTGTACTCTAGCCTGGTGACAGAGTGAAAAAAAAAAAAGAAAAAGAAAAGAAAATCATGGAAATATGGCATCACTTAACTCATTTTCAGGTACAACTTCTCATATAACAGGTAAGCCATGAATTGCTTCTAAACCAAAGGACTTGAACTCAAGTCTGGAGCAGAAATTGTACACCACTCCTCTCTAATGCTGACTTGTATCTGTTGAGTTTTTCATATTATTCAAGTTGGCAATCTCAGTTGAGGTTCTGAACAAAACATTACTGGCCCAGCCCTTTGGGAGACCCAGGTGAGAGGATCACTTGAGGCCAGGACTTCAAGAGCAGCTGGGGCAACATAGCAAGATGCCATCTCTACAAAACAAAACAAAAAAACTTAGCCAGGCACATGGCGTGTGCTGTAGTACCAGCTACCCCAGAGACTGAGGCAGGAGGATCACTTGAGCCCAGGACATTGAGGCTGTGGTGAGCCATGATCATACCACTGCACTCCAGTGTGGGTGACAGAGCCCTTAAAAAACAAAAACAAAAAAATACACACACAAAATTTACTGAATGTAGTACAGCTTACCAAAATTAAATGACTCTTTTAATTATCTAATTATCTATTTTTAATTAACAAAATTTTAATTATCTTTTAATTATCTATCTTTAATTTTTGTCCCAAGAAATTTTCTGCTCCTGAAAATAATGAAAATAAACCAGAGAACAAAGAACTATTAAAAATAAGAAACATTTTACAAAGTTTGTTTCTTTTTTTTTTCCCATGAATATTGTCTCTGCTTTAGCAAAGAAAAGCAAATCAGTAAGCTGAAGTTTCCTTAAAAATTTGAGATCAAATTTGGTTCAAGATATTAACAGAAATCACTTTGTTTCCTCTTCTACTAAATAAATGCTGAGCAAATATTTAAGAAATATTAATTTGATGATATCATCCCCTCTAGTGTACCCTCTTGTCTTTATCTGGCTCTGATGAGCACTGCTCCTTAATCTTTCTAATGTGACGGTTTAGAGGAGTGTTCCTTCTGCTCACTCTACACAGGAGAAAGGTTGAATAGACATCCTAAAATCCAGATTTCTCCCAAGCCACTTTTTATTTTCTAGCAATTATTCCCTCAGGCAGCACTTTGGTTTTGTTTGACACAGTCATGTCATCTAAGGATAATTCAGGGAACACTGGCACCTAATATCTAATGAACAAGCGCTGAGCATATATGTAACCTGGATGCCACCCCCTTCTATCCCCGTTATTTGAGATGAGGAGTGCATGTAGCTCCTACCAGGAGAATCATGGGGAGTTTATCACCTAATGAACCCTTCTTTCCTAAGGAACAGTCCAAAGCAGATTTGATAACTCGGTTGGCTACTGAAATTCTCTAAAGCCACCAGTTCCTCTTTCCTCTGCCGCTGTTTTTGTCCTGTGGTCTCTGCTCTCTTGACTTCATGGTCAGCACGCACTGGTGGTACTCCATTTCCTAGCATGGCCCGTGAAATGCAGCCCTCTGCCATCCTTCTGACCATTTGCCATTCCCCATCATTTGAGATCTTCGCTTACCTCGTTGTGGGCTTCATCTCTTTCCTTTTCTATCACTTATGTGTTGCACAAAACAGTGGCGAGGGAAGAATGTTTCCCCACTTTTTATGATAAAGGTATGTCTTGGTTTTCTAAAGCTGCTGTAACAGATTACCACAAACTGAGTGGCTTAAAGCAACTGGCATTGATTCTGCCATAGTTTTGGAGATGAGTAGTCCAACATCAAGGTGGTGACAGGACCATGCTCCCCTGGAGGGTCTAGCGGAGAATCCTTTGTCATCTCTTCCAGCTTCTGGTGGTCCCAGGTGTTTGCTGGTTTGCAGCTGTGTAACTCTAATCTCTGCCTTCATCGTTACGTGGCTTTCTCCTCTGCCTCTCTCCCCTGTGTTTCTCTTGTGAAGACACTTCCCATTGGATTAGAGTCCACTAGGGTAATCTAGAATGATCTCACCTAGAGATCCTTAATTTAATTACATCAATAAAGACTCTTTTTCCAAATTAATTCATCACAGGTTCCAGATTATGACATGCACATACCTTTTGGGGGAGGTCAGGATTCAAGGCCTACAAAGGTCTTGTTTTCTTAGTGTCTACATTTGCACTGTAACAACTTTTACTCGGTTTGCTTTTCAGTTCTCACCTCCTCCTCTGGAGAAAATTCAATTAAGGCATATCAAGTGTTGAATCATAGTGTGATACATGCAAAAACAAATTGTGCCTGATCTAAAGATTCAAAATAGACCCAATGTTAGAACAATACTCCCTGTATATGCTTTGTCAGCTGTAATTAATTTGATATTTGGCATGATCTCATAGCCATGGAATGTCATTGCATTGTGCATACAGTACAGCTAGCTGCTGTCCCTCCCTCTAGAGGATGGCATGGAAGATCCACAGCTGTCACGATATCCTGCTTGACTTACCAGGCTGCGGCTGTAGCCTGAAAGCCCTAAGGGAACAATCTGCACTTACGATCTTGGTTGTCTTGAGGCTGAAAAGATATTCCTGCAATCTTTGTCACTGCCTAAAATACAAGCTCTTCCGGTCACTGTTTAATTTTCTCTACAGCCACTCCAAGAATGTGCCAAACTTTCTCTTTCTCTTTTAATTCAGTCAGCATCCTGCTAGTCCTTTCCCTCTGAAATTCATCTCTGCTATCTTCTGGAATGCACCTTCAAGATAAGCAGACTAATTTACATAGTTAATTCTGACCCGAGTGCTCCTAGGTAAGGTAATCGCCCCTAAGTCTGTTGATCATCAGAAATTCTGAAGAGTATTTAAAAATACTTGCCGATTTCCAGGGCTTATTCTAGACCTACTGAGTCAGAATGTCTCAAGCCTGGGACTTCGGTTTCCAAATATTCTCCGTAAGTTATTAGTGAATTCATGTGTTGATTAAGGACCATCAGCATCCATTGGGGATTATAGATATCTACTAATGGGAAATAAAAACAAATTAGCTAGAATGCCTAACCTTTGGTTTGGCAGGAGAAGCATAATAATATGAAATCTAAACTCAAGTGTCAGATATTTTAATGGAAAGAACCGTCAAGTCCTATCTGCTTCTTATTCTTAGAAAAATATTGTTCTGTCGAAAGAGTTCTCTCCCACTTGCTACTACCTTTTTATATAAAAAACAGTTTTATCTTTCTTCAGAGCAGCTTTATCTTTCTTCAGAGCAGCTTCACAGCAGGTGGTCCTATAGGGGACTTTTCTGGAGACTGTATTTCTTTCCTCCCATAAAGGCGAGAGCAACACAAGAAAGGCTCAGAGTGACATGTCATTTCTATACAAACATGCATTCTTGCTTCCTCACCTTAAATATTCCATGTTTACCTTTATCTGACTTCATCATCAAAACTCGTCAGATTTTCTTTTTTTCCCTAAGAATTGATGTTAAACAGGTTCTACCAAGTTTTCAACTTTACCTTAAATGTCTAAAGTCATTCTAACTGCATTTTATACCTAGAAATCTACTTCAGTTTATGATTCACACTTTGCTTGGAATTAAGCTATTTATTTAGAAGATGGTTTCTTCCTTTGTTTTGCAGATAAGCCAGTTTCTCTCTCTCTCTCTCTCCCTCTCTCTCTCTCTTTCTCTCTCTGTCTGTAATCTCTTCCCCTTCTCTTTGCTCTTTCTTTCTCATTGTTGTTCAAGGTTCAAGCAGTGTTTTCTTGTATTATGTTAAAAGCTGATATCAAAGTTATTTTGCTTTAGGGAGGAAGGGCATATGGATTAATCTACCATGTACTTATGTCTGGAGCTTTGATAATAAATATGAGAAGTAGATAACATGGATCTACGGAAAATATGTTATAATTGTCCTTCTGAAAAAGCCAATACTTATTACCAGTGAAAAACGCATGTCTGTTTATTAAATCTCTTAACTATCTTTCCAAGATTCCAGTAACAAAACAAAAAACAACTTTTTGGTTGTCAGTTGATAATTCACTCATCTTGAATCTCCGTAGACATACTGCAAATGAAACCCAGTGTGTTCATTACCCATGAACATGTCTTATTGGAGGACTTTTGACCTTGGGGACCCATTCAGTTCTTTCCTCCTCCATAAATTCTGATGACTAAGTCAGCCCACAGTGACCATGGAGTTTCTGCCCTGGGTTCCTTCTTTATCACTGCGTATTCATGTTTCCAAAGCTTATACAAGCTTCTGGAAGACAAGGATTGTGTCTCAGCAGAGGTAGTTACAGTGCAGTAGAAAGAACTCTTGATAAAGAAGCAGGTAATTTTTTTTGTGAATGTTGCCTTCCATGTCATGTGATCCAAGATTTTCTTCATTTTTTTTCCCAGGCAAATCAGATGCAAGAAAGCAAAGAACATCTTAAGGGTCCACTGAAGGTTTGGAGCAGAGAAATGAGCTAATAAATATTTAAAAGATTAGAGAACCAGTCTCATCGTCTAGCTGGTTTTCTCATTAATGAGTTGCATGAATCTTTAACACATGCTTACTTCACGTTTGCATGAATCACATGGTTTTCAGCTTTTTGAAAATTGTATTTGACACTTTGGGAGGTTCTACTGAGATTTCCAGTTGACTTATTTTCTTCAGTCAATTAAGCGCTGTTGTTCAAGAGGCCCCTCATGGGCTATTTAGGCTGACATGTCTTTTCTCAGCTTCTGGAGTGAATCCTCAGAGGCAATACAAATTTGCTTTTATGACCTTTTTTTTTTTGTCCTCTTCCAACTCTCCCTTCTTCCTTACTTCCTTTCCTCCCTCACTTCTTCCATCCTTTCCTCCTTCCTCTTTTCCTCCCTTCCTCCCCTCCTTTTTCTCTTTCCCCTTCCCTTCCTTCCTTTCCCTTCCCTTTTTCCTTCCCTTCCCTTTCCTTCCTTCCTTCCTCTTTCTTTTTTCTTAACTCCGTGTTTTGTCTTTAATCTCTGCTTCTAACTGGCTGAATTAGGCTGCAGTTTTAATTTGTTTGTATCCCATCTGTTATTGCCCGTGGTGGCAGCCATGATTGCTGAGTTTATGATCTGACCATTGGGTAACCTCCACCCAGTGAAGATAGGAATCTAGGCTCATTGGGTCAGAGATAACAGAGAATTGTCAAATATTTTGTTTGTGTGTTTGTGCAATAAGATGTCTTGTTTCCACTGTAAGGTAGAACAGATCTTTAAGATCTGTATTGGTGCATTTATTTTTTTGTTTTCTATGTTTTTCTTTCCCATGGCTAAAGTTATAAAGCAGAAGCTAAAAACTCTCTGTGTCTGTAATTGAGAGAAGATTTTGCCTCTCATTGTGCAAGTGTGATGTATATATGTGTGCCTGTATGCATATATTAACATACTGAATATAGTAACACGTTACATTGTGAAACCCCTTAAAATAAATGTGTTCTGTTCTAATTGGTTTATGTACATTAATAAGAACTTCTTTCAATCTAATACTATTACTCTCACAATCTAATACTCCCACAACTCCCAGAATAACAAAAAACCTAAACTTCTAATGCTTTAATTGTGCTAGCCTTAAAAAAAATTGCTTCTCATAGAAACTGCTAAGTCAGAAGCTAAGCTAAGCTCACATAATGAAATGAGCTCTTGAGCAAATCAGACTATTGTGATACATTTTGGTTTTAAAACATCTATATATATTTCCCCGATTTTACTGGTGAAGAATATAAAAATATGCATTTTATTTTTTTTTAAGGAAAAATGTAGGTTTTTGTTTTTATTTTCTTAACTAAGAGACTTGTTAATCTAATCTTTCTAAACTTCTTATGCTGTTTTACTTACTAAAGAAGCTTATATTACTCACATGTTTCAGATTATAAGTAATATAATATGTGCTTAAATTGAATTATCATTCTGACAAATGATTTATATCAATAGCAATTATTTTCTGCAGGGTGTCAATTTAAATAGAGTTGTCCTATTCTGTAGTTAATTTTAAGATCTTATAAATCATATTAATTGAATTGCTTAATATATAATCTTCAAATACTTGGCTAATTTCTAAGTAAGATAGAATGCTACCCAGAAAAAAAAAGTGTGTGTGCGTGTCTCTGTGTTTGTGTGTGCGTGTGCATGTGTGTATGTGTGTATGTGTGTGTATGTGTTCTTTGCCTCTTAGCTTCTTATTTTTATCCATTATAGATTGGCTATATCTCTGGGTAATATTAACAAAGGTGATTATTTTTTGCCACTTTAAGTAGGTAGAAGATGGTAAAAAGATATTTCTGGCTGCAGGGTTCATGTTATACATGCAAATGAGCCTTGTAGTCCTGTTAAAATGCTTACATATGACAGTTGCCGCCTACCTCCTAGTTCTTTCTGTGAAATGGATGTTACATACTTCGGTAAAAAGTTATCATTGACATACATGAATGAGACTCTACCAGGAGCAATAATAGGATAGAGATACAATTTAGTACAAAGGTAATGAGGTGATCCTGTTAGGTGAAAAAAGAGGAGAGTTTTGTTTAAAATTAATTATTTTATTGTTCTGGTTGTTCTAAGCTGTGGAAGTGGATAGTGAAGAAAAAATATAGATTCCTTTTGCAGAAGGGGATTCTGTTTGTATGGGCAAATAAGAAGTCTAAAAAGAAGAAATTCAATGTGTAAACATTTTGCCAAATATCACTCGGTTTTAATGAGTTTATTCAAAATATTTTTTAAAGAGAGCTGTGATTCCTTTGGTATCAAATATCATGTTGATGCAAAACAGAGAGAACTAGGTTTTCTGTCTAAATAATAAATTTATCTCGGAATATTTGTCTAGTTTTCTTTACCACCTTTTATGCTATCTGATGAGAAAACTGGGTTAGAGCTTGTTCTATGACTTAAAGCAAATGTTGGCAAACTGTGACCTGTGGGCCAAATCCAGTCCATCGTCTGCTTTGTGAATAAAGTTTCATTAGAACATAGTCATACTCATTCATTTACACGTTGTCTATGGAGCTTACCTGATGGCCCTCAAAGTCTAAAATAGTTAATATCTGGCCATTTACAAAAAGTTTGCTGACCCTTGGCTTAAAACTTCCAATCCTTACAGGTAGTAAAATCCTTCCAATCCTTATAGGTTCCTTGGCTGGACAGGAACTTTAATAGAGAAGAGAAGAACTTACTCACTTCCACAGACATTGCAGGCAAAACTAGTAGAGACAAATGTCTTGGGTTTCATTTTCTGGCCTCAGATTAGAAAAAAAATAGATAAGAACAATAAAACACATCTCTGAAACAAGAGAAATTCTTCCACTTCTCCAGACAGAAGTTAATTTTCTGGCCTTACAAGTTGCTTAATGCCATAGGGCTCTAGATTTGCTGACAGTATTGAAAGGTGGCTTATGTGTATTAATTAACACCTTTTGCCACAACTATGTACATGAATCAGGCCCAAATGCAATGAGATCAGCTTTTCATAATCAATAATAATCTTTGGAAATTATTTATAATCAAAAGGGAGACTGTTAAGAATAATTATTCAAACCTTGAAACTGTAACAAAGAAAACTGAGTGTCCCTTCAATTTTCTCACAAGCTTACCTGTGGATTATCTAATTATCCAGGGCCAGTGTCTTCAAACTTTGACCCACAGGACAAATATTGTGGTCACCTTTATTGGTAAATTGCCTGTGGCTGCACGTGTAGGCAAAAATGAGTCGTTGCTACAGAAACCATGTGACCCACAAAGCCAAAATAAGGTAATTTCTGGCCTTCTACAGGAAAAGTTTGCCAACCCCTGCTCTTGAAATGTTTCTCTTTGTTTGACTTGCTAGTTACTACTGATAAGGGTAGTTTTCAACTCTGAAATTGTAGGTGGTGACTTATAGAAAACTGATAGCAATGTAAATGATAGTTGTCTGATAGGAATGCAAAACAAATTGCTTGGTAGATATCCAAAAGATTTCTACATAATAAAAGAGATCATCTCTAAAGTTGCAGTTTTATTACACTGTAGAATATTAATTAATTTTGTATGAAAATTAACCATCTCATTTAAGCATTCTTTTAGCCATTATAAATAGGTCACTCTCCAATTCTCCTTAAAAAGCTTCACTATTTTGCTTATTTTCTCATTAATTAATTAAATAAATCTGTTCAGTGCTCACTTTAAAAGCAAAGATGATTAATACAGAATATAATTTTTACCTTCAGAGGAAACACTGATAAAATTCTTACAATGTAGTTATGATTTTAATTAATATCAGTCCTGATTAGAAAAAAATGTAAATTGAAACCACATGATAAAATACCATTTTATAGCCATTATTATTGGCAAAGAGTAAAGTCTGATAATATCTATACAAATTATGAAAAAAACTATACTTTTTCATGGTTTATGGGATTATACATTAGTAAAAAAGAAATCCAAAGAATAATTTTCACTTATCTAGTAAATTTGAAAGTGCAGATAAACTATGACAGAAAGACTTTTCTCCTAAGTATAAACCCTAAAGAAATCTATACATATGTACACAAGGACACATGTACCAGAGTGTTCATATCACAATTGTTTGTAATATCAATCATGCAAACAAACCTGGAAATAAACGTTTTCACCAAAAGCATAAAAACATTGTAGTATATGCATACAACATAAAAAATAAATGCATTACAGCTACATGCAATAATATGAAAGAATCCCACTGTATGGTATTGAGTTTAAAAAGCAAGTCAAGGAAGAATATAAACACTATGATTGCATTTATGTATAGTTAAAAATCATACAAAACTGTAATAAATTATTTAGGGATACAAACATATGATAAAATTATAAAGAAAAACATGTGAGTTTAACACAAACTTCCACATAGTGGCTGTCTCTGAAGGTGCAGTAAAAGCTCTAGAACATAGCAGAGATTTTTTTAAAAAATTTATTTCCACAGGTTTTGGAGAACAAGTTGTATTTGGTTACATGAGTATGTTCTTTAGTGGTGATTTGTGAGATTTTGGTGCACCCACCACCCAAGCAGTATACACGGAATCCAGTTGGCAGTCTTTTATCCCTCACCCTCTTCCCACCCTTTCCCCTGAGTCCCTAAAGTCCATTTTATCATTCTTATGCCTTCACATCCTCATAGCTTAGCTCCCACTTATATGTGAGAATGTACAAGGTTTGGTTTTTCATCCCTGAGTTACTGCATCTAGAATAATAGTCTCCAGTTCCATCTCGGTTGCTGTGAGTGCCATTAATTTGTTCCTTTTTATGGCTGAGTAGTATTCCCATCAATAGTAGGATGCCCATAAATCAATAAGTGGATAAAGAAATTGTAGTATGTGTGTGTATATATATGTATCTTTTTATGGCTGAGCATATATATCATATATATGATGGAATACTATATATATGTATATATATATGATAGAATGCCTTTTTATGGCTGAGTAGTATTCCATATATATGATAGAATACTACTCAGCCATAAAAAGGGGTGTGTATGTGTGTGTGTATATATACCACAATTTATCCACTCATTGATTGATGGGCATTTGGATTGGTTCCATATTTTTGCAATTGCAAATTGTGCTGCTATAAACATGCATGTGTAAGTATCCCTTTTGTAAAATGACTTATTTACTACTTTATCTACTGGTAGATACTCAGTAGGGGGATTGCTGGATCAAATGGTAGTTCTACTTTTAGTTATTTAAGGAATCTCCACACTGTTTTCATAGTGGTTGTACTAGTTTACATTGCCACCAGCCATGTAGAAGTGTTCCCTTTTCACCACATCCACGCCAACATCTATTATTTTTTGAGTTTTTTATTATGGCCATTCTTGCAGGAGTAAGGTGGTATTGCATTGTGGTTTTGATTTGCATTTCCCTGGTCATTAGTGATGTTGAGCATTTTTTCATGTTTGTTAGCCATTTGTATATCTTCTTTTGAGAATTGCCCTTAGCCCACTTTTTGGTGGGGTTGTTTTTATCTTGCTAATTTGTTTGAGTTCATTGTAAATTCTGGATATCAGTCCTTTGTTGGATGCATAGATTTTGAAGATCTTCTCCAACTATGTGGGTTGTCTGTTTACTCTGCTGGCTGTTCCTTTTGCTGTGGAGAAACTCTTTAGTTTAATTAAGTCCTAGCTATTTATTTTTGTTTTTGTTGCATTTGCTTTTGGGTTCTTGATCATAAAGTCTTTGCCTAAGCCAATGTCCAGAAGGGTTTTTCTGATGTTATCTTCCAGAGTTTTTATAGTTTCAGGTCTTAGATTTAAGTCCTTGATCCATCTTGAGTTGATTTTTGTATAAGGTGAGAAATGAGGATCCAGTTTCATTCTCCTACATGTGGCTAGCCGATTATCCCAGCACCATTTGTCGAATAGGATGTCCTTTCCCCACTTTATGTTTCTGTTTGCTTTGTTAAAGATCAGTTAGCTGTAAGTTTTTGGGTTTATTTCTGAGTTCTCTATTCTGTTCCATTGGTCTATGTGCCTATTTTTATACCAGTACCATGCTGTTTTGGTGACTATGGCCTTATACTATAGTTTGAAGTCAGATAATGTGGTTCCTCCAGATTTGTTTCTTTTGCTTTGTCTTGCTTTGGCTATGTGGGCTCTCTTTTGGTTCCATATGAATTTTAGGATTGTCTTTTCTAGTTCTGTGCAGAATGATGGTGGTGTTTTAATGGAAATTGCATTGAATTTGTAGATTACTTTTGGCAGTATGGTCATTTTCACAAAATTGATCCTACTCATCCATGAGTATGGGATGTGTTTCCATTTGTCTGTGCCATCTAAGATGATTTCTTTTAGCAGTGTTTCATAGTTTTCCTTCTCCTTGGTTAAGTATATACCTAAGTTTTTTTTTGTTTTGTTTTGTTTTTTTTTTTTTTTTTTTTGCAGCTATTGTAAAAGGGGTTGAGTTATTGTAAAAGGGGTTGAGTTCTTGATTTGATTCTCATCTTGGTCACTATTGGTGTATAGAAGAGCTACTGAGTGTGTCCAGTAGTTTTGTATCCTGAAACTTTGCTGAATTCATTTATCAGTTCTAGGAACTTTTTTGGAGGAGTCTTCAGGGTTTTGTAGGTATACAATCACATCATCAGCAAACAGCAACAGACGGATTTGGATGCCCTTTACTTCTTTCTCTTGTGATTGATCTGGCTAGGCCTTCCAGTACTATGTTGAATAGAAGTGATGAGAGTGGGCATCCTTGTCTTGTTCCAGTTCTCAGAGAGAATGCTTTCAACTGCTTTTTTCCCTGTTCAGTATAATGTTGGCTGTGGGTTTGTCATAGATGGCTTTTATTACATTGAGGTGTGTCCCTTGTGTGCCAATTTTGTTGAGGATTTTAATCACAAAGGAATGCTGGATTTTGTCAAATGCTTTTTTTGCATCTTTTGGGATGATCATGTGGTTTTTTGTTTTAATTCTGTTTACGAGGTGTATCACATTTATTGACTTGCATATGTTAAACCATCCCTGCATCCCTGGTATGAAACCCACTTGATCATGGTAGATTATCTTTTTGATATATTGTTGGACTCGCTTAGCTAATATTTTGTTAAGGATTTCAGCATCTATGTTCATCAGGGATATTGGTCTGTAGCTTTCATTTTTGGTTATTTTTTTTCTGGTTTTGGTATTAGGGTGATACTGGCTTCATAGAATGATTTAGGGAGGATTCTCTCTTTCTCTATCTTGTGGAATAATGTCAATAGGATTGGGACCAATTCTTTGAATGTCTGATAGAATTCAGCTGGGAATCTCTCTGGTCCTGGACTTTTTTGATTGGTAATTTTTTTATTACCATTTCAATCTTTCTGCTTGTTATTGGTCTATTCAAGGTTTCTAATTATTCCTGATTTAAGCTAGGAGAGTTGTATATTTCCAGGAATTTATCCATCTCCTCTAGGCTTTCTAGTTTATGCATTTAAAGGTGTTCAAAGTAGCCTTGAGTGATCTTTTGTATTTCTGTGGCATCGGTTGTAATTTATCTTTTCAAAGAACCAGCTTTTTGTTGCATTTGTCTTTTGTATTGTTTTTTGTTTGTTTCAATTTTATTTAATTCTGCTCTGATCTTGGTTGTTTCTTTTCTTCTGCAGGATTTGGGTTTGGTTTGTTCTTGTTTCCCTAGTTCCTTGAGGTGTGACCTTAGGTTGTCTATTTGTGCTCTTTCAGACTTTTTGATGTAGGCATTTAAGGCTATGAACTTTCCTCTTAGCACTGCCAGAGGTTTTGATAGGCTGTATCATTATTATCATTCAATTCGAATAATTTTTAAATTTCCATTTGATTTTATTGTTGACCCAATGATCATTCAGAGGCAGGTTATTTAATTTTCAAGTGTTTGCATGGTTTTGAAGGTTCCTTTTGGAGTTGATTTCCAATTTTATTCCACTGTGGTCTGAGAGAGTACTTGATATAATTTCAAATTTCTTAAATTTATTAAGACTTCCTTTGTGGCCTATCATATGGTCTATTTTGGAGAAAGTTCCTTGCACTGATGAACAGAGTGTATATTCTGTGGTTGTTGGGTAAATGTTCTGTCAATATCTGTTAAGTTCATTTGTTCTAGGGTATAGTTTAAATCCATTGTTAGAATATAGCAGAGATCTACCAAGAACTTTAAAAGTAACAGCCATGGTTTCTTTCTTAAATTGAGTGGCAAATAGTTGGAAATTTGGTTTATAGTTACTTTTTAAATCTTATAAATTTTCCTTTTAAAATCATCAACATATAATAGAAATAAATACTTAAAACTAACAGTCTTGCAGTAACAACCAAGATTTGAGGCAGCTGGAGCTTCATCTATCAGTCAAGACTCTTTAGGTTGCAGATGAACAACAGCAAAAACAGGTTTGAGCAAAACGGGAATGTACTGGCTCAAATAAATGTAAAATCTAGGGCCTCAGCCGTAGCTCAATGGGAAGGAATGAGAGGGAAGAGCATGGCCAAGCTATGCCACCTGATCCTGACATCTCTGAGCTCTACTTCCTCTTGGTGTTGGACTCATTCTGGGATGGCTTTCCTCCTGGGTTGGCCTGATGGCTGTGGGGGCGCCATTATCACATTTTCTAGGTTCAAGCCTTCAAGCATCACAGAAAATAAAACTTGTCTCTTATCCAGTAGTCCTGGCACATGTTTTTACTGTCACATTGGCTCATTTTGGATTATGTGACCATTGTTGACCAGCACTAGTCAGAGGTATATAGTGTTCGGATTGACTGGAACCAAACCATGTGTTTACTCCTTGAGCTGGAAATGGAATTAGCTCCATTAGATGTGCATAACTAGGAGTAGAGAAGAGACAAATTGCCAGAAAAAAATAAAGATTATTTTGCCAAAAGAAGGCAAATCCAGTCCAGGTGGCCAAAATTAAAAACCAAACCAACTGCAGAATCTAAGTCATTCCCTCAGTGAGGTAGACCAGAAAGCCTAATCCAATTTAATTGAAATCAGGAGAAATGTCCTTGAAGGTGAGTACCTGTCTATGCCTGGGCTCCCAGAAAACTGAGCCTGAGGCAGAGGCTTTCATGCTTTTAATTTACAGGGAACTCCACAGAATAAAAGTGTAAGGAGAATGTAGCAAGGAAGGAGAGAGAGAGACAGTACAAAAGTCACTGATGACAACAACATCATTAAGTGTGACATGCTGCTCTGCCCTTGAGGACCATCCACCAAGAAGTGCTATAAATTGGCCCCATTCTTTACTAGTTAAGGTCTACCCCACAAGTTACTGATGCATGGTGCTGAGCAGAGAAACCCTGAACTGAGAAGCAAGAGGCAGTTAGCATAGGCATAATGTGGAATGCTTCCAGGTTGTGACTGTGTGTGTTTGTAACCCTACAGAGCTGGTTACTGCAATACCAGATGAAACAAAAAGCAGGTGAGACAGGTTGCATCCGATGCTGTGCCTTGGGTAGGGAGACTCGTGGGAGCAGAATCCATGACAAGTGCTTGCTGATACTCCATTGTATTCTTCATATTGTTGGCAGCCAAGAGTTACAACTCCCATCACATCAGTGCTACAACAGGGCTTCCTCTATCTTGCCTCAGAGGCTTCAGACCTCCATTGATCCAGTTGTTGTTTCTCAAAAACTGTCCAGAGGCAGCACTGTCTAGCAGACCATCAAAGATCAGGTAGGAAGAATCTGTTCTCTAAGTAAGGAGTCTTCAGTCCCCAGGACACAGACCAGTACTAGTCCGTGGCCTGTTAGGAGCTGGGGTGCACAGCAGGAGGTGAGCAGTGAGCCAGTGAGTGAAGCTTCCTCTGTATTTACAGCCACTTCCCACCACTCGCATTACTGCCTGAGCTGTGCCTTATGTTAGATTAGCAACAGCATTAGATTCTCACAGGAACATGAACCCTGTTATGAACTGCACACGTGAGAAATCTAGGTTGCATTCTCCTTATGAGAATCTAATGCCTGATGATCTGTCACTGTCTCCCATCACCCCTAGATGGGACTGTCTAGTTGCAGGAAAACAAGCTCAGAGTTCCTGCTGATTCTACATTATGGTGAATTTTATAATTATGTTATTCTATATTTAACAATATAGTAATAATAGAAATAAAGGCACAATAAATGTAATGTGCTTGAATCATCTCAAAACCATCTGCTCTAAGGTACATTGCTGATTTGTCTGGTGACTTGCTAGATTGACTGCCTGATGCCTGGGGAAAATTTCAGCATATAATCAATATCAAGTCAGGGGTTTTTGTTCAGACTCACTTTTACCCAAGTCCAGCAACTATAAGTAAAAGTGGACACCTAGGGGGAGCTCAAGGCCGCCGTGAGAATGATAAACAAATGAAAGGCATTGGGGATGACTTGACTCAAGTCAGCAGAGAGGACTTCTATAGTATGCGGCTTGCATATCATCAGGAGAATAGTATTCAGAGTAAAAAGACTGTTTTCTTGTTGTATGAAGTGTTATAGCTCCTTGAAGCTTAACTTTTCATGTAGCATTCTGCACTGCTCTGATGCATAATTGGTTTCTGGGAGGTCAGCAGTGCCTCATGAAAAAGCCCATTTGAAAAAAAATCAATCTCAAACATTAAAGTGGAAATAATTCCATGCTTAGCTACAGAAACTATAGAAACACATTTCATTGATGAAAAGCTTTTAAAAATAATATAGACCTTCATTTCCTAATCCATAAAATGAGAGGATTGGATTTGGTGATCTCAAAGGTCATTGGTTTTCCTTTGACTCCATTGCTAGGAAGCTGAAACTTCCATTGCTACTGATTTTAAAGAGGAGTTTGGGGTTTGGGTTTCTCTCTCTCTCTCTTCTGTTGTGTCCCATTCATCTTTTCAGCCATGTTAACAGCTTTGGTATATATGGATCTCTGGGCTTATGGTGAGCCATGATCAATTCCTTTGGTGAGCATAGATAACCAAGATTCCTTTTGTCACAATTCTCTGATCCTAATAGTGACCATACTTGTTTTTCCCATTTGAAAAATATAAGCATTAATTCCTGCAGCTCTCTTTACCCAGCTGCTGAACCTTGGGTAAAGCATTCGATGTAAGTAGCAGTGATAATAGACTCCCAGATATCCTGTGTTCTTGGAGCTTGGCCTTTGACCATGATAATCTTAGGATGCCCCAGTGTCCCAGCTTTCATCATTACCCTGGCTCCCTCCCCAAGCACACACCCCATCTCTTCCATCCTTCACTGAGGTGTAGTCACAGAATTAAGTCATCATATATGGCTCTTACACTCTACCTCCTATCTCAGTGGCACAAAGACATCGGATATACCTGAGGCTGTCTTCACCCAGGTCATTTCATGCCTCTTGGGGTGCCCAGCAGACTTGGCACCAGCACATGGAAAGAAGACCTTGTGACTGCTGGGCCCCTTACCAGGTGGTCTCTCCACATTTCAGAGCTGATCTCTTGAGTGTGGAGGTAAGAGGTGCAAAGAGGTGTCACCCAGCCCAGGTTCTTCTCTTTTCCTTTCCTGTACCCCTTCCTTTGCTGCTGTGCTAATTAAATTATTGGCAGCCAATAAGTGAACTCTCTTTGTAACATCCTGTTTTAGTTGCAGCTCTTGAATTTCTCTTTGTTTGCTTTTTCTTTTGCTTTTATCTCTTCTCTCCTTTAATCAAGTGCCTCTTCCCTTCAGAAATAGCTTACAGGCTATTTTATATTCTACAGTGTAGGTCCAGATTTTTAAATAGAGGGAAATGACTTTCATACATTCTTTTTTCAGCTCATTGTGGTGGTCTAGAAAAAAAATAGGTAAAGCTGTGACTTATCACACATATAAATCCTGGGCTTGCACCTTTCAGAGTTTGTTATTGGTCTTTGTGAAATGTATGGTGTGGAGGCTCTAAATTAATGCACCTTTTCTTCGTCACTTCAGGTGGAAAAATCCATTCCTGACTGCAATGGTGAAGTGGATGCATGGAATCCCCAGCAAGGTCCTGGCAGACAAGTCCTTGTTGGCCCCGATAAATCGATGATGGTGGTGGGAGACTCACTCCCTCCACAGGCCCCGGATAAGCCAGAGCACGCAGTGGCAGACAAAGGAGGGTGAAACCAGCATGTATGTGCCTCTCATAAATGCTTTCCTTATGTTCATAAATTGTCATTTAATTTTAATAACAACCAATTAGAAGATGATTGTGAAACCATTAAACAGATGAATAAACTGAGGCTACCAGAGATTATGTCTTTCCCCAAGTCATACTGCTGGTGGGTAGTCAAGCCAGGATTACTACCCAGATTTGTCCAACTGCAATACTCATGTTCTTTTTACCAGGCACCATGCAAAGTGGTGTGCATGTATTTTCTCTTTTAATCATGATAAAAATCCTCAAAGATGGATATTAGCATCCAGATTTACAAATAAAGAAACTGAAGCTTTGCAGAGTTCATTAAATTGCCTGAGTTCTTGCTGTTATGAAGTGGCAGAGGGCACTCCAACCCAATCTCACTCTAGAGTCCACATTTGTAATTACCCCACCAAACAGCCACAGCACTTGATCCCCAAGAGGGTGGCATGAAATGTTCAATGCCTTATGTTCAGAGCAGGCAGATTTTGACTTCAGTAGGCAAGATCTCTCAGACTTCTGTTTGGCTTCCATCAATATGTACTTAAGCCAGGGAGCTTCCCCAGACAAACTATGTGCTGCTCTCCCCAAGACAGGTGCATTTGCTCAGCACACCCATTTCCATCAGCTCTTTTTTTTTTTTTTTTGAGTTTACTGCTCAGCTGGGCAGCTGCACCATCAGCAGCCCATCTGGCAAAAGCTGCAGCCCACTTACCTATAAAGCATGCACCAGGAGGGCTTGACAAAAGGGAGCAGCTTTGCTACCAGCGGCAGTATCCCATTTGGAAACAGAAGCAGGAGGCCTGGAGTCCTGCAGTCACTACTCTGCAGGCCCAGCCAACCCTGGCAGCAGGAGCCAGTTGCTATGGGGCAAATCTGTTAACTTTCGTGCCTAAGAACTGCTTACCAGCGTCTCAGCAGTCCCCACCTCCCTTTAAGCAAAACAGTGTCAGCAGAACCCCTGTCCTACAGAAAAAAAAGAAAAAAAAAGCCTATGGAGACAGAACTCACTAGGAAAAAAGTAAACCAAACTAAACCAAAAGCAAAACAAACTCAAACTTCATCACAGAAAAATGGCTTACACCTTGGGTTCTACAACTTGGGTCTGTAGGGCTTCAGAATTTCTATTTTAGGAACGAATCCTTTCTTTTTTGTATTCTGGCATCCTCCCTAAAACTGTTGAACTCTCCCTTGGGTTTATTTAGTTATTTTTCAAAAAAGCCAGTGGGGAAACATTAAGTCTGTCACTGGAGAAAGCGCGATGCTGGGAATGAGGGAACTGGTTTCACGGTGGGTGGCTTTGACATGGCAGCTCTTCCAGAGCTCTAGCCCGGAGGCTGGATGGCCAGCAAGAGGTGCACCTTTGATAGCAAAGGAGGTGCCTTGAAGAGGGGCTCAGAAACCTCAGTGCACTTCAGGAAGAAGCCTGGGGAATTGTGAAGAACACCTCACCTTGAAGTCTTCCCAAGACGGTAAAAAGGTATTACTTTTAAGATGGGTTCCCAGCAGTCCTTCTTCACATGGATCAGGACTCCACCTACAGTTCTGGCCAGATGGAAGCCATCCCTGGTATGAGAAGGCAGCAATTGCTCATCACAGCAGAGAGGAGCAAGCAATGGTGAGATTGAAAGAGAGCAAGTGCAGAGTGAGGAAGTAATGTCTACAGGGCATTTGAGGACTGAGGCACAGGCTCTGGGCTCAAAAGTTTTAGGGAATGGCAGCTGCCAAATGCCAGCATTAACTGAGGAAAAGAATGCATTCCTGGGAGGCCGAGGCAGGTGGATCACCTGAGGTCAGGGGTTCGATACCAGCTTGACCAACATGGCGAAACCCTGTCTCTACTAAAAATACAAAACTTAGCTGGGCATAGTGGTGGGCACCTGTAATCCCAACTACTCGGGAGGCTGAGGCAAGATAATTGCTTGAACCCGAGAGGCGGAGGTTGCAGCGAGCCAAGATCATGCCATTGCACTCCAGCCTCGGCAACAGAGCAAGACTCCATCTCAAAAAAAAATAAACAAAAAAAAAGAATGCATTCCAAAGCATGCTATGCTTTGGTCCTAGGGTAAAACCTGCATTTATGGAAAGCATCTTATCCCCTGATGCACTAGTTGTTGCTCCAAGACCCAAGGAAATTTGACTGATAACCAAATGTGAGAGAAAAAGGAATAAAAACCTGGAATGTTACCATTCGGGAACAGAAGAGTAACATCTTGACAGTCTGTTCTCCACAGGGAAACACTGAGATATATCACAGAAGGTCATGTTTATTCCAGGATTAACAATCATAAAAGTTAGAGATACCCCTGAAATACATAAGGCTTATAACCTTGAAACTGAGAAAAGTGTTCTTTGTTTACTAATGTCTAATAATTCCACTTCTCCCAGGGGATCAGATGTATGAAGTTACATTTTCTTCAGTCAGTTGAGAATGGCGGAAGTGATTCTATGCCATTAAGTCATAAAAAGCCAAACAGTTTCCACCAGATTCAATTAGGGGCCTCCCTTTCAGAACCCAGAAACTCCACTAAGAGATGCTCTAGCCACATGGAGATGCCACGTGCAGATATTTTAAGTCTTCAAGTAATGCTAGCCTAGGTATCAGACATGTGAAGAAAGAAGGCCTGAGTTTATTCCAGATCCCAGCTATTTAAGTCATCCTAGCTAAGGCCTCATTGAGCAGGGACCATGAGTGATTTGCCATGAAAATTTAGGATAGGAATCTGGATGGGCATGGTGGCTCATTCCCATAATTCCAGTGCTTTGGGAGGCCAAGGCAGGAGGATCCCTTAAGGCCAGGAGTTTGTGGCCAGCCTGGGCAACATACTGACACCTCCTCTCCACAAAGAAATAAAAAATTAGCTGGGCATGGTGGTGCATGCCTGTAGTCCTAGCTACTTGGGAGGCAGAGGCAGGAGGATTCCTTTAGCCCAGGAGGTTGAGGCTGCAATGAGCTATGATTGTGCCACCACACTCTAGCCTGGGTGACAGAGTGAAACCCTGACTTAAAAAAAAAAAAAGAAACAAAACAAAACAAAAAACCTTCCAAAACAAAAATAGCACAAGTATGAAATGGCGTACAGTAAACATCTACGTATTTGTTATCTAGGATTTGCTGTTTGTTTAATGTACAAAAATTAAAGGGATCTATTATTCATCTTGGTAAATATGATACAGTTATTTTTATGTTTTCTATTTTTTGCATTATGAATATAATTCCAAGATAAATATGATGAAATGTGAAATACTGTTCTTAGGTAACACTATTTTTATTTTTCTAAGTGCCACATATTGTTCTAACACTTTGAACATTAACTAAGTAGTTTAATCCTCACATTCTCATAATTTATTTTTATCCTCATTTTACAAAAAAAAAAATAGAAACTGAGGCATAAAGTGGTTAAGCAGCTTTTCAAAAAATGATGCATGGTAGATAGCAGAGCTGAGATTTTAACCCAGACATTACCCATGTCTAGACCCCTGTGTTTTGTTGACTTTGTGACTGTCACAATGGCACATTAAAAATGCGAATCATCTGTAGTCTCATAAAACAAATGCCATTCTGCCAGCAGGTGACAGTTTGGAAATGACGCAGGACTATGTGGAGTCCTCTTCATCCCTCATCACCACCCTCTGAATTAGGAGAACTGGTAGATAGTTCACACGTTTCAGGAAGTCATTAAAAAATATTAACTAGGACGGTCAACTCAGACAGTAGACAGGCTGGTCAGAAGGTGTAGCTCAAGTCTTCCTGCAGAGCAGTTGGGCTCGGATAGAATTGAGGGACAGAGCTCTTCCTAGAAGAAAACCATTTCTTTCCAGTCCTGAAATAAGTCCCATCTGGAGCTTCCATTTCCTATGGGCATTTATGTCTTCAAGATCATGTCTTCCATCATCTTCCCAGCTCCCCATGCAATCATAGGTAAGAGAACCGCTTCTTAGGTCTCCAGCTTCATAGTTTTTTCTGAGAAGTTGATTTTTTTGGGTACATTTAAAAAATCTGTATATGTCTTTTTTTGGATAAGTACCATGTGAAAATGGGAAAATAAAAATCAAATCACAAATCAGAAGAACTAACTTGTGGTTTTGGTTCTGGGCGTAACTAGCAGAATGACTTGAAACTTACCATTTCCCTTCGGTGGGCCTATGTTTGCTCATCTATAATATGAAGGTTCATCCCATTAATTCAAACAGAAAACATTTTTAAAGTGTCTCTTGTGTGCCAAACACAATAAAAGGCACTGGGGAAATGATGGGGGAAGACCCAGTCCTGATCTCCATGCAGCTTAGAGGGTATTTGTTTTTCTACAGTAGGATACTGCACATAACATAACTGACATCAGTGCAATGATATAGATATATTTTTTTTGGTGGGGGGAAGGGCATGTAAGAATTTGGGATAGATAATCCCCAAAGTTCTTTTATTTAGGCATAATTTTCAAAATAGTTAACAAAGAGTAAAGGAATGCATTGCCAAGTCCAAAAATATGCACGAGTATCATGCACCAGCTGACTATTGACCTTGCCTCTAAAGTTATAGCAAACACTGCTTTTTGCCTCATTTCTTCTTTGCTAACAATGCTTGGTTTTGTTCAAGTGGAAATGTGCCAGGTCCCAGGAGATGAACTGTGGTTGTTCTCAGTTGAGCCTCTGGATACCATCTCCTCTATGAGTGATTGATCTAGGGGTAATATTGGCTCAACTCAGACCAGTGAAATGTAAGATAAAGTCTGCCGGAGAGCTTCCAGGAAAGATTTTTCTTCCAGATGAAATGAGAGGGTCACAAGAAGAACCTTCTCTCACTTGCTGTTTTGTTCACTTCTTCGTCTCTCCGAGAGCCCTGGTCACTCTCCTAATTACTACTTTGAGCACAGTCATATGAAGATTTTATATCCAGTGTTGAAGTAGTCACTTGGCAACACCAAGAGAATGGCAAGGAAATCTCAGACATATCCACCAGCTCCAACTTGGAGGTGCTGTACCCATTTAGAATCCAAATGCCTATAGATTTATTATTAAGTAAGATCATATATATCACATGGCTTAAACCACTCAGTCAAATTTTCTATTATTTGCTGCTAAATACATTCCTAACTCATGCAATGGTATAATATTTTCTGGCACTGAACTTCCTATTTATGAGCAAGAGAAACTTGTGTAAAGTGAAGACTCTAATTTTATCTTTTAGACATACCTAGCTCAGAGGTTCCTCTAGGCTGGCATATTTGGAAGGTTTAGCTTTTTAAATCAATCAATCCAAGAGAACTCCCTCTTCCTTTCTAGGACTGCCCCATTTTCCCCAGGACTGCTCCAGTGGCATGGTTCTTTGATGCTATGTGAAAAGGCCATGTCAACAAAGGCCTCTTTGTTCCCAGGTGGGAATTCCAGGCTCTGCAAGGGATAAATATGGCATACTACATTTAGACATAGGTTCCTTACCCCTTCAACCTCTCACATATCTATCCTATTCTGACCCTTGTGGAGAAGAGATTGCTTAAAATAATATCTTTTTTAAAGTTATGCTAAGAAATGGTAAATATCCTACAAATAATTGTTTTTATGTTTGCTTTACTTCAGAAAGTAAAAGATCCGTAACTTATATGCTAAGCCCAACTCACATCAGATCCAGACCCATTCTCTCCAGGATTTTGGGTTGACAGAGATAGGGGAAGCAATGCAACTGCGCTTGAATTACCTGAAATACAAAGCTCAGGGTTTTAAAATGGTAAATGTAGATTCAGTAGGTCCCAGTGGATAAGGAATCTGAACTACAGCTTAAACATAATAGGGAACTCTTACAGGAACAAAATGTCTCTGAGGTTAGGGAATGCAGGGGATTATGGCAAGTTTAGAGGTTACACATGGTGTAAAAGTCATGAAACTTAAGTAGCTACTTGCTCTGGAGCGATATTTTTGGAAGATTGGAAACTGCTGAGAAAGCATGTGTTAAATTATTGACCACCTGGCAGAAAAAGGACGGAAGGACTCCCAGCTTTTGATGAGGTTAGAAATATTTTTGCATCATTGAAGAGAGGAGGATGTTGTGGGGGGAGATACTTCTTTTTTTTTTTTTTTTTTTTTTTTTTAGTGCAAGACTATTTTATTGCAGTTAAAATAAAACTTAAAATGTTCCCCTACAATCAGCTATTCATTAGCATGCACAGCCTAATTAAAGAGCAAGAACTGTAACAGGAGAAAGGAGATGGGCCATACATGGCTTGCAAAGAAATAAAAAGAACTAATTTGTACAATAAAGATGAGACATTCTACATCTTAAAAGTCAAATGAACATTGTCAAACTAGTTTTTCCACTTGGGCCCCTAGTTATAAGACTGGAGATACAGCATTTTAAAAATCATATATAAATATATTTTTATCTTCACTTTATAAAGAAAAAATATATCCTTATAAATAATGGAAAATAGTCTTTGTTGTGATTTCAAATAGGCCAAGACCCCAAAGTGTCTTATCACTATCTTTGGTTGGTATAAATGTGATCTCAGCAACTAGGATAGGGTCATCTAAATATTCTTATTCAGAATTGTTCAGCCATTTTGTTATTTACAAATTAAATTATTCTGGAGGATTAGAGGACTAGTGACCACTTTTTAGTTAAATTAGGAAAAGAGCAAATTTCCCAGGAAAAACATTTTACTTTGGGGGTAGAACCAAGGAGTTGCAGGGACTTAAGGCTTCATTTTGAAATTTAAAAACTAAACCAGGATAAAACTATGAATCTGTTTATGTAAAAACCATGGCTTTCGTCTTTATATTCCACAAACTTAGTACAGCATGCAGTGCAAAATAAGAGCTAAATTAATGTGTTTCATTTTTAGTGGATAAATTATTCCCTCTTTATTACCATTAACTCACTAGTTGTTCCTTTGTTATTTCTATGTAATATTCCATGATGTGGGTGATCCACAGTTAACCATTTATGACACATTTTGTTATTTCCAGTTTTGAGAAATTACAAATAAAGCTGCTATGAATGTTAATATCCAGGCTTTTGTGAAGACATAAACTTTTACTTCTCTGGGATAAATTTCAAGAAGTATGACATAATTATTTCAAATATAAGCCATGAAGTAAAGCTATATTACATAATAGTGAATCTATAGAGTGATTGGCATACCATAATAAGAAATTTCATTTCATTTGAAGAAATGCTAGCAGAAATGCTTGCTAGCATTTCTTCAAATGGCATATGCTTTGCACATTTCTGATTTCTGCCTCCGCTTCCCAAGATCTTTGTATTTTCACTTCATATGAAATTCATGTCATTCTCTTCTAGAGCTCTTTAAAATCTATGTTTGATGATGAATACACTTGCATTCTTACACCAGAGATTCTCAGAGTGTGGTCTGAGGATGCATGAGTCTCAATGACTTTTTAAGGGAATCTGTGAAGTCAAAACAATTTTCATAATAATTTGAAGATACAACTGGCCTTTTCACCCTCATTTTTTCCCGAGTCTACATGATACATGTGGACATCATTACTAATGGAATATATGCTTGTATACTAAAATTTCTAATTTTACTTTTTATACTGTATATATAGTATATATATATTTATATATACTGTATATATAGTATATATATATTTATATATACTGTATATATAGTATATATATATTTATATATACTGTATATATAGTATATATATATTTATATATACTGTATATATAGTATATATATATTTATATATACTGTATATATAGTATATATATATTTATATATACTGTATATATAGTATATATATATTTATATATACTGTATATATAGTATATATATTTATATATACTGTATATATAGTATATATATATTTATATATACTGTATATATAGTATATATATATTTATATATACTGTATATATAGTATATATATATTTATATATACTGTATATATAGTATATATATATTTATATATACTGTATATATAGTATATATATTTATATATACTGTATATATAGTATATATATATTTATATATACTGTATATATAGTATATATATATTTATGTATACTGTATATATAGTATATATATATTTATATATCTTGTATATATAGTATATATATATTTATATATCTTGCATATATATTATATATATATTTATATATCTTGTATATATAGTATATATATATAAAAATAGATATAACCCATATAAACAAAAGCTTTTGGGGGTCTTTAATAATTTTAAGAGTGCAAAGAGTTCCTGAGACCAAACAATTTGAAATCACTAGTTTTCATTATTTGTGTTATTTCTGGTTGTTCTGTGTATCTTCTTATACTACAGAGCTTCAATGGCAGGAACTATATTTTTGTAATTCTTTACAACTATCAATAGTGCTTACAACAGTGATATGGGAACACAATAAATAGTGATAAATGGATGACAAAATGAAGATGTGACAATCAAATAATAGCCTTGCTTTTCTGAAACACATTTTATAAAATGTAGTTTAATAGGGAAATTATTTGAGCTATAAGACAACTTTCATTCTTAATTTTCAGATATAGGCTTCCTGATTCTACTTGAAACAGTATCTGAAAAGTATCACAAGTAGACTTATTTGAGTAGAGGTTTTGGGAGAGAACGGATAAGTTTTATCATTTACCCAAATGTCACCCTCTATTGGAAGAATAATTAATAGGATAGAACTTCAAATGGGTCCCTACTCAGCTACCTCCTGCCACATGCTCATATACTAGAAAAAAAGCCATTTTTTAATAGAAATAGTAGATTAAAGATCTACTATTTCATTTTCAGGGGTAGAAAATAACAACACATGTATGGAAGATGGAACCTCTCTTGCCTCCTCAAAATTTTCTAAACTGGCCAGGCATGGTGGCTCAGGGCTGTAATTCCAGCACCTTGAGAGGCCAAGTCAGGAGGA
This sequence comes from Pongo abelii, assembly GCF_028885655.2. NCBI lineage: Eukaryota > Metazoa > Chordata > Mammalia > Primates > Hominidae > Pongo > Pongo abelii. Next base: position 42,501,713 of record NC_071992.2, read on the forward strand.
TCACTTGAGCCCAGGAGTTCAAGACTAGCCTGGGCAACATAGCAAGACCCCATCTCTACAAAATAATTTTTAAAATTAGGTGTGTGCCTATAGTCCCAGCTACCCTGGAGGCTGAGGCAAGAGGATCACTTGAGCCCAGGAGTGCAAACCTGCTGTGAGCTACGACCCTGGGTGACACAGTGAGACCCTGCCTCAAAAAAAAATTTCTTAACTGTGTGTGTGTGTGTGTGTGTTTTTTTTTTTGTAGAGGGGAGGTGGTTTTATATAGAAAGACAAAGTATTGAAACATAACATTTGTATGGATCTCTGAGTGAAAAAATTCACTCTTCTTTTTTACTCAAATGTGTTTTTAATTATAGCATTAACAAAGATAAAGCAAAATCAGGGAAGTACAAAATAATTACATGCGAGTCTAACAAAATAAACATCATTTGTTCTTAGATTCTATGTACTTCCTCTAAACCTGCTGTTTTTCCAAATATTGGACCTTTTCCTCTTTACTAGTTTTCTTTTTTTTTTTTTTTAAGTATTTATTGATCATTCTTGGGTGTTTCTCGGAGAGGGGGATATGGCAGGGTCATAGGATAATAGTGGGGAGAAGGTCAGGAGATAAACACATGAACAAAGGTCTCTGGTTTTCCTAGGCGGAGGTCCCTGTGGCCTTCTGCAGTGTTTGTGTCCCTGGGTACTTGAGATTAGGGAGTGGTGATGACTCTTAAAGAGCATGCTGCCTTCAAGCATCTGTTTAACAAAGCACATCTTACACCGCCCTTAATCCATTTAACCCTGAGTTGACAAAGCACATGTTTCAGAGAGCAGGGGGCTGGGGGAAAGGCCATAGATCAACAGCATCCCAAGGCAGAAGAATTTCTCCTAGTCAGAACAAAATGGAGTCTCCTATGCCCACCTCTTTCTACACAGACACAGCAACAATCTGATCTCTCCTTTCTTTTTCCCACACTTCCCCCCTTCTTTTCAACTAAACCGCCATCGTCCTCATGGCCCACTCCCGATGGTTGCTGTCTCTTCGGAGCTGTTGGGTACACCTCCCAGACAGGGCGGCCTGGCAGAGGCGCTCCTCACTTCCCAGACAGGGCAGCCGGGCAGAGGCGCTCCTCACTTCCCAGATGTGGCGGCCGGGCAGAGGCGCTCCTCACTTCATCCCGGACGGGGTGGCGGCTGGGCAGAGGCGCTCCTCACCTCCCAGACAGGGCAGCCAGGCAGAGGTGCTCCTCAGGGGGAGATACATTTTGCATGGCTTGAGCAAGTGCTGGTGGGAATCTCATAAACTTCAACTCTGCCACCCTACTTCATGCATTTTGAGAGGCCTAAGGGATTCACCCTGTTATTTTGATTCATTCAGATGGCAGAGAAGAGAAGTTGCCCACAATCAGAGAAACAAACAGCAAGGGGAATCAGGACCAGGAGGAGAAGCAGAAAATATTGTACAGAAGTAGATGTATAAGTTTCTCCAAAAACAAGTAAAGTGTGAACTTCTTGGCTGGGCACAGTGGCTCATGCTTGTAATCCTAGCACTTTGGGAGGCCAAGACAGGCAGATTGTCTGAGCTCAGTTGTTCGAGACCAGCCTGGGCAACATGGTGAAACCCGTCAGTACTAAAATACAAAAGAAATTAGCCAGGTGTGGTGGCGTGAGCCTATAGTCCCAGCTACTGGGAAAGCTGAAGCAGGAGAATTGCTTGAACCCAGGAGGTGGAGGTTGCAGTGAGCTGAGATCGCACCATTGCACTCCAGCCTGGGCAACAGAGTGAGACTCTCAAAAAAAAAAAAAAAAGAATGAAATTCTTAGGCAGATTCCTGGAGTCTCCTTTGTCAAGGGAGGCCCCATCTCTACTTCTAGAGAGGGAGAAAGCACTTGTGAAAGATGGCACTGTGGAAAAATTTGGAGGTGCAAGTGTAATTGGACAAATGGCTGGGACCTCACCATAGAACCAGTCAAGCCTCAAGAAGTTCTTGGTGCTATTCTACATGTCTGCCCAAGCCTACTCCACCAGGGGGATTTCAGTGCCTTCTCCATGAGGTTAGTGGACTCACCTAAAACAGGGAGAGGTATGCCCAGCAGAACTGGAGAGCAAGTATCAGGCATTTACATACCCCAATTAGCTGTGAATGACACTGAGTCCACATTCAGCTACCACAGCTAACGGGACCTCAATGATCTGAGCCTAGAAACATACCTTAGCTGGCTCCCTCCCTTCAAACATTTTCTTTTTTTTTGTTTTTCTGAGACGGAGTCCCGCTCTGTCACCCAGGCTGGAGTTCAGTTGCACGATCTTGGCCCAGTGCAACCTTCCACCTCCCAGGTTCAAGAGATTCTCCTGCCTCAGCCTCCTGAGTAGCTGGGATTATAGGCACATGCCACCACGCCCGGCTAATTTTTGAATTTTTAGTAGAGACGGGGTTTCACCATATTGGTCACGCTGGTCTCAAACTCCCGACTTCGTGATTTGCCCACCTCAGCATCCCGAAGTGCTAGGATTACAGGCATGAGCCACCGGGCCGGCCTTCACACACTTTCATACAGATATTTCTCCTAATAAAATTCTTGCATGGTTAACCTGTCTTGGCATGTGTTTCTCAGAGAACCTGGACTAATGCAAGAGTTTTCTAGATCATGCATTTTCAATGTGGGTGAAATCACCACATTGATGAGATCTGGAGATAAAAACTGGTTGTTGGGTGCACAAGAAAACTATGATATTATAATAGTTTGTGTCCCTCTAAAGGGCCATTGCACAAAAACAAATATACTACATCTCTGGTATTAAAATTTTATGGGATTGGGTGGGAGAGATATATCTAAAAAGACTCCTTGTGGGGACATAATTTTAAAAGGTTGAGAAACTCTTCAAAATGAATAATTCAGCCAGACAGCAGTGGTTACAGAGCTTGCATTAAAAATGTCTCTATGAATTCCTCATAGTCAAGCCATATGTGAACATGCCTCTCTGATTGTGAGGTGTGGATTAAAGGACCCAGAACAGATGAACTAGGACTGATTAATACACCCTGCCCCAAACTTAGGAGGTTTTAGATACTCAGTAAGAAGCCAGTGGTTCTCAACATTAGCCCTAAGAAGTAAGAACTTCCCCATATGCTTATTGCTCCATCACGCCTGGACGTATCCCAGGGCAACCCTCTGGAGATCTCTTCCTTGATAGCACAATTTTAAGTCTGTAACAATTACTACCTGGATAGCCAACAGCACCTTGAAAAACTGTTGGAAGATATTTCTTGATGGTTCTCTTGCAATTCTGTACATTTTGTGATGAGGTATTGACAGTTTATTTCCTAAATACCTTAAAATGACATTTCTATAGCAAACAGCCTTTGAAGATGGAAATAGTATCTCCCTCCAAGGAAGAGGGAATATCTGTTTCCTGATCAGGATAGTAAAGATAATGGAACCTCCAGATCAGAGGTTGGGCATGTTTGCTAGGAGCCTCCTTATAAGATTTGGGGTTGACTAAACTTAGGACTCTTCAGACTCTTCATGGTCCTTAACAAAAGCATGACCAGGGAGGACTCTTGTCCTTCCTCAATGAGGAAGTAGCAAACTGGGCAAGAAGATGAAGAGAATGACCGACATCCAAGATTGGGGATTCAATGGTGCTTTTTCTTTGAGAGAGACTGGTACTCATTCTCCTGCAACATCAGGGGAGAGTAAGTCACTTCCCATTGACCTTAACCTAGATGTCCTAGAATCCAAGCTTGGAAAACCCAGATGATGCCGTCAGAATGAGAATGTGGTGAAGATGTAGCATAGTCTCTGCTCCACATTCCATGTAACTAGACACTTAGGGTGCTCTGATGCAGCCATTCCTTCCACTCAGCTCTATCTAACAACTACTGGAAGAAGAAGCAGAACCTCATTTTTCTGAAGATGGAAAAACTATACAGGGCAACAGAATGGCAAGGTCACGTCCATGTCCTTCACTGCATGACATCGTCATCTGAGTGAAAGTTTCTTTTAGTTGTATAACATATTAAAGCTATTCTAAGAGAAAATCAATAAACAAAAGAGAGTCCACTCTATCTTGTAGATGCTTCATGCTAAAGAATGTGTGTCTATTCTTCACACAGAACTAGGAGTTGTGGGAGAATAATGGTTTAATGGTGAAAGGGGGAGTATGAAAAAAAAAAAAAGAGGTGGTAATGGGATGCCTAACCCAATGAACTTCCTAGAAATCCAAAGGGGAAAAAAAAGGTAATTACAAAGAAACTTATACTGGACTGTAAAATTGTTCATGATAAGCCACTATATAATTATTCTATGATAATATATGTAATATATATTACATATAATATTACTATAATTTTTACTAAAATTTATTGAGGACCTACTGTATTCCAGCCATTGTCCAAAATGCCCTATTAACTCAATTAACTTTCTCAGCAGCACTCTGAGATAGGACCATTATTATTTCCATTTTATACATGGAAAAATTAAGTCACAGAGACAATAGTAACATGCCAAAAGTTACAGGGTTAATAAGCTCCAATCCAGCTGCCTCATTTCCAAAGCCTGCACTCTTGACTTCTCTAACACTCTACAGCTTCTCTAATATTCTATTTCTCCCTCCCAGATACTCCCAGGCCTCCTTCTATCCTGGGCCCCAAAACTGTCAGAAAAGGAGTGTTCTGATAATTTTTAAAAACTCTTAAATATAATACTGAATCTCATTAAACTTTTCTTGATTTTATGGGGAATCCCAAATACCCTGTCATGGTTCAGTTAAACTTCACAGATAATTCAGTTGTTCTGGACATTGTGCCTGCAAACCAAGACAGCTGTGCATGTCAACTTTGTGCCTGCTTATATGGCAATTTCTCTTTCCTTCCTTTTAATTATGTTGGTTGGTATAATTTTTTGTTGTTCTGATAAGTGAGTCAGCGTTATGTGAGATGCTAACATTAGGGGAAGCTGGGTGAAAGGTATATGAGAAGTCTTGTACTATCTTATTTCTCTGCTGTAAATCTAAAAGCATTTCAAAATAAAAAGTTAAAAAGTAAATGGTAAAGGACATAGAGCCTGGTGACTCCTACTGTGAATCTTCAGGCATACCATGGCTCTGCCACTAATTAGTCTATGACCTTGCTTTTCCTTTTGGAGCCTCAGATTCCTCATCTGCAGGAGGCTGTCAGGATGACAACAGTTATATATGATCATTTTGTGAGGATTAGATTAAATAATGAATATTATGATTTTAGCAGACTACCTAGTAAGTGTTCAAAAAATTATAGCTCTATCATTATTATTACTGTAAATAGAGGCCTGTATCTGAATCCATGGAAGACTTCAGAGAATTTATAAAAACCCTAAAGCTACACATAAAATTGCCTGTGTAGGCTCATGTGCACTGGGCAAAAAGCCCATAGATTTCGTTAGATTATAAAAGAGGACCCTTCCAAAGTGATCTTAAGAACTCTTGGTTTACAATATCCCTGATGAACATAGATACAAAAATCCTCAACAGAATTCCAGCAAACAGAATCCAACAGTGTATCAAGTAGATAAAACACAATGACCAGATGCATTTTATTCCAGGAATGGAAGGATGGTTTAACGTATGGAAATCGATAAATGTGATTCATCACATAAACTGACTTAAGGACAAAAATCATATAATCATCTCAACAGATGCAGAAAAAGCATTTGATAAAATTCAGCATCTCTTCATGATAAAAACTCTCAGTAAACTAGGCATAGAAGGAACATACTTCAAAATAAAAAGGCCACATATAACAAACTCACAGCCAACATCATACGGAATGGAGAAAAGTTGAAAGCATTCCACCTACGAACTAGAACAGGACAAAGATGCCCACTTTTGCCACTCGTATTCAACATAATACTGGAAGTCCTAGACAGAACAATCAAGCAAGAGAAAGAAATGAAAAGCATCCAAATTGAAAAATTGGAAGTCAAATTATCTCTGTTCACTGACGGTATGATCTTATACCTAGAAAACCCTAAAGCAAGCTTGTCTATCCCATGACCCACGGGCCGTATGTGGTCCAGGACAGCTTTGAATGAGGCCCGATATAAATGTGTAAATTTTTTTAAGACATTATGAGATTTATGCATGGACTTCTTTTTTTTAAAGCTCATCAGCTGTGGATACTGTTATTGTATTTTATATGTGGTCCAAGACAATTCTTTTTCCAGTGTGGCCCAGGGAAACCAAAAGATTGGACACACCTGCCCTAAAGATTTCTGCAAAGACTCTTAGATTTGATAAATGAATTTGGTAAAGTTTCAGGATACAAAATCAACATACAAAAATCAGTAGCATTTATACACACCAATAACAATCAAGCTGAGAACAAAATCAAGAAGTCAATCCCACTTAGAGTAGCTACAAAAAAAGAAAGGAAAAAAAAACTAGGAATACATTTAACCAAGAAGATGAAAGATCTCTACAAGGAAAACAATAAAATATTGATGAAAGAAATTGTAGATGACAAAAACAAATGGAAGAACATCCCTTGCTCATGGATTGGAAGAATTAATATCATTAAAATGACCACGCTACCCAAAGTAATCTGCAGATTTAATACAATTCCTATAAACATACTTCCATGTTTCACAGAATTAGAAAAAACAATTCTAAAATTCATACAGAACCAGAAAAGAGCACAAATAGCTAAAGCAATCCTAAGTAAAAAGAACAAAGCTAGAGGCATCACATTAACTGACTTCAAATTATACTACAAGGCTATAATAATCAAAGGAGCATGGCACTGGTATGAAAGTAGACATAGAGATCAATGGAACAGAATAGTGAACTCAGAAGTAAAGCCACATATCTACAGCCAATTGATCTTTGGCAAAGTCAACCAAAACATACACTAAGGAAAGGGCACCCTTTTCAAAAAATAGTGCTTGGAAAATTGGATTGCTATATGCAGAAGACCCCTATCTCTCACCATATAAAAAGTCATCTCAAGATAGATTAAAGAGTTGAATTTAAGACCTAAAACTATAAATGTACTGGAAGAAAACCTAGGGAAAACTGTTTTGGACATTGGTCTAGGCAAAAAACTTATGAATAAGACTTCAAAAACACAAGCCAAAAAAGCAAAAATAGACAAATGAGACTTTATTAAACCAAAAAGCTTCTGCACAGCAAAGGAAATAGCCAACAGAGTGAACAGCCTGTCAGAATAGGAGAGAGTATTTGCAAACTATAGATCTGACAGGCGATTGATATCCAGAAATTACAAGGAATTCAAACAATTCAACAACAACAACATAAAATAACCCCACTAAAAAGTAGGTAAAGGACATGAATAGTCATTTTCAAAAGAAGACATACAAATGACCAATAAGCGTATGAAAAATGCTCAACATCATGAGTCATCACAGCAATGCAAATTAGAACCACAATGAGATATCATCTTGAACCAGTGAGTATGGCTATTACTAAAATATCAAAAAATAACTTGGTGAGGACAAAAGGAAATTTTTATATATTGTTGGTAGGAATGTAAATTAGTACAACTTCTATGAAAAACAGTATGGAGAGTTTTCAAAAAACTATAAGAAAATTACCATTCAATCCAGCAATCCCACTACTGGGTATCTATCCAAAGGAAAGGAAATCATTATATTAAAATGATACCTGCACTCATATGTTTATCATAGCACTACTTATAGTAGCAAAGATATGGAATCAAATTAAGTGTCAATCAACAGATGATTAAAGAAAATGTGTTTTATATATATACTGGAATAATATTCAGCCATTAAAAGAATGAAATTATGCTTTTTGCAGCAACATGGATAGAACTGGAGGCAATTGTCTTGGGTGAAATAACTCAGAAACGAAGTCAAATACCGCATGTTCTCACTTATAAGTGGAAGCTAAATAATGTGTATACATGAACATGGAGCATGGAATAACAGTCACGGGAGTTTCAGAAGGGTGGGTGAGTGAAAGGAGAGTGAGAGATGAGAAATTACTTAACAGGTACCCTGTACGTTATGCAGGTGATGGTTACACTGAAAGCCCAGACTTTACCACTACATAAAACTATGCTTGTACCCCTTGATTTTATTCCCATACAAATCAAATTAAAAAACAGAACCCTTGGTCTAAAAGAAGAGCTTTGAAGAATCTAAGGAGAAGAATGAGGGACTTCTCTCCAAAGTATATTTTGTGTTTTGGTTTTGTGTGTGTTTATGCAAGTGTATGTTTGCTCAGTGACTGTGCTGCTCAAGTTTTTTCTACATATAGATTTATTTTTGCCCTAGGACAGGTTTTGCCTGAAGAAGTAGGACAGAGCATAGGATTTCCAAAAGTGAAGGCATACACATACAAGGGTCACCTCCTCAGGGAAGACAGACTGAACCTTCTGAAGGAGCCACTTCCATCACCCTCATTCTGCTTGCTTTACCCTTCTTAGTGTCATTTACCACTGCTGGGCATATCTACCTGTGCATTTATGACAGTCTGTCTCCCCGCTAGCCTGTGAGCACCAGGAGGGCAGGGATATGGGAATTTTTTTGTTGTTGTTCATTGCTCCATGTTCAGCTACTAGAACACAGCCAGGCATTCCCAGACACTCGCTAAATATTAATACAGTAAATTAAGCTGGCAGTGTGGGAATTGCAGGGAGAAGGGCTTCAGCGAAGTAAAGCTGGGAGCAGTGCAGCTCCACCTGGCTCTTTGAATTGTCTGCAGGAAGCTGGGCATGCCCATCTCTCTGCTCAGATTCCACCCTGGGGCACATCTAACACTGTCTTTTCCCTTCTCAGCTTGCATGAGGCCCTCCAGGAAGTGCAGGACCACCAAGGGGCTCCTTCCAGCACTGCCTTTCCCAGCAGTATTTCTAAGAGATGCTCTGCTTTTGCAAAGCTAAGACCACAGAGGGATGTTGTTATGGGCAAAATTATCCCCCCCCGCAAATCCATAAATTCATATCCTGAAGCCCTAGCCCCCAGTACAGAATGTGACTCTACTGGGACACAGTGTTTTAAAAGAAGTTATTAACTTCAAATAATGTCATTAGGGTAAGCCCTAATCCAATATGACTGGTGTCTTTATACGAAAAAGAGATTAGGACATAGACACATAGAGGAAAGGTCATGTGAAAACGCAGTGAGAAGGCAGCCATCTATAAAGCAAGGAGAGGAACCCCAGAAGAAATCAACCCCACTGACACCTTGATCTTGGACTTGGAGTCTCAAGAACCATGAGCTAGTAAATGTCTGTTGTTTATGCCATCCCATGTGTGGTATTTTGCTATGGCAGCCCTATAAAACAAATAGAGGTCTTTATCAGTATTTAGGATGAAATCTTAGGGTTCTGTTGAGAGTTGAGCCCTTCAGACAAAAAGACAGAAGTTCTGGTCTTCCCTCATGTGGTGTGGGCAGTGGTTCTCCAAGTGCAGTGCTCAGACCAGTAACATTGGCATCAACTGTGAATTTATTAGAAATGGAAATTCACAGGTCCTAACCCAGACCTAGTAAATCAAAATATCTGGGGATGGAGCCCAGAATCCTGTGCTTTAAAGAGCCACCCCCAACCTGCCCCACATGTGAAAGTGTGAGGATCACTGATGAAGAAGCTGTTGATCATGAGTTTCATTTCCAGGAATTTGGCTCAACCATTTTACTTGTCACAGTCCTTTTCAAGGTCTGCAAGAGTAAAATAGTGAAAACAGTGTTGTTATTTGTGACTTCCCTTGAAAATACGAATGCAGGGCTCTCTAATGTTGAAGAAAGACAATTCACCGGGGAGTACAATTTTATTTATCTATATAGATATATAAGTAATTGGCCTGAGGAACCACACTGCTGGTAATTCAGTCAAGAGAATCAATCACAATTAGTGTTTTCCTAAAGGAAATCAATAAAAAATTAAGCAGAATATTTCAGAAACCTCTGGTACTCCAAGCCTTTTCTAGCTGCAGGACTCTCAATGGGTCTCATTGCTCAAAGACACTTCTACATTCCTTTGCCAAGGAATATGAACTGAAGTTTGAGGCTTATAGTCTTTTACCACTTTCCAGATGGGCAATTTTAATGAATGATTATGCTGATAAATTTTGTAATTCCTGGGAAGATGAAAGGCCACTGCAGCTTTCTGGCAAAGCTTTGCAAATGGTGAAGTTTGAAAAGGAATATTGAGGTTTCCAAAGTCTGTAAATTCACAGGACCTTGTTTCATTCTATGCCCGCTCACTGTGCATGTGCACAAATGGGCTGTGTCTCCCAAGGAACTTGACAGTTTTGCTTCTACTGCTCATGGGTGGCAGAAAAGGCTGGTCTCTTTTTCAGACCAAAAGGCAAGTGAAGTCCACACCTTCTCCCTCTCTGGTTTCCTGGACAATTCTGATCATTTCACTCCCAGGATTTCAACCACTACCTACACCAAATACCAATCCGTATCTTCAGCTGTGACCTTCCTGACCCATTTTGCTAATCAGTTCTGGTGGTCTCAATATGAATATTCTGTGAACTATTCAGATTCCATATGTCTTGGGCTTCAGAGTCATTAGTAGCTACAACACGATCATCATTTCAAAGCCAAGCGGCTCATTCTGTTTACCACTTCCTATCTTCTTACTCTCTCAAGGCATTGGTCTTGGGAGGTTTTAAGTCTCTCTTCACTCTTTAGTCCTCATTTATCCCCTAGCCCAGCTTAAAATAATCACTTGCTTCGTTGTCTTCAACTTCCTTGACCCATTATCCCATTGTCATCATCAACCTATCTTTTGTTAAAGTCAACTCTTCTCGACTCAATACCTGCACCATGTAGATGAATCTGGCCAGAGAGCAAATCCCAAATCACGCAAACTGGTCTCACATTCAATGTATGAGCACAAAACTCAATGTGCCCCTTAGTAATCATACTACATTTTATTCCTTCCCTTTCCAAGATGACTGCTTCATTTCTTCTGTCTCTTCTAACATCCAGCACTCCCTCCTTTCTCATGCTCGGTTGATGATTGCTTCCCATTTCACTGAAGAAATAGAAACAATCGGAGAGAATTTCCATAATCTCCTGCCAGCTGCTACTCACCTAGCTCTGTCTATGCCCCTATGCCATGCCCTCTTTCGTACTAAGGGTAAACTTGCCTATTCCTAAATAAGCCTAAGTGAGTGCATGATCCCACTCCCTTTTACCTAGTCAGAGACATGTGTCTAGAAATTATCCCCTTTCTATGCATCATCCAATGCTCTCACTCTTCTGGGGGTCATTCCTATGTTCTTATAAACATATTATTATTTCTCCATTTTAAGAACAAAAGAGGCTGGGAATGGTGGCTCACATCTGTAATCCCAACACTCTGGGAGGCTGAGGTGGGAGGATTGCTTGAGGCCAGGAGTTTGAGACCAGCCTGGGTGACATGGCAAGACCCCATCTCTACAATAGATACAAAATTAGTCTGGCATGGTGGTGCACACCTATAGTCCCAACTCAGGAGGCTGAGATGGGAGAATCACCTGAGCCCAGGAGATCGAGGCTGCAGTGAGCTATGGTGGCATCTATCTCTGTACTCCAGCCTGATGACAGGGTGAGATCTTGTCTAAAAAAAAAAAAGCAAGAAAAGAAAAACAAGGAAGGAAGGAAAGGAAGGGAAGGAAGGAAGGAGAGAGAGGGAAGGAAGGAGGGAGGGAGGGAGGGAGGGAGGGAGGAAGGAAGGAAGGAAGGAAGGAAGGAAGGAAGGAAGGAAGGAAGGAAGGAAGGAAGGAAGGAAGAACGGAAGGAAAGGGAAGGAAAGGAAAGGGAAGGGAAGGAAGGAACGAGGGAGAGAGGGAGGGAGGGCGGGCTACTTCCTGCCCAGGCCATTCTCTCTTCTGCAGGTGTGGGTTCCAATGTGACCCACCTCTGACTCTGTCAGTATTCCCTATCCCTGCTCCTGATTTCTTCTTTTTCATAGCCATCACCCTAACACACACTCTATATTTGACTTATTTTTCTTTTTAATCATCTACCTCCCTCCACTAGGCTATAAACTACAGGATGACAAAGGTTTTGTCTGTTTTTTTCATTGCTGGATGTTCAATATCTAATCTAGTGCCTGGCATGTCATGGACAATTAATAAATGTGAACACATAATTTTAAAATAAACAACATATTAAATGATAGAGGAGAGGGCTGGAGGGGTAGAAGTGCACCTGGCCTTGCTAGCTCCCTCCTGGCTGGCTGGGCAGTACTGAGACAATATCTGAGCCCCTTGCAGGCTGGGCGCCCCCAACCTGCCTTCTTGGCAACACACCCTTTCCTGGTGGGAACAGAGTGAAACTTAGAAACTTGGACTTTTGCAACCACACAAGCAAAGAGCAGTTGTAGGCTTGAAAAGGCAGTATCTGCTTTAAGAAGCTGGGCCTATTTCCTCTGGCTCACCTACGCACCAGCTATGCCAGCAAAGCTGATAAGATTAGAGACAATCACCCCATCCCTGCTGCCTTCCCTATCTCTCTCATAGGGAAAAATGGAAAGATAAGGGCAGCATTTTAGATTTCCCTCAAAAGATTTTAGGAGAGAGAACAGTGGTGGGTCTGAGGTCAGGGTCAGTGATTTCACTTGTTAGGTGGGGAGTGAGGCAGCTTCTGGCAAGTGAGTGGTGGAACCCTTGTGTGTCATTTTTCCCCCAGTGATGCCTTATGGGATGGGGGTGGCATAACATTGCACTTGAAATGAAATGTCTCTAGAACTCAAATTGTAGGATTACAAGGCTAAAGTGAATTGTTTTCCATCTGGTACCACCAAGAAATGCCTAGCCAATGAAGAGGATGGGAAAGAGAAAGAAGAGAACATTCAGTTCCCCAAAAGAGGATTCCAAACCACTCCATGGGAACAGTCAGGCAGGCAGCAAGACAGCAGAGTGTGGCCAGGAGTCATCACACCATGGGGTTCAGAACAAGTGAATCACAGGCAAACCCAGAGGGCCCTAGCTGCATGCAGCTGTTCACAATGCCTGGGCATTACTTGCAGCTCAGTCTACTGATTTTAAAGGGCTAGGCAAGGAGAGACCCCTGGCACACAGTGTGGATAGAAATGCACTCCTGTCTGTCTTCCCTGCTTCATCTCTCCTTTTTTCTTCTTGGCACTGAATGTGAGTTCTCCAGTGCCAACAAAACAATAGTTTTAAGAAAATCAAGTTAAGAAACTCTATGGGAGCAGAAGGTCCTCTGAGTCACACCATGCAGGTAGCTTTCCTCATGCTGATGCATGGAGTTGGCTGTGCCCAACAGCTGTGCTCTGTTTTTTAGAAGCCCTGGAACTCATTGAATCCCAGGACACCCCAGTGGATCTCATTTCGTGCTCATAACAAGGGCAATAATTTGACCTTAATGAATGAAGATTTGGCTCGACATATCATCAGGAGCTGTGGAGGGAGCATAATTTCCCAAATCTATCAGCTACTGAATGAAAAGAGACCCGTTTAGCAATTGAGGATCAATCCATTACATGTTGGCTATTCAGGCTGCAATAAAGGAGAAAAGATGGATGTCAATGTAAAATAACCTGTGAATTTTGACATCCTTGGCCGATGACCATGTGGAATAGTGCCCTGGTAGGCAGTCATTGTCTTCAACAGCCACTGTATTCAGCATAAAAGCCTGAAATTGAAAGACTTCACACCCTTTTCAAAGAAAGTCCACTCACCTGTTTGCTGCCCCATCTGAAGATAAACAAAATGCCTTCATGCTAAGAGGTGGCACATGCCTCCTTGCACCCAATTCACCATTGCCTGTGCTAGGTCACCTGCAGGAAGGTAGGTAAAGATCTGTGATCACAGCCACATCCTCTCCTTTCCTTCTAATTCATGGACTCTATATTTAGTGATAGGATTTCCAAACTAGCCTTGGACATCATCTGAAATTGAATATGGAGACTTTCTCCTCTGATTATACCACACCCCCGCCCCCCCAAAGATTGACAGTGATTGTCTCTGGGAGCTGAGACTATGGTTGATTTGTGCTTTTATTTCTTTGTATTTCTCTGGATATCCCAAATTTCCCAATAAGAAGGGTAGACTCTTTTTATAATTAAACAAAACTATTAACTTTTAAAAGAAGGGTGGGGGGATAAAAGAGAAAATGAGGAATTTCTTCTCAATGAAAAGAGAAAAGTTGACAATATATAACCACAGTTGACAGAAGAAAGCCTAACAATCTAAAGGCGACAGACCAGGTTCAATGCCAGATTCTCACACACAACTGTGGTCTTGTTATCCGTTCCTGCATTGTCTTGCAGCTCTGTGAAGCACAGTAGCTCCTGCTTTCTTTTAGTCACTCTATCAAGGGAGGACAGAAAGCAGGGAGTGATGGACAGCAAGTAGAAAGTGGAATCTTGAGAGTTCTGTTCAGCCCCTTGGTCCGCATTGCAGACATGCATCCTCCTGCCACAGGAGGGGATCGGGGGGCCTGCTGATGGGTACACCAACTCCTGAAGGAAAGCTGTCTGCCAGGAGCACTGCACTGGTGTCTCCATTCCTGGCCTTGCCTGTCTCCCAGGTGCATAGAGAACACCCACACCACCCAGACCTGTAGCTTCCGTCTGTTTAAACAAGCTGATGTTTCTTGGTTGAACTTTAACCCAAACTCCTTCTCAGCCTCGAAAGCTTCCTACAGGTGCAAACCCTCCTAGTATCACACGCAGGCTCCTGTACCTGAGGAAAATGAGCTCCCCTTCTCAAATTCTGATTTTAGGCAAAAGGCAAATCCCTGGGCATGGCTTTACAAGCCCTTCCCTATCCACCTGCAGTTTAGAATTTCAGCTTTATAAACTTCAACTCCACTCACCTGACAGTTCAATTTTCCAGATGAGTAACAGCTGCCTGACTTCACCGTGTGCTTTTATGCTTCTATCTTTGCTGCTGTTTTTTCCCTTGTGTCAAGAATACAGCTTCTTTATGTTGTCATCCATTTGGAAAATTTTGATTCATCCATCTATAGCCAATGTTCTCAGATCTCTCCCAGATCCGAAGAGCAACCCCTCCCATCTGATTGTTTATTTGCCTTATCATATTTCTAGACTTTGTGATTCACACACACAGAAACTGCATTCATCTCTGTGTTCTCAACAGTCACATAGCAGCTATTCTCTAAGTGTTTGATGAAGAAATAAATGCTTTCTTTCACCAAGCTTTATCGTGCTCTGCGATTATTCATCTACGTCCAGTCACAGTGGAATCCGTTTGCTTGTTTTCAATGTATTCCTCTGTGGCTGAACTATTTTGGTTTTTCTTTTTTGTTTTATTTAAGGGAGCAAATAATTATAAATTTAAACAAATAAAATATGCAGGTGAGTATACACCATTCCATCAACGAACAAGTATATATTGAACCCTCATTTTGAGGCTAGCTTTGCACTGGGTCCTGGGGAGACATGTTTCTTGTTAGGCAAGAAAGAGAAGGAGCATATTGTCTGAGATAAAACTGAAAAGACAGATATGTATTTATTTTGGTTAATTAAGATTAGTAAGGTGAATATGATTCACATTGCGTTTCAGTAGTGCCTGTCTATACATGCATTAATTCAGAGATAAATGATATCAGTGTGCATACGAATACCAGGAGAAAGCCGAATGAAGAAAAGAGCAGTAGTTGCTCCTTGATGTGTCAAGCTTTGCACACACATATGTGTGCAAAAATGTGTGTGTCTACACTTCAGAAAGAGAGAAAGCCTTTATTTTCTCTAGTAATGCTGCCTTTAACACATAGGGCCATCTCATGCTCAACAAATTTATTCACTTTCAGCAGGGTTTCTCAGCCTCAGCACTACTGACACTGTGGATGGGATAATTCTGTGTTGTGGGGGTTGTCCTGTGTGTTTAGAATGTTTAGCAGGATCCATGATCTCCACCTACCATATGTCAGAGCATCCTCCCCTCCCCCAGCCCCATCATGTCAATCAACATTTTCTCTAGACATTGCCAATTATCTTCTGTGAACAAAATTCTCTAAGGTCCAGTTTTGGCAAATGTGCTTTTCAGACTGGCTTTGGAGGAGTATTCTTAATTTTTTGTTAGGATTCTTGCAGGGGAGGGGAGGGAGGAAAAAAAGGGAGAGAGGGGAGGGAGGAAAAAAAGGGAGAGAGGTGAGGGAGAGAGAGAGAGAACCCGGGCTAACAAGAAGATAATTCCTAAAGAGTTGGTGCTTTTGTTTTGTAAATAGCTAGCATTGGGAAAACGAAGAAAACACACTATTCATTGTCTATTTCCTAGTGTTTATTACTCATCCAAAATGAACCAATAATACTCTAGAGTGATATTAAAATGGTACCCAAGGCCATTGAGTATGACTTTGAATTAAGCTTTAGAAATATTCCTAGCAACACATTTAATTAACTAGGATATTTGGTTGATATTAAATCCACATCAACTAATATTAAAAACATATATATTGAGGCTTAACAGCTTCGGGAGAGCTCAGGATCTGATTGTGATGTTGTTCATCTCAATGTACAGGTTCATTGAATCTTTCCAAATGGAGCACTGGGGACTAGAACGTTATCACTGATTTGGAGAGCAAAGTGGGGAAAATTAAGTTCTTGTGTAACAACGTTTACATTCTAAGCAATGTTTATAACGAGCTATACAAACAGGCTGGGAGAACTTGCTCCATTGATGGCAATATCCCTCCTCTACCTCAAAATGCTTGAGTTTCAAAAGCAAAATCAGAACAAGCAAAGGGGTAAAATGACCATGTGGTGCTACTCTCCTTGTTTAGAGGATGAAATCTTGCCTCTCTAGCAATGTTAACTTCAATGTCCATGATTTTCACTAAGGTTATCCTTTTTTTTTTTTGATCTGGGCTTGGAGGAAGAAAAATAGACCAGTATCTAAAAGCAATTTGTCCCCACCTAACTGAGATGGGGTAGGCATCTGATAACAGGATTGGGGAGATTATCCAGTCAGGGAAGATGCTGGTAGATTAAAAAAATGGCAAAAAGAGTTTCCCTTAATGTTTCATCCAACCAATGTGTTAGTTATCAGTATATATAATCTGGTCTATAAAATCCAAATTTTATGGAGTCAACCCTTTTACTTATTTCATGTATATGTCATCAGCTGCTTATTAATAGTTTCTTGTGTGTCAGTTTTGTGTTCCACAAAATATTAAAATATTCCTAAAGACTAAATTAGGAAAGGGAGCAGAGTCGGTGAAGAAGTAAATTTCAGCTCCCAAATTCCTACCTGAGCCCCATGCTCCTTCAGGAATCTGTTGTCCTCCTCCTGGAGAATATCCATGGACTTGCCATGCTCACCAACATGAGGTCCCATGGTGGGTGCTGAGATCTCACTTTTGAGCCCATGTGTCATTAAGCACCCATTTCTTAGCCTGTGCCCACTTGCCAGAACCCAAAAATGTCAAAATACTATGCTTTAGCAAAACCCTGATGCCATTCTCAACATCACCCCACCAGCACTCTCTTCCTCTTCTCCCATGGGTGCCTGCCAGGATGTTTTCCCAGACATGCACCATTCCTACCACTCTGACAAGCTACAATTATTTTTTTAAAAATAGAACAGCACCTGTGGGTTTTTCCTCCTGGTTACAAGGGACAGCGAGTTTTTGTATCAATAAATTCCTATAAACCTTCATTTTTTTTTTTTTCTTGAGTGATGTTGCTACTTCACTCCTCATCAATCAGTGTTTCAACTCAGCCGACCCTGGATGGGATAAATATGGCTACGAGCAGGTTTGGCTGCTCCACAGAAGTACGCAAGTATCTTTGTGCTTGCCTACTAATCAGAAGAGAGGACCTGGATGGGATCTTAGTCTTATTCTTTTCATTTAAAAAAATAAAATATAACTGTTCCAACACTTTGCACTCAGGGTAACTTACTGTTGCTAGAGACCATGATGACAAAAAAGCAGAGAAGGGTAAAGGCAATCCGAAAACATGGAGGCATATTAAAGGCATTTAACAATGTGTTATTATTTTTTTAATTGCCAATCTCACATCTTAATAAACAAGATAATGTCCTGAGTGTGGCTGTATTTGTTCTCTGGAGAAAAATAACCAATAGGATATATATAAATAAGTAGAGATATACAAGAGGGATATATCATGAGAATTGATTCATGTGATTATGAGGGCTGAGAAGTCCCAAAACATGCCATCAGCAAGGTGGAGAATCAGGGAGGCCAGTGTTGTAAGTCAGACCAGGTTCAAAGACCTGAGAACCAGAGGAGCCAGTGGTGTCATTGTCAGTTCAAGGCAGAAAGCCTGAGGGACTGGAGGGCTACTGGAGTAAAGACCCAAGAACCTGCAGCTCTCATATCCAACAACAGCAGGTGCATGTCCCAAAGAGACAGTGAATTTGCCTTTCTTCTGCCTTTTCTTTCTATCCAGGCTCTCAATGGATTGGATCATGCCTGCCCACAGTGGGGTCAGATCTTCTTTATTCAGTCTATTGATTCAAATGTTAACCTCTTCCAGAAAGAGCCTCACAGACATACCCAGAAATACTGTTTTATCAGCTGAGTGTCCCTTAATCCAGTCAAGTTAACACATAAAATTACCCATCACAGTGGGCTTCTAAGAGGTTCCTGTCCACTTTAAGGTCTAGTTTTGGCTGAGACTTGCCTCTCTTGCTTATTTCTTTAACCTGATGCACTTTTTGAAACCTCTGAATAAAAATAAAAGTAGCCACTGTATCAAGTACCTGACAGCTCTGGTCTCCTGACTCAAATCTTGGTTAATAGTGATGCCCTCAATCTTTGTCCCTAATACTGTCAGCTCCCCATAGTTCTAGGGTTGAGCAGTGTACCTTCAGGCGCATCTGACAAAAAGTGCAAATGGGGACTGATGGTGGAACAGTGATCGTAGGTGGGAACAGCTCACCACACAGCTCTAGGAGCACTCAGGTAATGTCTCTGCTCTTTCTCTGCCAATCTTTCTTTTTCCTGCTCCAAAAAATATTACACCAATGCATGACCTTCAGAAGTCCAAAATTCTGACTAACTGAAAGCTCTGGGGTAGCATGTCTTGATTACATCTTGACAGGATTTACTGCTGGGGGCAGAAGTTGTCTTAACATTGGCTGCAAGCAATGTTGCTATGGAGGCGGAGCTCCCTGCACTCAGGCCGGAGCTTCCATCTCTCACTGGGAAGAACCTGAGGACTTTCACAACGAAAGTTGATGTGTATGTGACAGGCAAGACTATATCTGTTTCCTCTCTTCTCTCTTCATTAATTACATCTCACAGGCATGCACATTGAGAAATGTATATATAAGTGAATATAAATACAGAGATTAAAAGCTACCATCCAAAGAGGTGTTTAGAGTTATCTATGTACTCGTTATAACACCTATTATTAAAACTAATAAAAGTCCATTAAAAGCTAAGTTCCTTTCACAGAGTGACCAGATTTGAGCTTGAGTTTTGTCAAGGCAGCACACCGCAGTGCTCTGATTTGCCATGGCATTTTGCTTCTGACCACTTGCTGTATTGAGTATTTCCCCAGGCAAAGGGGCACACACCTTAGTAACTGGGCAGGAGTCTCACATCTGCCCAGTAGCACATTTGCAAAAAAAGATTAGCTCCAAATAGGTCTCCCTGGCTCTTTGGGATCATGGGGCTTCTCCCAGGTCCTTGTAACCATCCTTTCCTATGTGGCATGGCTGTCCCACACCCTCCACCATTGCTCCAGGTGAGGCCAGGGTCAATCTCCAGTCTTCACAGTAACATTCTCTCCTGCTGCTGATGGGCAAATTTCCTGCTTTGTGGTGGCTATGTAGGTTCCCTGGGCACTGACCAGTTTACAGAGCAGAACTGCCTTAGAGCTCTCAGCCTGTGAAGCAGACTTAATGGTGTCATCTGTTCTGTTTTGTCAAAGCCTCCTCTCTTTGCTCCTGCTCTTCCTTTCACTCTTGTTTCCCTTAGGGTGACTTTCTTGCCATTAAGCTTCTCAGTGAATGCTGAGGGGTTTCTCCTGGGTGGCCACCAAAAAACCCTCTAAGTCCAGCCCCAACCCCTTCTGTAGGCCCCATGAGACTTAGCTCCCTTGCCTTCTGTAGCTCTGGTCGGGGTGGGTTATTGTTGTCCACCTACATGCATGTCTCCCCCAAACTACAACAATGAGCTCCTGGAAAGTTGAGTCTCATACATTCCTATGTGTGGATTTGTGTCTCTTACCAAGGGCATGATATTTCCACTTGGGATAACAGATAGACCTTCCAAACATAGCACCTACAAAATGAGGCTCCTTCCTTTCACCTCAAGCCTCTTCCTTCCCAAATGTTCTTCAACTCAGTAAACAAAAATCCTGTTCTCTAGTTGCTCAGGTCAAAAACTGGGGACCATCTCTGATTCCTCTTTTTTCTTGTAACCTATATTTAGTTCAACAGCAAATCCTGTTAGCTCAGCCTTCAAGATACACACAGTATGTGAACACATTTCACAGCCTCCACTGTTTGGACTAGGTTTAGTCCAAGCCACCTCAGTTTCTTGCCTGTACAATTTTCAGAGCCTCCTAAGGGGGACACGGCTTGCTTGCCTGTCTGTCATCTATAATCCATGCAGCAGGGAGCAGTGGGCTGAATGGAGGCCTCTGAAAACACACGTCCATGTCCTAACCCTCAGAATCTATGAACGTGATTTAGTTTGGAAAAGGAGTCTTTGTAGATGGGATTATGCTAAGGATCCAAAGATGGATTATCATGGTGGGCCCTAATCTCAATGACAAGTGTTTTATAAAAGACACCCAGAGGAGAGACACGGGGAGAAGCAAAGAAGATAATGAAGACAGAGACAGAGATTGGAGTGATGTAGCCTCAAAGAAGATCAACAGCCACCAGAAGGAATTAAGGAATGTACCCTAGTGTCTCCAGGAAAGGACTAGCTCTGCTAAGATCTAGATTTCAGACATCTGGCCTCAAGCACTGTAAGAGTATACATTCCTGTTGTTTTAAATCACCCAGTGTTGGAATTTGTTATGGTGGCCCTAGAAAACTAAACACAGCCCAAAGCACTCTTTAGGGTGTTACACCCTGTATGTCCCTCTAGGGTTCTCTGTCCCACCCCTGAAGATACGTTTCCCCAGCTTCCTAGAGAAAGCTGAGAGAAGTCCTTCTTTAAGAGAGCCCAGTAAACATCCTAGCCTCACAGGGAGGTACTTCCTACCCCTTTCCAAAAGCAGCATCAGCAGCATCCTGAACACCAGGTGAGTATCAGCTGTTCAAGAGAATCCCCAGGGCAAAAATGGCGGGTCAGAGAGTGGCAAGACCAACCCCAGATGTTTCGGAGGCACTGCTGGTGGATGAAGGACCGCAAGGGGAAGGGCAGCGAGCATTAGCTGTGCCAGCAGGATGCCCCAGGGCCTCTGAGAACCTGCCCGTGAAGGAGGCAGTGATGGTCCACCCAGTGATTCTGCTTTGTGGATTCTAATACTGCTGCAGGGACACCTTGAAGATTTGCCCTCAGCCTTGCATGGACCAGAGAATTAAGAAAATGAAGAATTTCCCGCCTGCCTGGCTCTCTCCATTTGCAGAGCCCTGAACTTTATGTTATTTTATTGGAACCTAACAACTACCCAGGAAAAATGATAGAAACATCCCCCTGCCCATTTTGTTTTAATCTTATAGATGAGAAAACAGAAATAGAAGAAAATAACTTCCCTGAGGTTGAACCGTCGGTAAGAGGTCAAGCCAGAGCTTAATCCTGGCATCTAGAGCATTTCCACATTTTTAAAAGTTGTCTCAAACATGCCTCAAACTCATTTCTTCAAGCCTATACCAGGCTTTGTTTTCTAATAGGAAAATATAACCAAACAGCTTGAGATATTCAGAGTCTGTCTGAAATTTTGTTCTTGCTGTTATCCTGGGCCAATTAAAAATTTAATATTAAAAAGGAAATGTCCCTATTAAGTTTCCTTTTGACATTCCATAAGAAATCCTAAGTACTCTACTTGGAAAAGACGATACTGATCTTCACAGTCAATGCATCAGGACACATATATTTGGCCCAATCAGGAGACTTTTCACCGTGAATTTGATTGCATGGTTTTGCTGGTCAATCTAGTAGTGGATACATTAAGAAGGAAAGATTACGAGAGAAATATCACATGCAAATCATGTGTAACTCTTAGGAAAGTATACACAATCAGGCCGGTTGTGGTGCCTCACTCCTGTAATCCCAGTACTTTGGGAGGCTGAGGCAGGCGGATCACTTGAGGTCAGGAGTTCAAGACCAGCCTGACCAACATGGTGAAACCCCATCTCTACTAAAAATACAAAAATCAGCCAGGCATCGTGGTGGGCACCTGTAATCCCAGCTACTTGGGAGGCTGAGGCAGGAGAATTGTTTGAACCTGGGAGGCAGAGGTTGTAGTGAGCTGAGATCGTACCACTGCACTCCAACCTGGGTGACACAGTGAGACTGTATCTAAAAAAAAAAAAAAAAAAAAATGTATACACAATCAAACTTGCTCTAAGTTTTTGTCTTTGTTGTTGGCTTCCAAACAGAGTATGGAGGGAGGAAGGGCAGGGAACTACCCTAATGAAAGTTTTCTATGTTCTGGTCTTAGTTCTTGGAGGCTAAGTGCTTGTGGTCTTCATGCAGTCATTTTATTTAATTTTCCCACATTCTACTTCGTTGGGTTATTTATTTATTTATTTCGCAGATAAAAAGAAACAGATATGAAGAGGTTAAATATCTTATCCAAAGTCACCCAGCTTACAAATGACCAAGAATTATTTTGTTTGTTTGTATGGTTATTTTTTGAGACAGAGTCTTGCTCTGTCACCCAGGCTGGAGTGCAATGGCACGATCTCGGCTCACTGAAACCTCTGCCTCAGGGATTCAAGTGATTCTCCTCCCTCAGCCCTCCGAGTAACTGGGACTACAGGCACACGCCACCATGCCCAACTAATTTTTGTATTTCTAGTAGAGATAGAGTTTCACCATGTTGGCCAGGCTAGTCTTGAAATCCTGACCTCAGGTGATCTGCCCACCTCGGCCTCCCAAAGTGCTGGATGAGAGGTGTGAGCCACTGCACCTAGCCAAGAATGTTTTAAAATAAGCCATCATCACAGATTGTTTCCCTGCACCTTGGGTGCAGCACGTGTGTGCTATGGAACACTGTGGGAAAATAAGAGTTCCTCCTGAGGATTCCGATGAAGATCTTTTACACAGAAAGCATTTTTTTTTTTTTCACAGATTAGGCAACCTGTCTTATTGAGCAAACAGCAGCAGCATCTGATGTTGAGTAATGTCTGAGAGAAGGGAGAATGTGACAGCTTCCTTAACATCATTACTAGCAGAGTTCTTAATTAACCTGCCGATAGTCAATAATGGAGATCCCTGTTGTTTTAGAAATGAAGCCTATTTGATTACTTCTTCCTCTGGGACATTTTGGCCATTTGTGCTCCTAGAAGTTTGGTTCAGAATTCTAAGACTGCCCTCTAGCCAACTGTACTTTTAAAATGGCCCTTTCCTGGTGCTTCTGTAGCTTACCAAACTTTTTGTATGTATTAATGTAGTCAACCTTTGTGACAATTTTAAGGCACACAAGAATATGTTAATTTTTCATATTAGTAAACAGAGATTCAGAGAATTTGGCCACCTTGCATAGAATTACAAAAATGGTAAAGACAATTTGAGCACCTTGCATGGAATTGCACAAACGGTAGAGAGTAGAAGCAGGATTTGAATTGATGTCTTTCACCTCCATTCTTGTCCCCTTTCCTGTTCTTATCCACCAAATGCCTTGGACTTCCAACTATGATAGAGGCTATTGGAATGTAGCCACGGTGTTCTCTAGATACCTTATCTAGCTTTCCAAGAAGAAACTGAGGGTGAGCAAACATCTTACGGTGCCAAGGTTCGTGCAAGAGCTTGCTACATATCCATATCCTCATCATTCTTGAAACTTTCTTTACTCATAGCCAAGTTAAATGACTCTAAAGCTATTGGATGCTATTTTTTTCTATAAATGTTCAACAGAAAGAGATGCTGGCTGTGAAACAGGAACTCAGATGTTTACTTTTGAGTTTTCATCAGATGGCATCCAGGACCTTGGGAACACAGAATACTGTTTCATACTTTCCTACTTACCACATATTTGCTCCTTTCTATATATTTGTCTATTAAGCCTGTTTTATCAAGAAGGAATCAGAATCACGAAGCTAAGGACTAAGGGCTCCATCTCCACATTGAAAAGTAGCTTTCCCATCAAATGGCAAATGCTTCCTCTCAAAGGTTGAATAGTAGAGCACTTAAAAAAGACTTCCAGCTGGTTACATTTAAGGGACTGGAAAAAAGGCTGCTCCCAGAATATCTACTGGCTGGAACCCGTGATGTATTTTTGTTTGATATTGAATTGGAAACATTTTCTCTTGTGCTCTACTCCTGCCCCTCAAAATTGGGTCCTATGGCTCACAGGCATGAAAGCCTCGGTGGCACCCAGAGCTGCCATAAAGGCTGCAGGAGCTCTCAGCCCTCATTATCGCGGCTGCGCTAAGAGGGTCTCCCACTCAGACCCATGCCTGAGGATGTGCACACAGGACCAAAGGCTGTCTTCCGAAATTATTTTGCAGTCACAAACTCTTTCCCAAGAAGAGGTTGTGAAATGGGCAAGAGCAGGTGGCCCTCTAGAGCAGGGGAAGCAGGCTCAAGTCTGTCTTCAACATCTCCTAGGATTTGTCACCTCTGACCGCCCAGTATGCTTCAAGCTCTCCTGGCCTCTGTCACGTGGCCCTTTGTCTTCTCTTGAATGCCACCCCAACTATTCCGGGATCATTTTCTCCTTCTTCTATCTCCCTTGCCAACCCCTGCTCCTCTTCCTTTACCACCCTCTCCTCCTCCTCTTTCTCCTTCCCCTCCTCTTCCTTCCTCTTCTCCCTGTCCTCCTCCTCTTTCTCCTTCCCCTCCTCTTCCTTCCTCTTCTCCCTGTCCTCCTCCTCTTTCTCCTTCCCCTCCTCTTCCTTCCTCTTCTCCCTGTTCTCCTCCTTCTCCTTCCCCCCTTCCTCTTCTCCTTCTCCTCCTCCTTCTCCTTCTCCCTCTTATCCTCCTCCTTCCCCTCCTCCTCCTTCCTCTTCTCCCTCTCCTCCTTCTCCTCCATCTCCTCCTTCTTCTCCTTCTCCTTCTTCTCTTCTTCCTTCTCCTTCTCCTCCTCCTCCATCTTTCTCTCCTCTTTCTGTTCTTTTTCTCCTCCTCCCTCTTCTGTTTCTCCTTCTCTCTCTCCCCTTTCTCTCTCCCTCTCCCTCTTCCTCTCCTCCTCTTTCACCTTCTTTCTTCCCCTCCTCCTTCTCTTATTTTCCTGATGTTAGACTTTGTCAGGCTTTTAGTCTCTGCTTTTAAAATCTCTGCTTTTCTAAGTCTCCTCTTCTCAAAAACTATTGAAGTAGTTTTTGAGGAGTGCTCTGTTTCATCCCAAATATAACTCCTTCTCACCAGTGTCTTATATTCAAAAGGTAAAACAAATAGAAATGTTCTGTGGTGCAGTTTTGCTGTTAGATCTCCTTGCTGACTCATTTCTTCATGTGTATCTGAGCCTTACTTCAGTAGTAACCATAGTTATGTGTTTAGCTGTGGAGATGACTCCAAAATCGGAATGCCTCACCCTGACCTCCGGTGTCAGCTTCAATATGGAATGTTAAGCCACCTCCTGAACATTTTGAATTCTTTGTCATGCTTTTACCATTCACCATCATTGAGGGAACAGTGGTAGTCATACATCTCACAGGAATTCCATGCAACCAAGCAGGGATTAACTGGCTCTGATAGTAAACAAAGACTGGTGGTATCCAGTTAAGAAAGAAAAACTAACCATCTCTGGAGAAGGACCAAGATCTCAAATCACTTTCTCTAGAGCTGTCACAAACACAAATCTACCCCACACTGGCATCCGCGGTTAAGGGATTTGATTTACTTGGGGCCAGAGGATTAAGTGGCAGCAGCTCTTGTTATCAGGAAGATACCAGCATGATAAATGAAGGCAGAAAACCTAAATGAGGCAGAGAAAGCCAGAAGCAAGGTGCAGCCCTGGGGAAAAAGGGCAACAAGAACTTGACAAAGTGTCCATTGAAGTAAACTTGGTCTCAGAAATGACTTCTAGACCCAGTGCTGACTTGGAATAGGAACATCAAATTCCAATGCGATGAAGAAAGTAAGTCAGGTGAACAGGACCCTCAAAGTGTCAAAGAGATGTAGGGCTGTAGGTTGGGCCCTGGGACTAGCCGACTATGGAAAGCCTCCTCCTCACTTGCAAGAAAGAGCTCCTAAAGAGCTTGACATTTGTGTTCTCAGTAGTACAGAAATTAGACAGCGCTGAGTCTGTGAGATGCAGGCCTTTTGTGCCTTTGGCCAAGGAAGGCAGGGACAGGGTTCAGGGTGAGCAATGGCTGATGGAAGTCTCACTTGCTTGAACTGGACGTCTTTCTCCACTACTCCTCCCATGTTGATAAGTCTCTGCTGCTATTTTCTCAGACATCGCATCTGAAAGCTTTGCTAGATTTGACTTTTTCCACCTTTAACGTTGTCTTGTCTATGCCATTGTTAAGTACTAATAATGCCATTATTAAGTACATTATTAAGACCTGTGTTTGATCATTAGTGACATTTTCATTATTTTCAAGAATTGGTAGCCATGTTGGTTAAGCAGTTTCCATTTCAATGAATCCATTATCCACCCCAGTTTCTCCCCATCAGTCTATCCTGCATGGTACCAGAATAATTTTTCAAAAATCTAAAAATCCTTATTTTTTAATCATACCATTCCCCTCTTCAACAATTCTCAAGGACCTGGCATTATCTACAGAATAAAATCTAAATCTTCTAATTTAGCATGGAACCATTGCGAGATCTGGTCCCAGCCCATTTTTTTTCTCACTTTACCTTTTACTCAGTCTTAACCAAACTGTCTCCATGGAGACAAGACTACCTCTTGTACTAACTCCTGCTAGCTTTCTTCTTGCAGCCTGCACCCATGTTGCTCCCATTGCTTGGACAGTGTTCCCCACCTTTCCTCTCCCTCATCACTGCTCCCACCAGCCTGGCTTCACTTGTTAAAATTCTGCTCAATTACAAAAAAGAGCTAATGCATGCTGGGCTTAAAGCTTAGGTGATGGGTTGCAGCAAACCACCACAGCACATGTTTACCTATGTAACAAACCTGTACATCCTGCACATGTACCCTGGAATTAAAAAATAAAATAAAATAAAAGGCCAGGTGCAGTGGCTCATGCCCGTAATCCCAGCACTTTCAGAGGCCAAGGTGGGAGGATCACTTGAGGTCAGGAGTTCAAGACCAGCGGATGGAGAAACCCCATCTCTACTCAAAAAAATACAAAATTAGCCAGGTGTGGTTGCACATGCCTGTAATCCCAGCTACTTGGGAGGCTGAGGCAGAAGAATCACTTGAACCTGGGAGGTGGAGGTTGCAGTGAGCCGAGATCGTGCCATTGCACTCCAGCCCAGACAACAAGACTGAAACTCTGTCTCAAAAATAAAATAAAACAAAAATAAAAAGTAAAATCCCGTTCAACTCTTCTCTCAATTTCCTTTGAATCTCAGCCCTCCAGGAATTTTCTTAGTATTTCCCGCCTATTCCACTATTTTGGTTTTTTTTTTTTTTTTTTTTTAATATTGCTGCTCCTCTAGTTAGTTATTCTTAAATGTTTTTCCCACTACATTCTAGTAGATAAGTACCACTGGGGATACTATCTGATGTTTAATGATTTTTACCAGAGCACCTAGCTCCCTGGTAGGTGTTCAACTTTTTTCAATAAATAAATGTTTTTCTTTTTAACACTGAGGTCTGCAAACTGTCATGGCTGCTATTCCATTTAATGCATTCAACACAGTGATCAGTTCTACTTTTCTAATACATAGAACCTACTTTGAGCTGCATTCCCTCTAGTGGGAATGGGTTGGTATAGATCTATTTACATTCATTCATGAGGTTTCCCCTGTGACCAGTAAAGGGGATTTGCATGATAGCATCCCAAGGTCACAACTTCTGAAAAGGTTTTTGCTTCTATAGAGCTAGCTGAACATAATGGACTTTGAACCCACAACCTTGGCCTTTTTAACAGAATGAATTTAACCCTCAGAGGGACATGGGTCCTGATCGACTTCAGTTTGGTTCAGTTCTTTTCATTGTAAATGATTCCAATTTCAGACATGCCCACAGATACACTCATTATGGGAGACATCCCTTCTCTCCTCCTACCCCATCCCTGTATTATTATATTCCACTTAACAGTTGAGCCTCAAACCTCCTATAGACCCTTGAGGGTACAGGGCTAAGGCTGGGCCATGAACATCCAATGGCAGTAAAATCATTGAGGAAGGGAAATGAATAACGCTTTAGTGTTTATTTTTAGTTTTGAGCAAATTCTGTTTCAGTTTTGAGCAAATTCAGCAGTTAGGCAAACAGAAATAGCTGCCAAATATAACCATTTTACTGGTAAAGTCTATATGAAAATACATGATTTTTATATATGGACAGCTAGTCTTTTTTTGAGATGGAGTCTCACTCTGTCACCCAGGCTGGAGTGCAGTGGTGTGACCTCTGCTCACTGCATCCTCCACCTCCCAGGTTCAAGTAATTGTCCTGCCACAAGTTCACTTCACCACGCGCCAAGCTAATTTCTTGTATTTTTGGTAGAGACCAGGTTTCACCATGTTGGCCAGGCTGGTCTCGAACTCCTGACCTCAGATGATCTAGCCACCTCAGCCTCCCAAAGTGCTGGGATTACAGGCGTGAACCATTGCCCCCAGCCTAGGCAGACTTTCATGCCTGTTAAGTGCCAGGATCAGACTGGACTAGGGGAGCCCTCAGTGCCTGAGCCTCATCCGATGCCCTGCTACGACAGAGGCCATCCTTGGTGGTGAACTGTGGAATATGGGAGGAGACGAAGCAAGCAAGGTGGTTCCTTTTCCCCAAATTTCCCAATCAAATTAGTCAGTCCACTTTCCCTACAAGAAAGGAAGTGAAGGAGCAGGAATGTTATACTCCCTGAGCTTTCCTACCTGGGAGGAAACATCGGAAGTGGGAAGGAAACCCCACACTCCACAACAAGGGATACCCTTGTGCCAGACCTGAACTGAAAGCATCCACCCATCTTATCCCCACTGAAGTTCAGCACACTTCCAAGTTACTTTTTTCTCATCTCTCCAGCAATTTGTTATTCACCTAATTAAGGTCAGAGCAATATTTAATTTAGGACTGGAAGTTTCAAGAGAACATGTATGCTAGATTCAAAAACAGGGTCTGGATAAAAGCATGAGTAATTCAACAGCTCCATTCCAACTTCTGGAAAGAAGCTTAGGCAAACATGACAATAGCTCAGTGAGGTCACTTGGAGTTTGAGCCACACAGCGGAACCGCACACGTGTGAGAAGCAGCTGGAGGTTTGAGAGCACTAATTCTGAGGGGCTGGTGCTACGGCAACTTGCTAAGACTGCTCCAAGCTGTGGCTTGGAATTTTTTCTTTCTTTCTTTTTTTTTTTTTTTTTTTTTTTTTTTGAGATAGGGTCTTGCTCTGTCACCCAGGCTGCAGTGTAGTAGTAGTGCAATCATAGCTTACTGCAGCCTTAACCTCCCAGGCTCAAGCAGTCCTCCCACCTAAGACTCCTGAGTAGCTGGGACTGCAGGTGTGCACAACCATGCCCAGCTAGTTTTATAATTATTTGTGTGTGTGTGTGTGTAAAGAAGGGGGTCTCACTATGTCTCCTGGACTGGTCTCCAATTCCTGGCCTCAAACAATCCTCCCACCTCAGTTTCCCAAAGTGCTGGAATTACAGGTATGAGCCACTGCACTCAACTTTTTTTTTTTTTTGAGGCTGGAGTTGCAGTAGTGCAATTATGGCTCACTGAAGCCTTGAACTCTGGGACTCAAGCAATCCTCCCACCACAGCCAACTGTGTAGCTGGGATGCATACCACCATGCCCAGCGAGTGTTTGTTGTTGTTGTTTCTTTTTTCTTTTTTTTTTTTTTTTTTGAGATGGAGCTTTACTCTTGTTGCCCAGGCTGGAGGGCTGGAGTGCAATGACATGATCTCAGCTCATTGTAGCCTTCACCTCCTAGGTTCAGGTGATTCTCTCACCTCAGCCTCCTGAGTAACTGAAATTACAGGCACCTGCCACCATGTCTGGCTAATTTTTGTATTTTTAGTAGAGACGGGGTTTCACCATGTTTGCCAGGCTGGTCTTGAACTCTACTTTTTTGTAGAGACAGGATCTCCTTGCCTCAAGCAATCCTCCCACCTTAACTTCCAAATGTGGTAGGATTATAGGCATGAGCCACGGTACCTGGCCTAAGCAAGGATGTGAAATGGATCTAAAGTCTAGACTTTCCCAGATTAATTGCAAAACATAGGAAATGGAGCACCTATTCATTTCTTATCAAATCTGTATTTGTTTGTTTTCAATTATCTGTGTTTCTATATGTTCTGGGACCAATGTGCAGCTTCCTATTCTTAGAGATTGAGCCCTTTCTAGGTGCCAGTCACTGTGCTGGGACTTATCTATATTAACTCATTCAATCCTCACAAGAAAAGTTTTAAAATATGAGGAAAACAGTTCCCAAGATAGCAACATTAAAGAATTTCCTCCAGGTCACAGAGCCAATATGCATTTGAGCTAGGATTTGAGGCAAGGTCTTACTGGTTTCCAAACCCATTTTTTCCCACCATGTTAGACCACAAGACCCAGAGTCTACCAGAAAGAGGTTGGCCATTTGAGTCCCACCTTGCTGTGAATGCAATGAATAACCCAGGGTGCACTACTGCCTGCTCCAGTCCTGTGTCCTTATCTGTGAAGTGTCTGCCACTCTGGGCTGTTGCAAAGATTAAAGGAAACCCCTTGTGAGGAAGCATCATGTCGACTGTAAGGAAGCCCAGGAGGGAGCAGGACTCTGCTCCAGGAGACTGAATCTGCAGGGCTCTGACCTGGGCTCCCTAATGGTCTGTCCCCTCACTCCTGTGTGTCCCCAGTTCCTTCTAGCTCCTCATTCTCTCTCTTTCTCCTCCCAGTGTTGGCCAAGCAGGTGGGGAGAGACGTTTGACATAGGCTTGACCTGTGGAGGCAGAGGGTGAAGGCAAAGACCTTTTTTTGTGTGTGTGTAGAGGTGGGGGTCTCACTATGTCTCACTGATTTCGCTTTTCTTTGGAGAATGTGCAATGTGGGTGGAGGGAGATCAGCGAGGGAAATGACTCAGGGAGATACGATACCTGGGGTGATGAATTCACTCCCCTTATGTGGATAAATCAAACACAAAACCACTCCTGACTTGGGTGTTGGTCAAGTTAATCCCACGCTTTCCTTTCTCTTGGTTTGTGGATGCATTTCCTTGGATTAATTCCTTTTCCAGTTGAGTCTCTAATAACATGTTTCTGATCTTAAAAGCCCAGGAGAAAAATAATTCCCTTCAAAGGGAAAAAAAGATCACGTGCAATAATAAGTATAAAATGCCAGGAAATTCAACAACGAAGTGCCTACCTAAAAGAGCCAGGAAATAAAAATTATCCAGGGAGAGACTGGTGACTCCCCTGAGAGGAGGCCAAGGCGCTGAATATGATACAAGAGGGGCTGTAGGGCAGATGGCATGGGAGTTCCCAGCAGGATGGGCTAAACTGCAAAGACAAGGCTATGGCTTGAAAACCTCAAAGTGAGAAAGCTCTTAAATACCTGAAGTTGACTTCCCTGCCTACTTGGTGGGATGAGGGCTGTAAGTCCATAATAAACTGATGTTTTAATTTATAAAATGAAATATTTATCATTGTGCATTTTGTGTGATATTCCTTGCATCCCTGAGTTTGAGAACTGAAAACCAGAAGAGAGACTCGCAATGATTTTAAAATAGAAATCAATCTATATGAAAATAGTTGCATTTTCCAATTTGGGAAGAACAACTATCTTTACATTAATAAAGGGTAGGATAGAACTAAATTGCTTTAAGACTGAAAATTCTCAAATATGGGTTATAAGCAAAGCAGGTACTGGGGAAAGCTATTGGACTTTCTTCCAGGATTTTCAGATTTTTTATTTGTTTAGCATGAACAAATTCTGCCGAGGAAATAGGATCACTCAGTATTTTCTAACCCCAGATTCAGGCAGCATAATGGAGTAAAAAGGCCTCTGAGAGGCAGAAAAGAGACCTGGGCTCAATTAGAAGCTCTGACTGAAGGGCCTTTGTTCAGACACTGGGGACACATTTCCCCATGAGCACATGAGAAGTTTGGATTAATTCACTCTCAAGCAACTGTACCTTGAGGCAGGCAGGGGGTAGGGGTCATGCCAGTGCAAGGAAAATGTTATCACTGGCGTTGTTTAGAATTACCTATGCATGGGTAATAAAAAGCAGACTTTTATTCCTTATTCTGTTGTTTTTAAGTTCTTTTCAGATAATGCACCCATTTATTGTCCACAGTCGGGGGGAAACTCAGACCATTCTCTCCATCCCAACTTTGTTCCCCATGCACCCAGTTCCTGAAATCTACGGCTCTTCTTTTTCTCATCCACATCTAAAGGCATCTTCCATTCTTCTCCTGTTATTTTTCTGTAGGGCTGGGAATAATAACAAACCAGGACTGCATCAGGTTACCAGGAAGGAGATGATCTTGCAGATTGGCAGGGAAAAACAGGATGAGCCTGCCAAATTGTGAGTGTCACTGAAGGATGTAAAATACTCCATGACTTTGATAATGGGAAGAAATGGCTTGATGCGAACTCTAACTGCCAGCCCAGCAGAGGGAGTAACAGCTGATCCATTAGGCCTTCTAGTTTCCAGGCACGTAAGTTCTGGTTGGTCCCCTGTGGCTTATTCAGAATTTGGCTTGAAGTATTAATTTGCAACCTGCTAAGAGCCTTGTGGACTTGGATAAATACAGATAAATACCAGTTAGTTCATTTAAAAATGCTCTTTCCCTTGTTTTGTTGATTTCCTTCCAATGTGTATAATATTTCAAAGAGCTCTGAAGTTGCTGTTTTCATTCCTTATGCATGACTTTTATTAGCCCTGCTGGCCATGAAAGCCCCTGGATGCTGAGAGGTGGCGACTTGAATTCTAGCTACAGAGGCTTCAGAGAATTGGGAGTGATGTGCCCGAGGACAGAAACCCTCAGAAGTGGACAACCTCATGTCAGCTGCAACACCCACTCATCTTTGCTCTGACCCACCCTAGAGCTTAGAAACTATATGCGCAAGGCTCACTGTTTACAGTGGGGAACAAGAAGGACTGAAAAAGGGGCAGGAAAAATCAAAACCCACTCTCAACACTCTAACCTCCATTCTAGCTATTCTTTTCTGCTTTCCTTTTAATCTTTTGGATAGTTCAACATTTTTGGTTTGGGAGTCTTATTCACCTTCCAGGTAAGCTTAACTCATCTCTCTGTTGTTCGATCCAAAGTTCTTACCTTTTTTATTTTCCCCTAAGTCCTGAAGTTAACTTCCCTTTAGCCATCCACCATCTCAGGGTTGTATCAGGATTTCAAATCCCCATCACATCCCTTGGCAGTGATTTCAGAGCCCAAGGCAAACTCACACACATGAAGAGGTTAGAGATCATTGCTGAGCCTGTGAAGCCAGGAGCCTATGGGTGAACTGGGGAATGTGAATAACGGGGAATGAAGAATGGAGGATGGAAGATAACGGAAACCACTTAGGAGACAGCAATGGCTCTTATCCTGTAAAAGAAGGCTGACCTAGAGTGGGGCCTTGGAGCACCAGGAAATTTCATGGGCTGAGGCTGAGCAAAGAATTATGTTCTCCAGGCTGGTGCGGTTTGGAGAACCAGCAGTTGTCTGGGGGAAGATTCTACAGGCAAAGACTCTTTAAACAGGGTAGCATCCATGTTTAATAAGTTTTTATTGAATTTCAATAA
The DNA here is from genome assembly GCF_028885655.2 of Pongo abelii. NCBI lineage: Eukaryota > Metazoa > Chordata > Mammalia > Primates > Hominidae > Pongo > Pongo abelii. The sequence continues at coordinate 42,535,534 of NC_071992.2, forward strand.
GTTTTTATTGAATGCCCATGCTGGGCAACATGTTGAACATGACAGACAAGGTCACTATTCTCATGGAGCTTACATTTCAGTGAAGAAGAAGGACAATTTCACAAGCAGCTACAAATGTGACACGTGTTACCAAACAGAAGATACAAAAGACTGTTGGAGCATCTAATGTTGGAAGAACATCTTTACCTTATCAGAAAAACAGTAATAAACTTCAGAATGTCTCACCAGTGAAAGCGTGGGTCCAATAACCAAAGGATTTGAACATCAGCACATCACACACTCTAACACTGCCAGAGGCCAGGATCTTTGACTAACAGGTGGCCCTGTCTGGATTGGCCTTGCCCACATTCAAGGTGTTACCTGCATGGTATGCAATTTCTACCTAGGATGCCTTGGCCTGATACCAGTATGTTCCCACTCCCAAGGTGCACTTGCATCTGATTCATCTCAGAGCAATACCCTCCTAAGGGTAGAAGCTGCAGGGAATCAAACATCTACAAATAATTTTTAAAAATATCAATATTAACCATGTTTGCAGTCTTATGTATTTTTTAACTAAGTGTTCCATTACTCTACATAGATTATTCAGAGAGCACAGAGTGATAACACTGTTGACTCTATTCTTTTCATGGAATCATAGACTGTCAGAGCTCAAGGAGTCTTTAGAAAGGATTTAACCTAATGGTTCTCATCTGGGTCAGGGTTTCTTCATCTCAGTGTCTGCCAAAGATTGTTCAAAGTTCATACCGTGCCTATGCTGTACCCCAATTCTGATACATTTGGGTTGGAGTTGGTGCAGGAGGCTCACATGCTATTTAGAATATGATCCTGCATAGATTCCGGTGCATTTTGTGAAGTTTCCCCCACCCCATGTACCCTGTCCTATAAGGAAAATCATTGATCTAATCCAGCTCCTCATTTTACAGACTGCCTAGAATCAAAGAGGCTAAGTGACACTGACACATTCTATTTAGTAGTAAAGCTGGAACCAGCACGCAAGCTCATCCTATTTTTATTCCCTTTCTATGCTGTTGCTTTGGAAGGCAGGTCTAGCCTTGAAGGCAGGCAAGGGAAAGCCATAATTAGAGGGTACTACCCAGAGGCTCCCAGCGGCTGAGCACTGGCCTTTTGTCATGAGTGAAAGACCCAAAGCAGATCCCTTACCATCACTGGGTCCTGGCGGGGTCTCCCTGCTGCAGGCACCCCGCAGGCTCTGCTGCAAGCTTGCTGTGTCCCGGGGCTGTTGTGGCTGCCACGTATGCCCCTGCCAGGCCTACCTGCCTGCTGGTGATCCTCATTACACAGCCAATGCAGAACATGTTTCACTTCTCTGGAGTGGGCTGGACTCGGGTACAGTAAGCAAAGGACCCTCAGGGAGCCTCTGCCTCTCTTTTAGGGGTCCTTCAGTGCTAGAAACCCAAACTAGACATTAGGCCGGCCCTTGCTCGGGCACCAGGTCCTGCCAGGTCTGGCTGTGTGACAGGCAGAGGCCGTAGGAGAAAGACCCAGAGATGCCAGGGATGAGGTTGCTAACTTTGCTGAAATTCGGTGTCAGTAATGGAGCCCCTTTCTTTTGACCTCGCTTCAGGAGAAAAATGTCACAGACTGCAGAAGGGCCAGGAATAGGCAGGGAAGAAGATCTGGGAACACTGTCATTATTTTCAATTCATGCACCAACTCAAAAACTCTGCATTTTAAAGGAGAAGATGTTTACCCACAGGAAGAAGTCTTAAACCTGACAGTGCAAATTCTTCAAAATAGGTTGATTTTCTGATCATTTCTAGTTATCACGACCCATCCATTCCACCCTTGGCTGGGTGTGGGGATCACTGGCAGACAAAGAGCCTGTGTGAGTTCCCTGTAAACCCGAATTAAAGTGAAATCCAGAAGAGAGAGAGGCTAGGAACACAGCGGGAAGGCAAGAGGGGCTGGGGACAAACTTTGATCTATTTTGCAAAATTTGCCTCAGGCACTCCAGTGAAATTATTTCAAAAACCCTACCTTGGTCTGCTATGGAAGCAGGGGTTGGTCAGTAAACTACAGCCCAGGGGCCAAATCTGGCCTACTGACATTTTTTGTAGGCTAAGAAAGGCTTTTCCATTTTTAAAAGGTTGAAAAATATCAATAGAATGATAATGTTTTGTGGCATGTGAAAATTATATGAACTCCAAATGTCAGTCTTCATAAATACAGTTGCGTGGAGCACAGCTAGCTCAGTTATTTATGTGTTGAATATGGCTGCTTTCCTACTGCACAGGCCCGACTGAACAGTTACAAAAGAAATGGTAGGACCCACCTAGACTAATGTCATTACTATCTAAGCCCTTTAGACCCAAAAGTTTGCTGGCCTTGTAGTTGGGGTTGTAGTGAAGAGAAGAGTCGTAATAGGAGGAGGGCTGTTCTCCATCACCTGAGGTTGGCTTTAAGGAAGTTCCCCTGGTAGAACACTCCTACCCACTTCTACTTGTATGATTTCTTCTCATCACTATCATCCTTTGTTCTGCCTGCTCCTCCCACTGGTGGGAGGCAGTAAGTTTTTCCTACTGAAAGAAAAGAGGAAGGGCAGCAGTTCTAATGCCCATAACTATAGGAAGATTAGGCACTTATTTGAAACAGCCCGAAACAGCTCAACCTTCACATGAGAAATTCTCTGCAGGCCAGTAAATTTGAGACTTTGAATATATTCTGAACATTCAATACAAAACAGGAGGATGAGTGTGCGGGACATTGGTTGGCCAGTTAATTTAGCTCTGCCTTTCTCCACCTCTGACCTCCTCAGCAACCTCATTTCCCCAAAGGTCATCTACCCTCTGGATTGGGCCCCTGTCACATGTGATTTGGACTGCATCCCACAAAGACAATGAGCCCAGTTCTGGGGAAGATGAGAGCTGCACTTTGATTCTAACTTTCTACCTGCCTTTGAGAAATAATGCTATTCTTTGTAGAATGACAAATGGGTACACTACCTCATAAGAATCATATAAAGGGGCTGGGTGCTGTGGCTCACGCCTGTAATCCCAGGACTTTGGGAGGCTGAGGTGGGCAGATCACCTGAGATCAGGAGTTTGAAACCAGCCTGGCCAACATGATGAAACCCCATCTCTACTGAAAATATAAAAATTAGCCAGGTGTGGTGGCAGGCGCCTGTAATCCCAGTTACTTGGGAGGCTGAGGCAAGAGAAATGCTTGAACCTGGGAGGAAGAGGTTGCGGTGAGCCAAGACCATGTCACTGCACTCCAGCCTGGGTGACAGAGTGAGAATCTGTCTCAAAAAAAAAAGAAGCATATAAGGGAAGCATCATTAGTCTCATTTTACAGATGAGAAAGTTGGGTAGAGAGTCATTCAATCCACTGCCCACTTACCTAATGAGTGATGAAATCCAAATATATTCACCTCCAAAGAATGCGCTTTTATGTTTTTTTAAAAAGTTATCTCTCTGTTCCTCAGTTTCCCTACCTGTAAAATAAGGAGATTGCACTAAATTCACTTCAAGACTCCACTAGCAAAATAAATTTTGTTGATCTTGAAGCCCCTAAAAATTCTATTGAGTCACTTTGTAAAGCATCAAGGTATATGTTTTCTATAGACTGAAAGAAACCCACATAGGTCCTGCGGAAACAGCAGTGAGCCAGATAGACATTACTCCTGCCTTCATGGAACTAAAGTCCAATCTAGGCTGGATTTCTCCCTATATGTTGGGCTTGGATTCAGATAATTTTTTTAAATAGAGTGAAAAGAAGTATATTTGAAAGCAAGGTAAAACATTCATGAAAAAAAGAGATTATCCCAAATTTCTACTTCTCATTCTCACCAAAAATAGGTTCCAGGCTGTATATTTACTTAGCTTTCAACTGGGTATTATGCCGGGCAAAGTTTGCATCCTGCTGGGAGCAAAAAGCACTAGAGAGAAGGAAAGGAGGGTCAGAAAGGAGCTAGGAAGCACCAGCACCATGCTCAGGGAGGAAGCTGACCTTGGAAAGTTGAGCCTACACAGGCTTATTCTGGTGAAGATAATCCCTTCATTCCAACACTGGTTTCACCCTTCCCTACCTTTCCACTGGAACAACCTTGGGAGCTGAAAAGACAAATTAAGTTACCTTTTATCTGGAGATAAGAACATTGGTGAATGGTCTTGTACAGCAAAAAACATAGAGGAAGTTTTGAGATACAACTTGGCCATGTATCCACAGAGGAGACCTTCATGACTCCCATCATGTGTCCCTTCTTGAGAGACAAGGAGCCTTTGTCAGCCAGCAGACCGACAACCATGTTTCTCATGTGAAGCAATGATTTCTGCACTACTTGAGGCCTTTTCAATCTTTCATACTCTCCCACCTATGCACACATTCCTTAATTTGTTTCTTTTTCTGAAAATCAGTCTCTCTTTCCAAGCAGTTCCTTTCTGGGAATCAAATGTCTAGTAACGGCCAATATGGAAATAGCTCCTGATTACAGACATGGGACACCCCCACTATTGCAAAAAGTCCTACTGGACAGAGGAGGAGTCTAGATAAATGAGGCTGTCTTGCATCTTGCAATATTAAGAATATAATTAAAAAGTGGTGTAGATAGGAAGACCCATGGTAGAGTCATACATGGAGGATTGTACTTTTCATTTTCTGTATCTTGTAAGAAGAAAATCATAGAATGTTTTAATATTATGGGAATAAATTCAATGTCTCATAGCCAGATAACTGCAGAGTATGAGCAGATGAATCTCACTCTAGAATAACATCATCCAGTAGAACTTTTTGCAATGATGGGAATGTCTCAGGTCTGCAATCAGGAGTTACTGAGCACTTCAAATGTGGCTAGTGCAAATTAGGAGGCTAAAGTTAAGTGTATTTAATTTAAATTAATTTATAGCTACACATGGCTAGTGGTTTCCCTACTGAACAATACAGATCTAAAGGATACACAGTAGACAAATAAATGCTAGGCATCAGATCTATGGCTAAAGCAAATTAAGTTAAATAAACTCATAATGTCAGTATATCCTGCTGCTTGAGATGGAACAGATAATTCAAACAGCAAGAACAGGGGAGCTAGGAAATTCTACTCTTTTTGAGGGCAAGCAATAGACCCTAATTGCTCTGGCCCCCATTTAGGGAGAAGGAGCAGTGAAAAGAAAATATGCATTGGGCCTAAGGATATATTTTTGATGTAAAAAAGGAAACATATTATATCATCTAGTACAGGACACAAAAAATATATTTTGAAAGCTGCTGCTTAAATTCTCAATCTTAAGAATGGGAACATTTTATAAAAGGAAAGTTGAAAGATTAGCTGTTGAGACACAAGTTGAGATGAAAAAAAAAACCCTGAGAATCAGAAAGAGATAAAAAAATGTTGTTAGGTAAAACAAGGAAAGATTATAGACAATTGAAATGCAATCATAGAACTGCAATCTGCTTTAGAAGTCCCCAAAGACAAAATCAATACTGCAAAAAATCAAAGGCGTAATCTAGAGGAGGAGCCTTAAAAGTTCCACTTGACTGTAGATAAAAAGGCAAACAGATGCAGACAACCAAAGTTAAGATGAATAAATGGAACAAAAGCAATAATAAAATATATAACCAGAAAAAAAGCATTTATAAATATAACATCAGACCCAAGGCACAGATTTTAAAAGGTCACTAAAAGGAAGTAAAATGAGTGAGAAGAAGCAAATAGCCAGGTGTGTGTGTGTGCATGTGTGTGTGTGTGTGTGTGTGTGTGTGTGTGTATTTAGACAAGGTCTTGCTCTGTCACCCAGGTTGGAGTGTAGTAGTCCTGTCATAGCTCACTGCAGCCTCAACATCCTGGGTTCAAGCAATCCTCCACCTTAGCCTCCTGAGTATCTGGTACTACAGGCACTCACCACCATGCCTGGCTAATATTTTAAATTTTTTTCTAGAGACGGAGTTTTGCTATGTTGCCCAGTCTGGTCTCAAACTCCTGGGCTCAAGGGATCCTCCTGCCTCAGCCTCTCAAAGTGCTGGGATTACAGGAACAAGCCATTGTGCCCAGCTGAGCCAGACATATCTTAATACAAGTTTTGCATCTCAGTAGTCAGTCAAAAACTCCAAGAGTTTTCAGATAAACCTATCTCTCTTCTACCAAACCCAAAGAAAAAGTAGAGGAAATATGTCAGAATAGCAAATGTCAATATTTCTCTAAGATGCCCCAGTGCCATACTCAATGGGCAATGCCTATGGGTAAAAGCACAGAGCTTGCGCTCATCTTCAATCTCTTACTAGTTATAAAGAACAGGATCTTTCTTAAAATGGTAAAGTTACTTTTAAAATAATAAGACAATAAGGTAACTAAAATACTAATATGTTTGAAAGGATGTCAATTTTTTTCTCAGTATTCAACATTCCATCAATAAGATCTTTTTTTATTAAAATAAGGACAATATAGCCTCACCAGCATTTTTTTCCACAGACTATGCAAGGTAATCACATCTTGAACCCTTCGTAAAACTACATTTTTAACAATATTCACAAATTGGTCTAAAATGGGCTATCATTTTTCATATTTATATCTTTTATGATGGCTAAAACTGTTAAACTTTTATGTAACGTGATAAAACTAGATCAGAAAATTCTTCAGGTCAAATCCTTCACTTTATATCTTGCTTAGAATCTGGACTGTGATTGGAACAAAAGGGGCTGGAGCCAAGATGGCCCAACAGGAACAGCTCCAGTCTACAGCTCCCAGCTTGAGCGACAGAAGATGGGTGATTTCTGCATTTCCATCTGAGGTACTGGGTTCATCTCACTAGAGAGTGCCAGACAGTGGGCGCAGGACAATGGGTGCAGCACACCATGCGCTAGCCAAAGCAGGGCGAGGAATTGCCTCCCTCGGAAGTGCAAGGGATCAGGGAGTTCCCTTTCCTAGTCAAAGAAAGGGGTGACAGACGGCACCTGGAAAATCGGGTCACTCCCACCCCAATACTGTGCTTTTCCGACGGGCTTAAAAAATGGCGCACCAGGAGATTATACCCCGCACCTGGCTTGGAGGGTCCTACACCCATGGAGTCTCGCTGATTGCTAGTACAGCAGTCTGAGATCAAACTGCAAGGCAGCAGCGAGGCTGGGGGAGGGAAGCCCACCATTGCCCAGGCTTGCTTAGGTAAACAAAGCAGCTGGGAAGCTCGGACTGGGTGGAGCCCAACACAGCTCAAGGAGGCCTGCCTGCCTCTGTAGGCTCCACCTCTGGGGGCAGGGCACAGGCAAACAAAAAGACAGCAGTAACCTCTGCAGACTTAAATGTCTCTGTCTGACAGCTTTGAAGAGAGCAGTGGTTCTCCCAGCATGCAGCTAGAGATCTGAGAACGGGCAGACTGCCTCCTCAAGTGGGTCCCTGACCCCTGACCACTGGAGCAGCCTAACTGGGAGGCACCCCCAAGTAGGGGCAGACTGACACCTCACATGGCCGTGTACTCCTCTGAGACAAAACCTCCAGAGGAATGATCAGACAGCAGCATTCGTGGTTCACAAAAATCCGCTGTTCTGCAGCCACTGCTGCTGGTACCCAGGAAAACAGGGTCTGGAGTGGACCCCTAGCAAACTCCAACAGACCTGCAGCTGAGGGTCCTGTCTGTTAGAAGGAAAACTAACAAACAGAAAGGACATCCACACTAAAAACCCATCTGTACATCACCATCATCAAAGACCAAAAGTAGATAAAACCACAAAGATGGGGAAAAAACAGAGCAGAAAAACTGGAAACTCTGAAAAGCAGAGCACTTCTCCTCCTCCAAAGGAACGCAGCTCCTCACCAGCAACAGAACAAAGCTGGAAAGAGAATGACTTTAACGAGTTGAGAGAAGGCTTCAGACAATCAAACTACTCCAAGCTACAGGAAGAAATTCAAACCAAAGGCAAAGAAGTTGAAAACTTTGAAAAAAATTTAGATGAATGTATAACTAGAATAACTAATACAGAGAAGTCCTTAAAGGAGCTGATGGAGATGAAAGCCAAGGCTCGAGAACTATGTGAAGAATGCAGAAGCCTCAGGAGCCGATGTGATCAACTGGAAGAAAGGGTATCAGTGGTGGAAGATGAAATGAATGAAATGAAGCAAGAAGGGAAGTTTAGAGAAAAAAGAGTAAAAAGAAATGAACAAAACCTCCAAGAAATATGGGACTATGAGAAAAGACCAAATCTATATCTGATTGGTATACCTGAAAGTGACAGGGAGAATGGAAACAAGTTGGAAAACACCCTGCAGGATATTATCCAGGAGAATTTCCCCAATCTAGGAAGGCAGGCCAACATTCAGATTCAGGAAATACAGAGAACGCCACAAAGATACTCCTCGAGAAGAGCAACTCCAAGACACATAATTGTCAGATTCACCAAAGTTGAAATGAAGGAAAAAATGTTAAGGGCAGCCAGAGAGAAACATCAGGTTACCCACAAAGGGAAGCCCATCAGACTAACAGTGGATTTCTCAGCAGAAACTCTACAAGCCAGAAGAGAATGGGGGCCAATATTCAACATTCTTAAAGAAAAGAATTTTCAACCCAGAATTTCATTTCCAGCCAAACTAAGCTTCGTAAGGGAAGGAGAAATAAAATAGTTTACAGACGAGCAAATGCTGAGAGATTTTGTCACTACCAGGCCTGCCCTAAAAGAGCTCCTGAAGGAAGCACTAAACATGGAAAGGAACAACTAGTACCAGCCACTGCAAAATCATGCCAAATTGTAAAGAGCATCAAGGCTAGGAAGAAACTGCATCAACTAACGAGCAAAATAACCAGCTAACATCATAATGACAGAATCAAATTCACATATAACAATATTAACTTTAAATGTAAATGGACTAAATGCTCCAATTAAAAGGCACAGACTGGCAAATTGGCTAAAGAGTCAAGACCCATCAGTGTGCTGTATTCAGGAAACCCATCTCACGTGCAGAGACACACATAGGCTCAAAATAAAAGGGTGGAGGAAGATCTACCAAGCAAATGGAAAACAAAAAATGGCAGGGGTTGCAATCCTAGTCTCTGATAAAACAGACTTTAAACCAACAAAGACCAAAAGAGACAAAGAAGGCCATTACATAATGGTAAAGGGATCAATTCAACAAGAAGAGCTAACTATCCTAAATATATATGCACCCAATACAGGAGCACCCAGATTCATAAAGCAAGTCCTGAGTGACCTACAAAGAAACTTAGACTCCCACACAATAATAATGGGAGACTTTAGCACCCCACTGTCAACATTAGACAGATCAATGAGACAGAAAGTTAACAAGGATATCCAGGAATTGAACTCAGCTCTGCAACAAGCAGAACTAATAGACATCTACAGAACTCTCCATCCCAAATCAACAGAATATACATTTTTTTCAGCACCACACCAACCTATTCCAAAATTGACCACATAGTTGGAAGTAAAGCTCTCCTCAGCAAATGTAAAAGATCAGACATTATAACAAACTGTCTCTCAGACCACAGTGTAATCAAACTAGAACTCAGGATTAAGAAACTCACTCAAAACTGCTCAACTATGTGGAAACTGAACAATCTGCTCCTGAATGACTACTGGGTACATAATGAAATGAAGGCAGAAATAAAGATGTTCTTTGAAACCAATGAGAACAAAGACACAACATACAAGAATCTCTGGGACACATTCAAAGCATTGGGTAGAGGGAAATTTATAGCACTAAATGCCCACAAGAGAAAGCAGGAAAGATCCAAAATTGACACCCTAACATCACAATTAAAAGAACTAGAAAAGCAAGAGCAAACACATTCAAAAGCTAGCAGAAGGCAAGAAATAACAAAAATCAGAGCAGAACTGAAGGAAATAGAGACACAAAAAACCCTTCAAAAAATTAATGAATCCAGGAGCTGGTTTTTTGAAAGGATCAACAAAATTGATAGACCGCTAGCAAGACTAATAAAAAAAAGAGAGAAGAATCAAATAGATGCAATAAAAAATGATAAAGGGGCTATCACCACCAATCCCACAGAAATACAAACTACCATCAGAGAATACTACAAACACCTCTATGCAAATAAACTAGAAAATCTAGAAGAAACGGATAAATTCCTCGACACATACACTCTCCCAAGACTAAACCAGGAAGAAGTTGAATCTCTGAATAGACCAATAACAGGATCTGAAACTGTGGCAATAATCAATAGCTTACCAACCAAAAAGAGTCCAGGACCAGATGGATTCACAGCCGAATTCTACCAGAGGTACAAGGAGGAACTGGTACCATTCCTTCTGAAACTATTCCAATCAATAGAAAAAGAGGGAATCCTCCCTAACTCATTTTATGAGGCCAGCATCATCCTGATACCAAAGCTGGGCAGAGACACAACCAAAAAAGAGAATTTTAGACCAATATCCTTGATGAACATTGATGCAAAAATCCTCAATAAAATACTGGCAAACAGAATCCAGCAGCACATCAAAAAGCTTATCCACCATGATCAAGTGGGCTTCATCCCTGGGATGCAAGGCTGGTTTAATATATGCAAATCAATAAATGTAATCTAGCATATAAACTGAACCAAAGACAAAAACCACATGATTATCTCAATAGATGCAGAAAAGGCCTTTGACAAAATTCAACAACCCTTCATGCTAAAAACTCTCAATAAATTAGGTATCGATGGGACATATCTCAAAATAATGAGCTATCTATGACAAACCGACAGCCAATATCATACTGAATGGGCAAAAACTGAAAGCATTCCCTTTGAAAACTGGCACAAGACAGGGATGCCCTCTCTCACCACTCCTATTCAATATAGTGTTGGAAGTTCTGGCCAGGACAATTAGGCAGGAGAAGGAAATAATGGGTATTCAATTAGGAAAAGAGGAAGTCAAATTGTCCCTGTTTGCAGATGACATGATTCTATATCTAGAAAACCCCACTGTCTCAGCCCAAAATCTCCTTAAGCAGATGAGCAACTTCAGCAAAGTCTCAGGATACAAAATCAATGTACAAAAATCACAAGCATTCTTATACACCAATAACAGACAAACAGAGAGCCAAATCATGAGTGAATTCCCATTCACAATTGCTGCAAAGAGAATAAAATACCTAGGAAACCAACTTACAAGGGACGTGAAGGACCTCTTCAAGGAGAACTACAAACCACTGCTCAAGGAAATAAAAGAGGATACAAAGAAATGGAAGAACATTCCATGCTCATGGGTAGGAAGAATCAATATCATGAAAATGGCCATACTGCCCAAGGTAATTTACAGATTCAATGCCATCCCCATCAAGCTATCAATGACTTTCTTCACAGAATTGGAAAAACTACTTTAAAGTTCATATGGAACCAAAAAAGAGCCCGCATCGCCAAGTCAATCCTAAGCCAAAAGAACAAAGCTGGAGGTATCACACTACCTGACTTCAAACTATACTACAAGGCTACAGTAACCAAAACAGCATGGTACTTGTACCAAAACAGAGATATAGATCAATGGAACAGAACAGAGCCCTCAGAAATAATGCCGCATATCTACAACTATCTGATCTTTGACAAACCTGAGAAAAACAAGCAATGGGGAAAGGATTTCCTATTTAATCAATGGTGCTGGGAAAACTGGCTAGCCATATGTAGAAAGCTGAAACTGGATCCCTTCCTTACACCTTATACAAAAATCAATTCAAGATGGATTAAAGACTTAAACATTAGACCAAAAGCCATAAAAACCTTAGAAGAAAACCTAGGCATTACCATTCAGGACATATGCATGGGAAAGGACTTAATGTCTAAAACACCAAAAGCAATGGCAACAAAAGCCAAAATTGACAAATGGGATCTAATTAAACTCAAGAGCTTCTGCACAGCAAAAGAAACTACCATCAGAGTGAACAGGCAACCTAGAAAATGGGAGAAAATTTTTGCAACCTACTCATCTGACAAAGGGCTAATATCCAGAATCTACAATGAACTCCAACAAATTTACAAGAAAAAAACAACCCCATCAAAAAGTGGGCAAAGGACATGAACAGACACTTCTGAAAAGAAGACATTTATGCAGCCAAAAGACACATGAAAAAATGCTCATCATCACTGGCCATCAGAGAAATGCAAATCAAAACCACAATGAGATACCATCTCACACCAGTTAGAATGGCAATCATTAAAAAGTCAGGAAACAACAGGTGCTGGAGAGGATGTGGAGAAATAGGAACACTTTTACACTGTTGGTGGAACTGTAAACTAGTTCAACCCTTGTGGAAGTCAGTGTGGCAATTCCTCAGGGATCTAGAACTAGAAATACCATTTGACCCAGCCATCCCATTACTGGGTATATACCCAAAGGACTATAAATCATGCTGCTATAAAGACACATGCACACGTATGTTTATTGCGGCACTATTCACAATAGCAAAGACTTGGAACCAACCCAAATGTCCAGCAATGATAGACTGGATTAAGAAAATGTGGCACATATACACCATGGAATACTATGCAGCCATAAAAAATGATAAGTTTATGTCCTTTGTAGGGACATGGATGAACTTGGAAATCATCATTCTCAGCAAACTATCGCAAGAACAAAAAACCAAACACCGCATATTCTCACTCATAGGTGGGAATTGAACAATGAGAACACATGGACACAGGAAGGGCAACATCACACTCTGGGGACTGTTGTGGGGTGGGGGGAAGGGGGAGGGATAGCTTTAGGAGATATACCTAATGCTAAATGACGAGTTAATGGGTGCAGCACATCAGCATGGCACATGTATACATATGTAACTAACTTGCACATTGTGCACATGTACCCTAAAACTTTAAGTATAATAATAATAAAATAAATAAATAAATAAATAAAAAATAAAAAAAGAATCTGGACTGTGATTTGCACTGAGTAGGAACATAATAATAATTTTAATATCCCCTAAAACTTTCATTTTCCAAGTAATGATGCACTGCATGACATTAGATTTTGTTTTTTTAAGCATCTCTTTTCTGGAGAATCTTCTGAATTTGTAAGTTCAAGTACAGCAGCTCCCTGGGAATAATAGTAATTTCTCAGCACTGATTTAAACTATTTCCATTATTTTTCCTATTCTCTTTCATCTTACAGACCCTACATCTTAAACCTCAGTCCACAGTAATGAGCAGAGCCTGGCCTGGGCAATTCTTCCCAAGACCATTTATTTATACAAATGCAAAGTGGGGAAGAACAAGTTATTCTGCTTGGGCTGTCCACAGTCAGCTTCTCCTCTCATCCCCATGAAGACAAGCTGCCTGTTGTGTGAGACGAGCAGAGCAGACTAGTGATGAAGAAAGGTCGAGAAGGTGCAGGCTCAGTTTCCTGGGCCCTACCTAGAATTTCTTCTTCTCAGTCCTGAAGCCCATTGAGTTCTCTTTTTGGTTCTGCTGAATTCTGTAACTGCCACCTGCTACTAAAAGAGACCTGGTTAATAATTAGAAAAATAAATAAAATTGAAAAAATTATACATAAATGTAGATTTTAAGCTTATCGTTTGTTAGAAACAGGTGCCTATTATTACAATTACTTAATTTGCCATTGAAATCTATTCTCCTAAGCAGCTACCACTAACCTTTTATATTGTTTTATAATTGTCCATTTGTATGCACTTATCTCTTGGTAATCTGTTTCTGTGTAACAAACTATTCCAAAACTGAGTGGCTTAACATAGCCATTTTATTCTTTCTCACAATGAAATGGATCAGGAAATCAGGCAAGGCTTGCCGAGAGAATCCTTTGCTCCATGTGGGGTCCACTCTCTCACCTGTGGTATTCAGCTGGTGATGGGTCCATCTGGCAAGTTCAGGCAGTTTCACTCACATGTCTGCACTTAGTGGGGAAGGCTGGGAGGCTGCGTTCTGCTGGGAGCCTCTTCCTTTTTATGCAGCTTCACAATCTCTCTATGGTCTCTCCAACAGAGTGGTCAGACTTATTATTTGTGGCTTAGAGTTCTGTCAAAGAAAGGCACTGGAAATTGCCAATCTATAAGGCCTGAAACTGGCACTATATCACGTCTGCCATATTCTAGTGGTCAAAGCCTCAAAAAGAGGGGACACCAATCCCACCTATTGGTGGGAGGAATGTCAATGAATTTATGACCATGTTTTATCCACTGTACACAGTATTTTGTGAGCATCTTGAAAGCAAGAAATATGCCTTATTGATCTTTGCGTTCCCACGTCAAAAAATCCAGCCAGAAATACAGTGATGAAAGATGGAGAAGGAGAAGGACACTCACAATCTGGATTCTTGGGTTATCTTTTTTTTTAAGAGACAGAGTCTCACTGTCTCCCACACTAGAGTGCAGTGGCACCATCATAGCTCACTGCAGCCTCAAACTCCTGGGCTCAAGCAATCTTCCTGCCTGAGCCCCCCAAGTAGCTGGAAATTCAGCTATGCAAGAATCTGGATTGTTGAAGACATCCTTGAGCAGCTCTACTGTTCCAGGATTACTCACCTGTCAACTTCTTGCTACATGAAAAAAAACAAAAAACAAAAAACCAAAAACTATGTGTTTAAAATATTGTTAATACAATATCAGACTGGACTTATACTTCTCTTGTTTATCAGATCTCAGAACACAATTCAGCAATGTTCACATTAGGGTTTTCTTGAAAGGGAATAAGAGGATGAGACAATTTTGACCTAAATCATGCTCATTTCTTAAATTTATATAAGATAAAATTAAATGATACTCATTTTTTAACTTTAAAATTTAAGAACTATAGTTTTAAATATATTTTTCAAAAAACTTAAAGATAACCATTAAACAATTGAAATTTTATTTAAATTACAGATTTCTAGAGAAAAAGAGAAGAAACATAGTGCCTATAACAGAACACAAAAGAAAAGGAAGGTAACACGCAAAAACACAAAGCAAAATGACTTCAGACTAAATGTTCTAGGAATGCCAAAGTCTATAAGAGCTTAGTTTTTCTGATAAATGACAAAGACTCTAGCAAGGATTAAATCAAAAATGAAAACACAACGAAACCAAGTAATATACTTTTACAGGGGACACATCTAAAATAAAATGACACAGGAAGCTAAAAGTTGGGGAAACTGAGAAAAGATAAATCAAAGTAAAATTTAATAAAAGAAGGATGGGGTCATCTTAATAATAGAAAATAAGGCATTAAGTATTAATCAAAGCAGAAGTTTAGTTCATAATGTTAGAAATATTATTCATGGCCAGGTGCAGTGGCTCATGCCTGTAATCCTAGCACTTTAGGAGAATGAGACGGGTGGATCATGAGGTCAAGAGATCGAGACCATCCTGGCCAACATGGTGAAACCCCATCTCTACTAAAAATAAAAAAATTGCCTGGGTGTGACGGCATGCACCTGTAGTCCCAGCTACTCAGGAGGCTGAGGCAGAGGTTGCAGTGAGCCAAGATCATGTCACTGCACTTCAGCCTGGTGACAGAGTGAGACTCCATCTCAAAAAAAAAGAAAAAAAAAAGAAAAAGAAATATTCATAACATACATATAATAGTTGTGACACTTATGACCAAATCATTTTGAAATACTTTTGGTGAGAATGTAATGGTACTAAGCACTTTTTACAAATACTATTTGATGGAATCCTCACAACTGTATTTTTTAAATTATTATACTTTAAGTTCTGGGATACATGTGCAAAAGGTGAAGGTTTGTTACATAGGTATACATGTGCCATGGTGGTTTGCTGCACCCATCAACCTCTCATCTACATTAGGTATTTCTCCTAATGCTATCCTTCTCCTTGCCCCCTACCCCCTGACAGGCCCTTGTGTGTGATATTCCCCTTCCTGTGCCCATGTGTTCTCATTTTTCAACTCCCAATTATGAGTGAAAACATGCAGTGTTTGGTTTTCTGTTCCTGTGTTAGTTTGCTGAGAATGATGGTTTCCAGCTTCATCCATGTCCCTGCAAAGGACATGAACTCATTCTTTTTTATGGCTGCATAGTATTCTATGGTGTGTATGTGCCACATTTTCTGTATCCAGTCTAACATTGATGGGCATTTGGGTTGGTTCCAAGTCTTTGCTATTGTGAATAGTGCTGCAATAAATATATGTGTGCATATGTCTTTATAGTAGAATGATTTATAATCCTTTGGGTATATACCCAGTAATGGGATTGCTGGGTCAAATACTATTTCTAGTTCTAGATCCTTGAGGAATCGCCACACTGTCTTCCACAATGACTGAACTAACTTACACCCCCACCAACAGTGTAAAAGCGTTCCTATTTCTCTACATCCTCTCCAGCATCTGTTTCCTGACTTTTTAATGATTGCCATTCTAACTGCCGTGAGATGGTATCTCATTATGGTTTTGATTTGCAATTCTCTAACGACCATGGATGATGAGCTTTTTTTTTTCATATGTTTGTTGTTTGCATAAGAAATGTCTTCTTTTGAGAAGTGTCTGTTCATATCCTTTGCCAACTTTTTGATGAAGTTGTTTGATTTTTTATTGTATATTTGTTTAAGTTTCTTGTAGATTCTGGATATTAGCCCTTTGTCAGATGGATAGATTGCAAAAAATTTCTCCCATTCTGTAGGTTGCCTGTTCACTCTGATGACAGTTTCTTTTGCTGTGCAGAAGCTCTTGAGTTTAATTAGATCCCATTTGTCAATTTTGGCTTTTGTTGCAATTGCTTTTGGTGTTTTAGTCATAAAGTCTTTGCCCATGCCTATGTCCTGAATGGTATTGCCTAGGTTTTCCTCTAGGGTTTTTATGGTTTTAGGTCTTATGTTTCAATCTTTAATCCATCTTGACTTAATTTTTGTATAGGTATAAGGCAGGGGTCCAGTTTCAGTTTTCTGCATATGGCTAGCCAGTTTTCCCAACACCATTTGTTAAATAGGGAATCCTTTCCCCATTGCTTGTTTTTCTCAGGTTTGTCAAAGATCAGATGGTTGTCGATGTATGGTGTTATTTCTGAGGACTCTGTTCTGTTCCATTGCTCAATATGCCTGTTTTGGTACCAGTACTATGCTGTTTTGGTTACTGTAGCTTTGTAGTATAGTTTGAAGTCAGGTAGCGTGATGCCTCCAGCTTTGTTCTTATATGGGCTCTTTTTTGGTTCCATATGAAATTTAAAGTAGGTTCTTCTAAATCTGTGAAGAAAGTCAATGGTAGCTTGATGGGAATAGCATTGAATCTATAAATTACTTTGGGTAGTGTGGCCATTTTCACAATATTGATTCTTCCTATCTATGAACATGGAATATTTTTCCATTTGTTTCTGTCCTCTCTTATTTCCTTGAGCAGTGATTTATACTTCTCCTTGCACATCCCTTGTAAGCTGTATTCCTAGGTATTTTATTCTCTTTGTAGAAACTGTGAATGAGAGTTCACTCATGATTTGGCCCTCTGTCTATTATTGGTGTATAGGAATGCTTGTGATTTTTACACATTGATTTTGTATCCTGAGACTTTGCTGAAGTTGCTTATCAGATTAAGGAGTTTTTGGGCTAAGACGATGGGGTGTTCTAAATATACAATCATGTCATTGGCAAAAAGACATAATTTGACTTCCTCTTTTCCTAATTGAATATGCTTTTTTTCTTTCTCTTGCCTGATTGCCCTGGCCAGAACTTCCAATACTATGTTGAATAGGAGTGGTGAGAGAGGGCATCCTTGTCTCGTGCCGGTTTTCAAACACAATGCTTCCAGGTTTGCCCATTCAGCATGATATTGGCTATGGGTTTGTCATAAATAGCTCTTATTATTTTGAGATATGTTCCATCAACACCTAGTTTATTGAGTGTTTTTTGCATGAAGAGGTGTTGAATTCTACCGAAGGCCTTTTCTGCATCTATTGAGATAATCATGTGGTTTTTGCCATTGGTTCTGTTTATGTGATGGATTACATTTATTGATTAGTGTATGTTGAACCAGCCTTGCATCCCAGGAATGAAGCTGACTTGATCATGGTGGATAAGCTTTTTAATGTGCTGCTGGATTCAGTTTGCCAGTATTTTATTGAGGATTTTCATATCAATGTTTATCAGGGATATTGGCCTGAAATTTTCTATTTTTGTTGTGTTTCTGCCAGGTTTGGTATCAGGATGATGCTGACCTTCTAAAATGAGGTCCCTCTTTTTCTATCGTTTGGAATCATTTAAGAAGGAATGGTACCACCTCCTCTTTGTACCTCTGGTAGAATTCAGCTGTGAATCCTTCTGGTCCTGGGCTTTTCTTGGTTGGTAGACTATTAATTACTGCCTCAATTTCAGAACTTGTTATTGGTCTATTCAGGGATTAGACTTCTTCCTGGTTTAGTCTTGGGAGGGTGTATGTTTCCAGGGATTTATTCATTTCTTCTAGATTTTCTAGTTTATTTGCATAGAGGTGTTTATAGTATTCTCTGATGGTAGTTTGTATTTCTGTGGGATCAGTGGTGATCTCCCCTTTATCATTTTTTATTGTGTCTATTTGATTCTTCTCTCTTTTCTTCTTTGTTTGTCTGGCTAGCGGTCTATCTATTTTGTAAATAGTTTCAAAAAACCAGCTGCTGGAGTCATCGATTTTTTGAAGGGGTTTTTTATGTCTCTATCTCCTTCATTTCTGCTTAATTCTAGTTATTTCTTATCTTCTGCTAGCTTTTGAATTTGTTTGCTCTTGCTTCTCTAGTCCTTTTAATTGTGATGTTAGGGTGTTGATTTTAGATCTTTCCCACTTTCTCTTGTGGGTATTTAGTGCTATAAATTTCCCTCTAAACACTGCTTTAGCTGTGTCCCAGAGATTCTGGTTGTGTCTTTGTTCTCATTGGATTCAAAGAACTTATTTATTTCTGCCTTAATTTCATTTTTTTACCCAGTAGTCATTCAGGAGCAGGTTTTTCAGTTTCCATGTAGTTGTGTGATTTTGAGTGAGTTTCTTAATCCTGAGTTCTAATTTGATTGCACTGTGGTCTGAGAGACAGTTTGTTATGATTTCTGTTCTTTTGCATTTGATGAAGAGTGTTTTACTTTCAATTATGTGGTCAATCTTAGAATAAGTGCTATGTGGTGCTGAGAAGAATTTATATTCTGTTGATTTGGAGTGGAGAGTTCTGTAGATGTCTATTAGGTCTGCTTGGTCCAGAGCTGAGTTCAATTACTGGATATCCTTGTTAATTTTCTGTCTCGTTGATCTGTCCAATATTGACAGTGGGATATTAAAGTCTCCCACTATTATTGTGTGGGAGTCTAAATCTCTTTGTAGGTCTATAAGAACTTGCTTTATGTATCTGGGTGCTCCTGTGTTGGGTGCATATATATTTGGGATAGTTAGCTCTTCTTGTTGCATTGATCCCTTTACCATTACATAATGCCCTTCTTTGTCTTGTTTGATCTTTGTTGGTTTAACGTCTGTTTTATCAGAGACTAGGATTACAACCCCCGCTTTTTTTTTTTTTTTCTTTCCATTTGCTTGGTAAATCTTCCTCCATCCCTTTATTTAGAGCCTATGTGTGTCTTTGCATGTGAGATGAGTTTCCTGAATATGTGTGTCTTTGCATATGAGATGAATTTCCTGAATACAGCACACTAATGGGTCTTGACTCTTTATCCAATTGCCAGTCTGTGCCTTTTAACTGGGGGCATTTAGCCCATTTACATTTAAGGTTAATATCGGTATGTGTGAATTTGATCCTGTCATTATGATGCTAGCTGTTTATTTTGCCCATTAGTTGATACAGTTTCTTCATAGTGTCAACGGTCTTTACATTTTGCTTTGTTTTTGCAGTGGCTGGTATCAGTTTTTACTTTCCATATTTAGTGCTTCCTTCAGGAGCTCTTGTAAGGCAGGCCTTCTGGTGACAAAATCCCTTAGCGTTTGCTTGTCCTTTGAAGGATTTTATTTCTCCTTCTCTTACGAAGCTTAGTTTGGCCGGAAATAAAATTCTGGATTGAAAATTCTTTTCTTTAAGAATGTTGAATATTGGTCCCCACTCTCTTCTGGCTTGTAGGTTTTCTTCTTTTTTTTTTTTTTTTTGAGGCGGAGTCGCGCTCTGTCGTCCAGGCTGGAGTGCAGTGGCCTGATCTCGGCTCACTGCAAGCTCCGCCTCCCAGGTTCTCGCCATTCTCCTGCCTCAGCCTCCCAAGTAGCTGGGACTACAGGCGCCCGCCACCACGCCTGGCTAATTTTTAATATTTTTAGTAGAGACGGGGTTTCACCACATTAGCCAGGATGGTCTTGATCTCCTGACCTCATGATCTGCCTGCCTTGGCCTCCCAAAGTGCTGAGATTGCAGGCGTGAGCCACCAGGCCTGGCCCTGGCTTGTAGGTTTTCTGCAGAGAGATCCGCTGTTTGTCTGATGAGCTTCCCTTTGTGGGTAACCCAACCTTTCTCTCTGGCTGCCCTTAACATGTTTTTCCTTCGTTTCAACCTTGGTGAATCTGATGATTATGTGTCTTGGGGTTGCTCTTCTCGAGGAGTATCTTTGTGGTGTTCTCTGTATTTCCTGAATTTGAATATTGGCCTGTCTTGCTAGGTTTGGGAAGTTCTCCCGGATAATATCCTGAAATGTGTTTTCCAACTTGGTTCCTTTATCCCCGTCACTTTCAGGTACACCAATCCAATGTAGGTATGGTCTTTTCACACAGTCACATATTTCTTTGGAGGCTTTGTTTGTTCCTTTCCATTCTTTTTTCTCTAATCTTGTCTTCACATTTTATTTCATTAAGTTGATCTGCAATCTCTGATATCCTTTCATCCACTTGATTGATTTGGCTGTTGATACTTGCGTATGCGTCATGAAGTTCTTGTTCTGTTTTTCAGCTCCATCAGTTCACTTATGTTCTTCACTAAACTGTTTATTCTAGATAGCAATTCCTCTAACCTTTTATCAAGGTCCTTAGCTTTCTTGCATTGGGTTAGAACATGCTCCTTTAGCTTGAAGGAATTTTTTATTACCTACCTTATGAAGCCTATTTCTGTCCATTCGTTCAACTCATTCTTCATCCAGTTTTGTTCCCTTGCTGGCAAGGAGTTGTGATCTTTTGGAGGAGAAGAGGTATTCTAGTTTTTAGCATTTTCAGCCTTTTTGCACTGGTTTTTCCTCATCTTTGTGGATTTATCTTCCTTTGGTCTCTGCCGTTGGTGACCTTCGGATGGAGTTTTTGGATGGCCGTCCTCTTTGTTGATGTTGATGCTATTACTTTCTGTTTGTTAGTTTTCCTTCTAACAGTCAGACTCCTCTGCTGCAGGTCTGCTGGAGTTTGCTGGGGTTCCACTCCTGACCCTGTTTGCCTGGGTATCACCGGCGGAGGTAGCAGAACAGAAAAGATTGCTGCCTGCTCCTTCCTCTGGAAGCTTTGTCCCAGAGGGGCACCCACCAAATGTCAGCTGGAGTTCTCCTCTATGAGGTGTCTGTCGACCCCTGCTAGGAGGTGTCTTCCCGTCAGGAGGCATAGGGGTCAGGGACCCACTTAAGGAGGCAGTCTATCCCTTAGCAGAGCTCCAGTGCTGTGCTGGGAGATCTGCTGCTCTCTTCAGAGCCAGCAGGCAGGAATATTTAAGTCTGCTGAAGCTGTGGCTACAGCCGCCCCTTTCCCCAGGTGCTGTGTCCCAGGGAGATGGGAGTTTTATCTATAAGCCCCGGACTGGGGCTGCTGCCTTTCTTTCAGAGATGCCCTACCCAGAGAGGAGGAATCTAGAGAAGCAGTCTGGCTACAGAAGCTTTGTGGAGCTGTGGTGGGCTCTGACTAGTCTGAACTTCCTGGTGGCTTTGTTTACACTGTGAGGTGAAAACTGCCTACTTAAGCCTCAGTGATGGCAGACACTCCTCCCCCAACCAAGCTGGAGCCTCCCAGGTTGATTTCAGACTGCTGTGCTAGCAGTGAGAATTTCAGGTCAGTGGATCTTAGCTTGCTGGGATCTGTTTGGATGGGATCTGCTGAGATAGACCACTTGGCTCCCTGGCTTCAGCCCCCTTTCCAGGGGAGTGAACGGTTCTGTCTCACTGGTGTTCCAGGTGCCACTGGGGTATGAAAAAAACCTCCCGCAGCTAGCTCAGTGTCTGCCCAAAAGGCTGCCCAGTTTTGAAACCCAGGGCCCTGGTGGAGTAGGCACCAGAGGGAAGCTCCTGGTCTGCAGGCTGTGAAGACTGTGGGAAAAGTGTAGTGTCTGGGCCAGAGTGCTCCATCCTTCATGGCACAGTCCTTCACAGCTTCCCTTGGCTAGGGGATGGAGTTCCCTGACCCTTTGTGCTTCCTGGGCAAGGCAAAGCCCCACCCTGCTTCAGCTTGTCCTCCATGGGCTGCACCCACTGTCTAACCAGTCCCAGTGAGATGAGCTGGGTACCTCAGCTGGAAATGCAGAAATCATCCACCTTCTGCATTGATCTCACTGGGAGCTGCAGACTGGAGCTGTTCCTAGTTGGCCGTCTTGTCCAGGAATGGTTCCACAACTGTATTTTAAAAGAGGTATTATTATTCCTAAATTATAGATGAGGAAATGAGACATCTGGTCTTAGATCTTAGATGACCACACAGAGGTGAAGCTTTGGAAATGCAAATGGCAGATAAGAAAAAGCATGGGCTGAGCTGGTGTCATTCTTTAAATTCTGTCCAAAACAAAAGAATTGGCAGGAATAAAGTTAAGAGCTGGCCTTCATTCAGATGGCTGTTAGGGAGAATTCCCTCCCTTCCTCCAAATTCCATGGTGGGATGGTAACAGAGATTCTCAGGATGCCCGGGAGACCCAGGATATGGTGGGGTGGAGGGCAGTGTTAGGCAGCTAGAGCTCAGCATATGCCCACAGGAAGAGTGTTTATGTGGTGAAGGATGAATGGCTGGGAGCTGATGGAGGGGAATTGCTGTTCTAACCTCCTACCTTCTCACTGGTTCCAGGACAGGGCCCAGCTCTGTTCATGAGAACAATTCCAGGGATACTCAAGTAGCCAAGCACTGGCAGCATTCTGGGCACATCCTAGTACCAGTTGGTGGGCCTCTGGCCCCTGACAGGGCACTGTGAGACAGCTTTGCACACTCTTTGAACTGCTAACAAATAGCTCAGGGCCAATTTTTTGCTGGGTATAACTCAGCTACTAAAACTTTCCTGCTTCCTGACTTTTAAATAGTAATTTGCAGAGGAATAAGTAGGGATACACACAAGAAAAAAGAGCATCTGATGAGGTTGCCACCAAAATATGCAGTCTTATCTTCATGCTGTAGCCCAGGCATGATCTTTGTTGGTTCTGTTAGTTGAATTGTTACATTTGAACTTAGTATTGAAGTGTTTCACAAATATCATAAAGCTCAGCAGGCCCAATAAATACCAGAGGAGAAGGTGTGGAATGCACCAACACAAAGGGATGTTTTATTAAGATTAAAAAAAGTTAAGTTAACACAGAAAAAAATAATTAAAAGTGGATATTTTTGGCATGACAGATATTTCATGTGCTTATGGAAATGAACCATTGGACTGTTGCAATGATTCTGGAGGTCAGAGAAAATTGTGCAACTTGCAAAGCATGCAGTATAGCAGCAATGACCAGGAAAAGTTATGAATAAGAAAAGGACGAAATGGAGCTCAGGAGACGGGTGGGAGTTTTTGCAGGACTCAGCGAAATGGAATGGCTACATTCCGTGAGCCCATGGTAGCACGTTGGTTTAAAGCCAATGTGAATGGAATAGCTCACCTGCTACATTTCTAGGATCTTCAGTATGTTTACAGTGTGTACAAACTGCTGTACTTCATAAAAAGAAAGTCTGATATAATGTGCAGGTAAGCAAGAAGAAGTATCTACTGATATATTTGTGAAAGGGTACTCTCTCTCACCTTCTTTTGGAAATATAAACTGAGGTTGCAGGTTAAACCATCATTGGTTAAGGATAACAAACATTTTGGAGACTAGTATATTCTTTGGGGGTTTTTTTGGGGGGAGGGGTGGGG
This sequence comes from Pongo abelii, assembly GCF_028885655.2. Classification (NCBI taxonomy): domain Eukaryota; kingdom Metazoa; phylum Chordata; class Mammalia; order Primates; family Hominidae; genus Pongo; species Pongo abelii. Next base: position 42,559,384 of record NC_071992.2, read on the forward strand.
AGGGCTTGGGTCATGAGTTCTCAAACCTTAGGGACACATAAAGCATTCTCAGGGCCTGACTACGGTAGAGAGATGCTGAGCTGTGATATGAGCCCTTTGTCACCTCGACCACAACTCGAGTTTGAGAAGCACCAAGTATCGTATTTACAAAGTGACCTCACAACTCAGAGTCTGGCCCTAATCCTGCACTAGCAGCTGGGACTCCAGGCAAGTTATCTACCTTTCTTTGCCTCCTTTTAGTCAGCTGTAAAATGGTACACTCCAAGGACATCAGAATCTGAAGGGAGCAGTGATGTTGCAAGGGTCTGTCCTTAGAGAAAGACTTTTGGGGAGCTCGTTCCACTCTGGGTGCCTCTGTTCTAGGTGGAGCTTGCTTTTTCTATTTGGCTCAGCCTCTTGGCACCACCAATAAAATTATGCCTTTGTTCTTTTTTTTTTTTTTTGTACATGCCTATGAATAAGACTTTCGTTCTCTCTGATTCATTTTTAAGAGACTCTGACCAAATTCAATAGGCATGTCTTAGTTATGATTTTGTTATTTATTTCTTACCATCTATCACTTGCATTACACATCTGACGGCCTTTATATTTCCAAGACAACAATTACTTCAACAAGTGGGTGGAAATAACCAGTTTTCTCCTTCTGTCTCTCATAGAAGTCATTTTCACTCACTTTTAGAGGAGGATTAATGAGGTCTAACTAATTTTCTTTTGCCAAAGTTACTATGATTAGCAGACTTTCCTCATTGAAAGAGTCCATGGATGATCTATAGCTTTCTACAAATGTGTGAAGAACAAACTCATTGTTCCAGCCCATAGAGTGATTTGATTTCATTTATTTCTCAAGATTTGAGGTGGAGTTTTTCTGAAGGAAAAGGGTAGATAGTCCAAAAGTGGTTTAAAACCTTTAGATCCTTCAGAGTACTGGCTGACTCATGTAGATGGCTTGAACCAGCCTGGCATATTTCATAAACTACCAGAGAAAATTAACATGACAAGTTATTTTTTGGTGAAGAGCAGAACACATTGGCCTTTAATCAAATAGACAGCACTTTCATCTATGTTTTTGAGAGCATCACATTACTCTAGCACAGCCTCTCATTACAATAAGCAAATTACATTTTTCTACGCACGTAAACTCGAGTACCAATGATGTGATTAGCAATTGCACTTCTTTTATATGTGTATATATATATATATATTTTATTATACTTTAAGTTCTAGGGTACATATGCACAACGTGCAGGTTTGTTACATATGTATACATGTGCCATGTTGGTGTGCTGCACCCATTAACTCATCATTTACATTAGGTATATTTCCTAATGCTATCCCTCCTCCCTCCACCCCACCCTACAACAGGCCCTGGTGTGTGTGTGATGTTCCCCTTCCTGTGTCCATGTGTTCTCATTGTTCAGCTCCCACCTATGAGTAAGAACATGTGGTATTTGGTTTTTTGTCCTTGCAATAGTTTGCTGAGAATGATGGTTTCCAGCTTCATCCAAGTCCCTACAAAGGACATGAACTCATCATTTTTTATGGCTGCATAGTATTCCAAGCAATTGCACTTTTAATTAGAACTTTAAGTCTGTGACAAGCACAGGTTTCTCCTTAACCTGTGAGAATGTTTCTATAGCATATTTTTAGCTTCTGAAATGCATTGAAACTAAATCTGCAATAGCATGACTTGTGCCCACAAAATAGCCCTTCCTTTTGGTGTTAATTTGAGAGTAGATCAAAGAGCCTATGTTAACACTGTCAATGCAGAAAAATGACAAGTCTCAATCATTTTAGGACATTTATTTGCCAAACTTAAGGACGCACATCAGGGAGACAGGTCTATTCCTTTCTCCGAAGATGATTTTGAGGGCTCCAAATTTAAAGGGGAAACGTGTGGCATATGAAGTACACAGTTTTCAGGTAGGAGGGGGTAGGGAAAAATAATCCTTCCTGCCTTTGTCTGGCTTAGTGAATCTGCATTTTTTTTTTTTTTTTTGAGATGGAATCTCGCTCTGTTGCCCAGGCTGGAATGTAGTGGCGTGATCTCAGCTCACTGCAACTTCTGCCTCCTGGGTTCAAGCGTGAATTTGCATTTTTTTGTTTTTTTTACGTGGGGCAGGGGAACAATCAGTGTGTCTGGTGGGCCAGGGCAACTGCACCTGCAAAGGTAAGCTATCAATTTCTATTACCATGGTAAAATTTTAATAGAAACAACTTAGGGCAAATATCTTGCAGCTCACTGGAATTTCCTTGTAGACAAAATATGGCGGAGGCATGTAGCTTTTCATCTTGTAGCCATCTTATTTAGGAACCAAAAGGGGGAGGCACGTTTGGCCACCCAGTTCCCAGCTCAACTTTTCCCTTTGGCTTAATGAGTTTGGGGAGTTTTTTCACAACACTTACAGGCAGCCTATATCCACCTGCCTCTCTTGGCTGCAGTCTCTGTTCCCCAAATTCTCTAAGCCAATATCTTCTGAGGGCATTATTCAGCAGCAGCTTCAGGCCCACTGAGCCAGATCTTGTATTACCCATATAATCCTTGCATCTCAGCGGCTGAATGCCATGAGTAATCTGACCATTCTGGCCATGATGGACTGGAACAGAAATCAGATATTTATCCTATCACAAGCAGCTATGGATGGAGAAAACTGAAATAAAGTTAGAGTTGCATCCAACAATCAGGCAGACCTTTGTGGATGTTTGGGGAGCTGATTCTGCTCTTGCTGCCCCTGTTCTAGGTTTGTCTACCTAGCTCTGCCTCTTGGCACCTCCAATGAAGTGCTTTTTTCTTGATTCTGTTCTTTCTTCTGGCTTCTAACTCTCTGTCTCGTCGCTGCATGTGTGCCCTCTCTGGGCTTTCACTCTTGCTCAGCACCTGCTCAGTCCAGGGCTGGCAGGTTGTAGCCACCTGCTGCCTCCTCCAGATTCATCCAACCTGGGTCCTCTTTCTGATGCAGTCCCTAAAGCACCGGCTGAAAGCCATGGCAAACCCCCGGCATCTCACCTTCTGTCCTGACCAGCTCTTGATGTGTGTTTTACTCAGATGGCTACATTCTAGTCTCTCTCTTTCCAGCCTCTTCCTGGCAGCATTTGCCTGGCCGTGTGGTCCTTTTCCCTTATCCACATTCAGATTGTGCTCCACTGGATAGGAACACTCCCAAATCCCACCAGAGTTTGCAAGCTTGTTTTGGAAATCACTCAATGGTCCTTCATGCAATTCCTGCTGTCATGAGTCCTTGCCATTTGGTCAGTCTCCTTAGTTTCCGTCCAGATTCAGCTGTATGTTTGTTTCTGCTGACATATGATGTTCAGGTCTCTGGGTATCTCACTTGGGAAGGCATTCAAGATGTGACAAGTCTCATTATTCCAAGGCAGTGCCTCATGGCAATAGATTTCCACTGAAGATTGGCAATGATCAGTAACCAGAAGGTTCCCTCAGCATCTCCTTTCCTGAAAGGTCTTGTTCAGAGAAAGTATGTACACTTGAGGCAGAAAGTTAACATCAAACAGAGTGAGTTGGCCAACCCTCTCAGTTTGTTTTGCAGAGAAGTCAGGGCTTGATTTGATGGTTTTTCTGATATATCCAGAGAATAGGTAGGAGGATGAGCTGGAATGACTGACCAAAACAAATACCTTATGGATCATCTCACACCAATCCTACATTTGTTTGTTTGTTTGTTTTGTTTTGTTTTTTGAGACAGAGTCTCGCTCTGTTGTCCAGGCTGGAGTGCAGTGGCACGATCTCTGCTCACTGCAACCTCTGCCTCTCAGGTTCAAGCAATTCTCCTGCCTCAGCCTCCAGAGCAGCTGGGACTACAGGCACATGCCACCACACCCAGCTAATTATTGTATTTTTAGTAGAGATGTGGTTTCACTATGTCTTGAATTCCTGACCTCATGATTCACCTGCCCCGGTCTCCCAAAATGCTGGGATTACAGGCGTGAGCCACCGTGCCCGGCCCAATCCTACATTTTATAGACTAGAAAGGTGAGGCTCAGAGAAGGTCTTTCCCAGAGTCTCAGAGTTTGTGGCAGAAATGAAACTAGAACTCTGGTGCCTGAGCTTTTTTTAAACCATCTTGGGAGGTCAGGGGGATACTTTGAAGGTCACCTCTGGGCATCATGAAAACTGTTGGCCTGTCCCCAGTCTAGGTGACACAAGAAGGGTAAGTTTTCAACTTATCTTCTTTATATGAGTGTCAAGTAGAATGTCTAAAGAAATGTCAGAAAACTCACACTTTTCCTTCTTCCTGAAGCCCTGGTTTTGCCTGAATTCTACTTTCCCATCCTCCTTCTTTTCCTATCATCTCCCACCGCAATCTAGAACCTTTGCTGAGCTAAAACAATTTTGCAGAAGCCAGCCCTCTCCTCCCTGCCAGGAAGGAGTCAGTCCTCTCCCCTACCCAGGAAGCAGAACTCACATAGTGCCTTAATATCCCTCGGGAACGCTATCATCATTTGATATGCCAATGTGACAATGGGCAGTTTGCCAATCTTGTCATTTTAGAAGCAAATTGGCTTAAGTAATTACCTAAAACATCCCCTTCCAAGGGACGTTTTTTACTCCACATAGGAGACAATATCTGTCATTTCCAACTGTGAGAAACAGAAAATATTTCCCCTACTAAGTGAAACGAGGGATGTTTTTGAGGCCTTTGTGGGCCTTCTGTTTAAATAAAGCTCTTTTTTAACATAAAAATTCAGTGCACACTCACAGGATCTCAGTGTTTTCAAATATTCAATTTAAACTCCCTGTTATTTACATTCTCCATCCTAACAACCATTATTATACCAGAGTTTTTCCCTGCAGTGAGCATTCATCCATTGCAGGGCTGGTGTTATTACCGGAGCAATTCTCTTCACTGTGCTGTGTTCCAAAGCCCTATCCCCATTGTTCCCTTTGTCCCATCCAGCACCAAGTGGGTGTTCTCCACAACAGCAGACAACGATTTCACATTTTTCAGTAGTGGGTAGATTTAAATGGAATTGATCGGAAGGGACGGGAGACTGGAAGCCACTCCGGCACTGTGCTCAGGGATGGAGAAGGCTCCATTTCCCTTGCCTTGCTCCCAATTCTGATGTGAGAGGAGACAGCCCCAGCCTCTTCTGTTTCTCATACAGACATTTGTTAGCATGCCTCCAACCAGGCTAAGAGATGCTGCCTCATTTTTTAAAGAGCTCTCTGGCATATACTGTTTCTCTCTGGCTCAGGGGCCAGGAGGTAGAAGAGGAACATTCTGTTTGTGTTGTATTCACAGACGCCAGTGGTGATGACTGACATCTATTAATGATTAGTGGCTACACATCTGTGGGTTTTTTTATTTTCTTTTTTTATTTTGTTTTCAATTGATACATAATAGTTGTACATATTTATGGGATACAGTGTGGTGTTTTGATACACGTGTACATTGTGTAAAAATCAAATCAGGGTAATTAGCATATCCATCACCTCAAACATTTATCATTTCTTTGTGGTGAGAATATTTAACAGTCCCCTCTTCTAGCTATTTTGAAACATGCAATACAAAATTGTTAACCATAGTCACCTTAATGTGGATAGAACACTAGGACTTATTCCTCCTGTCTAGCTGTGACTGAGCACCCACTGACTAATCTCTCCCTATTCCCCCTTCCTCCGACCATCTCCATCCTCTGGTAACCATCATTCTACTCTCTATTTCTATGAGGTTAAATTCTTTAGATTCCACATGTAAATGAGATCCTATGGGGTATTTATGTTTCTGTGCCTGGCTTATTGCACATAAAAAAACATCCTCTGGGTTCATCCATGTTGTTGCAAATGACAGAATTTCATTCTTTTTTATGGCTGAATAGTATTCCATTATGTACATATGGACACACCTCGGATATACTGTCAGTTCATTCCAGACCATCACAATAAAGCAAGTCACACTTTTTTTTTGGTTTCTGAGTGCATACAAAAGTTATGTTTGCACTATACTGTGGTCTATTAAGTGTGCCATAACATTACATCTAAACAAATGTACATATCTTAATTAAAAATACTTTATTACTAAAAAATGCTGACACAAAGTGAGCACATGCTATTGGAAAAAAATGGTGCTGATAGACTTGCTCTACACAGGGTTGACACAAACCTTTAATTTATAAAAATCACAGTATCTGCAAAGTACAATAAAGTGAAGTGCAATACAATGAGGTATGCCTGTATATCACATGTGTTTTCATCCATTCATTCATTGATAGACATTTAGGTTGATTCCTTCTCTTGGCTACTGTGGATAGTGCTGCACTAAATGGGGGTACAGGCATCTCTTTGACACATAATTTCAAATCCTTTGAGTATATAGTCAGTAATGGGATGGCTGGGTCATATAGTAATTCCATTTTTAATTTTTTGGGGATCCTACATACTGTTTTCCATAATGGCTGTACTAATTTACATTCCTGGCAACAGTATATAAGCATTCCCCTTTCTCCACATCCACACCAGCATTTGTTATTTTTTGTCTTTTTGATAGTAGTCATTCTAACTAAAGTGAGATGACATTTTATTGTGGTTTTGACTTGTATTTCCCTAGTATTTAATGATATTGAACATTTTTTCATATACTTGTTAGCCATCTGTAAGTCTTCTTTTCAGAGCTATCTATCCAGGCATTGTGCCCATTTTTTTTTTCTTTTTTTTTTTTTTGAGATGGAGTCTTGCTCTGTCGCCCAGGCTGGAGTGCGGTGGCATGATCTCGGCTCACTGCAAGCTCCGCCTCCTGAGTTCATGCCATTCTCCTGCCTCAGCCTCCCAAGTAGCTGGGACCACAGGCGCCTGCCGCCATGCCTGGCTAATTTTTTCTATTTTGTAGTAGAGATGGGGTTTCACCGTGTTAACCAGGATGGTCTCAATCTCCTGACCTCATGATCCACCCACCTCAGCCTCCCAAAGTGCTGGGATTACAGGCGTGAGCCACCATGCCTGGCCTGTGCCCATTTTTAAATTATATTGTTTTTCTGCTATTGAGTTGTTTGAGTTCTTTATATATTCTGAATATTAGCTTCTTGTTAGAGCATAGTTTGCAAATATTTTCTCCTATTCTGTAGGTTGTATTTTCATCTACAGTAGTTGATTGTTTTATTTGATGTGCAAAAGATTTTTAGTTTGATGTAATTCCATTTGTCAATGTTCATCTTTATGACTGTACTTTTGGGGTCTTATGCAAAAAATCTTTGCTTATACCAGTATCACGATGTGTTTCCTCTGTGTTTTCTTCTAATCGTTTTATCATTCCAGGCCCTATATTTAACTCTTTAATTAATTTTGAGTTGATGTTTGTGTATTGTGAGAAAAAAGGGGTCTATCTTCATTATTCTGCATATGAATATCAAATTTTTCTAGCACTATTTATTAAAGACAATATTCTTTCTCTATTGTGTGTTTTTGGCATCTTTGGCAAAAATCAGTTGGCCATAAGTGTGTGGATTTATTTCTGGGTTCTCTATTCTGTTGCACTGATCTATGTGTCTATTTTTATGCCAATTCCATGCTGTTTTAATTACTATAGCTTTGTAGTATATTTTGAAGTCAGGTAGTGACTTCATATTTCTGTGAAAAATGTCATTGGTATTGTGATAGGGATTGCATTGAATCTGTAGATTGCTTTGGGTAGTATGAACATTCAACAATATTAATTCTTTTAATCCATGAGTGTGGGCTATCATTCCATTAAGTTGTGTCTTTTCAATTTCTTTTGTCAGTGTTTTATAGTTTTAGTGTAGAAATCTTTTATCTCCTTAGTTAAACTTACATCTATGTATTTTTTTGCAACTATTGCAAATAGGATTGTTTTCTTGTTTCCTCCTTTAGATAGTTCGCTATTAAGGTACAAAATGCTACTGCTTTTTCTATGTCAATTTTGTATCCTGCAACTTTACTGAATTTGTGTATCAGTTTTGAATTTTTTAGTGGAGTCTTTAGTGTTTTCTATATATAATATTATGTCATCTGCCAATGGGGACAATTTAACTTCTTTCTTTCCAATTTGGATGTCCTTTATTTCTCTTACCAAATTTCTCTGGCAAGGACTTCCAGTACTATCTTGAATAAGAGTGGTGAGAGTTGGCATCCTTGTCTTGTTTCAGATTTTAGAGAAAAAGATTTCAACATTTTTCCATTCAGTATGATATTAGCTGTGGGTTTGTCATATATGACCTTAATTGTGTTGAGATACAGTCCTTCTATGTCTAATTTGTTGAGCATTTTATTGACACTTCATAACTATATATATTTATGGGGTACAGTGTGATATTTCAATACATCTATACGTTGTGTAATCATCAAATGAGAATAATTAACACATCCATCATCTCATACATTTATCATTTTTTTGTGGTAAGAACATTCAGAATCCTCTCTTCCAGATATTTTGAAATATGCAATAAATTATTGTTAACTGTATTCACCCTGCTGTGCAACAGAACACCATAGCTACACGTGCATGGTTCTGACAACACTTAGGCTGCAGAATACTCTGTCACTGTGGCTGGGATGAGAACTTTCCTTCTGCTCCCTGTAACCTACACATTGATTTGATCTTGAAGTCAATGTTCTTTTTTTAAATTGTTTTAATTATTTAAATTGCTTTACATATTTGGTTATAGAACTAAGGCAACTCTGTCACTGTAAACTGAAACCAGGGACATATTGGACAATTGCACATCCACAATAATGAAAAGTAAATGAGTCAGAAACCATATTATATGAGAGGCCAGTGGAGATGGCATCAGAGTAAAAGCTAAGGGCACAGGGTAAAATTCCAGAAACTCCCTGGACACATTTGGGAGTTGATGCTAGTATAATATTCCAGACAAAGTCATTGCAAATTTCATTTACTGATGCAGGCAGCATCAGTGCTATCCTTGTGTGCTCTTTTCAAATTCACTTTTCTGAGTGGTTTTCATTTACATTCTTAAATACTGAAATTATCTTAAAGCAGGCTGTACTACTTTGTTATACTGTATGGCAGTAAAAATGCACAGTCACTTTCTTTAATATTCCATTGATTTCAAATATACTAGGCAGTAACTGGGATCATTAGATCCATCTCCCCCTTGTTTTATCTTAAAAAGTTGGGGCTGGAGAAATAAAAGTAACTTGCTTTACAAAGTCCCAAGTTTCTCTACTGGCGGAACATGGCTAAAACCACCGTCTCCTAAATTTCAGTTCCCTTTTTGTGACTGCATTTTGATGCTCCCAATTCATAGGCAGAATTTCAAATTACATTCATTTTTAATTCTGTGAACGATTTATTTAATCCATTCAGATACCTGAACCGGTGAAGCTGGCTTTTTTATAAAAAAGTGTGCAGACCATATAAACTCATGCCTCCACTGTTTTTCTCTACTTGCTGGACTGTCAGTATCCTGTCCACAGTTGATTAGAAGACTCCTAGCATGAAAAAGGTTGGAAGCTTAGTAATTGCTGGCATAAAAGAGCTAACCAGAACAGAACTCATCTCTGCAGGGGAAAATTAGTAGCACACCTCATCAAGATTGAGGGGGCTGGTGAAATAAACACAACTTCCATTTAGGGACCAGGCTCCAGGAAAAGGGATCTAGGAGTAGAGTGCTAGACAGAGCTGTCATCACTCGGGGCACACGTTGAGGACTGTACAAGGAGACCAAAGCCAGATACGTGAATACGTAGCAGTGTGAATAGCACAGGAACCCCAGGTTCTAGGTAGAAGGGCAACAGTATATTCCCAGACCTCTCTCATTGCCAAGCAGGGCTCTTATTGGCTCAGGAACTTCCTAAACCTATCATGCTTCCCACAGAACTAAGCAGAAATAAGTAGGCTCCAACCCACAGGAATTAACTGTCCACCCCCATCATGAGGATTCTGTCTACACACCAACCACATGCCTGCTTCTCTGGTATTCATGATCTGAAGAACTCCTTGAATCATAGGGCAAATTTCTGAACAAAGACAGCATTCTAATCAGTCAACAGTAAAAAAATCAGGGTGTCAAGCGGCAGACATATTTGGAAGACTGGGTTGTTGGAGCTTCATGTCCGTTTGTAGTGAGCCAACTTTCTGGAATTCGGGGCTAACGTGTAGAAAGCTGATTTATGCAGCGAGTTAGGCTCAAACTCACTGAGTTTATGACTCAGCAATGTCTGTCTGACATTTATTACCACTCAAACAGACTGGCGGTCATAAATCTAGCTTCATGTTTAGTTAAATGTCTCCTATCATGAGACAAAGGAACAAAGGGGAGACATCCACAGGTGTGTTATTCATTCTGCACCTCACTAAAGAACAGGAAAGAATGTCAAAATAAATAGGCCGTGCTGTAGTCGATTTATATTTATATGCATATATGCAAGTACGCTGCATACAAATACTATATAAGAACATATGTTGAACTCTGCTCTTCCTGCGGGAAAATGTTGCGAAGCAGCATGTCTTTTCCTTCTGTGCTGGAGTAAAATTGATCTCAGACTCTCCTCACCAGCTGCTCCCAGACACCAAGAGATAGTAGCTTACATAAACAGGTAAGAGAAGGGCTTGTAAATGGCCCATCTCCTCACTTGAATATTCTTCAGCCACATGCAAGGGTGAGGTCCTCATACTGATTAAAAGCCTGAGTGGCTGCTGGCAGAGAGGCATGAGGCTTGAGGGGCAGGAGGGGATGCTGGCAGAGATACATGAGTGAAGATGAGAGGGAGGAGAAAACAGGTGCCTTTTGGGAACTCACGCTGACAACTTCTGGAACACTTTGAGTTTTGCCTTTCTGGGGAGCTATTTGCTACAAGAGTTATACTAGCGCTGATCCTCTCCTTCATAAGGTTCTATTTCACGGCATATTTTTAACAACTAGAATGTTCAAAATAAGGGAGATGGATAACATGGTCTCAAAGATCTCTTCCAGCTCTCCATTCAATGGTTCTGTATTAGACTGCACAGTTATTAGCTAGTTTGATGGTGGAGAAGAGAAGAAGAAATGCACGTAGTAAGTTTGTTTCCTCTTTGCAACTCAAGAAGAAATTCTATTATCCCCACTTTAGATATTGGGTAACTGAAGCTTGCCCAAGATCTCAAGGCCAATGAATGGCAGAATTATATTCTAAATATAGGTTTTCAAATTCCTGTACCATTTCCTCTATAAGAACATTCTTTGAAACTTTATATTTGATAATTAATTACTTAATGTGTAAATATATGATAAACATAATATAATGATCCTTTTACTACTTGTTATAAACTGGATAACTAGAGTTTAGCACAGAAGTGGGTTTTATTATTAGTTTTTCCCTTTTAGGGGTACCCATCTCAATTCTCAGAAAAAGTTGGCTAAAGAGGATAATTTCAAAAGAAAAAGGATATATTTGCCTCAAAGCGCAGCAATAAGTCAGAGAGTATCAGTCATTTCCTACAAATGGGGGTTGTATTCCTTCTTGCACTGCACAGCTACAGAGAAGAGACCCTGAAGTAACGAAAATGTGTTACTAAGTATAAACGGAGAAAGACTGAGTCAATTCCACATGGAGAAAAGTTCGCCATGCATAAGGAAGATGGGCAGTTTTGGAACCCATGAGTGACTAGAAAAAAAAAAAGCTCAAGCACTTAGTTCATTTACAATTCAACACTATCAAAGAAATAAATGGTTGATACAAACCCCCGGGGGAACCTCATTTTATTACACACCCCCATGGGTGGCTTTTAAAGGGTACTTGATTAGGTTTCATCACAATTAAACTCTCTACACCTAAAGGACACCAAAACATGGTAGCTTTTATAAAGATGTAGGAGATGGGCTTGTAATTGGCCTTCAATTAAGTGGTAAAGAAGGGGATAATGAGGAAAGAAGCTTGTAGTCATATAACTAGCTGAACGTGGAAACCTGTTGGCTTTCAAAAAAATACATCTCCAAAATGGCAAATATCTTCTATATACCGACTGTATTGTCCTGTTACCAGTCACCTTTTTTATAGCAATGTGCTCTGGTTAAACCAAAAAGTGGTGGAAAAAAGGACTAAACACCCCAGCGTTCTGAAAATGAGGTCCTTAGAGCCAATCAATATGAAAGCCACCGAGTGGATCTAACAAGTGACAAGAAGAATTGATTCACAAGAAGGATGACAAACTTAAACCATGTATGGATGGCCCTAAAGCCAACAGTGGATGCCCTCCAAATGGGGACAGCTGAGGGTAGGAGTTGTGGTTTCGCTGCGGGGTGTGCTGACTCTGAGGCTCTGAGGTTAAGGGCTGCTGTAGAATGCCTTCCTTGCATAGTGACTGCCCGTGATTCCATTATTCTCAAAATCAGCCAAAAATATTATAATTTTGAAAAATAGAGAAATATTCCGGCTTCTCTGCTTACACATATCTAGTATTAATGAGTTCCCTGGAACTAATATCAGGGAAACAAATCATATCCCCTGATTATGAGATTCTTAGAGACTATTTACAGTCAGAGTAGTGGATTAATGGGATATGAGGTTGACTCAACATGGTAACGCTTTGAATTATCAACAGTAAAATCATTAGCACTAATGTTATGCACCCTGATTAACACCCCATCCAACAATAAAGACAATTTCAAGAAATACGAAAATTTTTAAAAATTGATCTCAAAGTAGACCCCTTGGCCACTGACTTGGTAACCCCAAGGAAACCTCATATTGCTAATTTTGGACGGTCTTAGTGTCAGACACTTAATTGAGCAATAATTCAAGTGGAAAATGTGCTGAGAATTCTCAAAAGAGAGCTGTGAGTAAGGATACAAGAGGGAATCCATTATTGTGTGTACGTTTTCTCATTTTTCTTTAATTAAAAAAATAAAATGAACCAGTCAAATTTGCTACATCACACATTACCTCAACTCTATGAAGTTGGAGCATCCCTACCTCTCACTGAACCTACTGACCCCCTGAAGGATGAGGGAACTTTAGCCTGGATTTCAAACAACCACTGTTAACTCAAGTTTGACACCGTACAATAGTTTCACGGTATTCCAGAAACAATGTAACCCACTATGGGTGGCTGGTGTTGGGAGGCAAGTAAAATTGGATTTTTTTTTTCCTTCGCTCATATAATTTGAAGATTATAGAATGTAGTTTTTAAAGGTCAGAATGAATTGCTAATTAAGTGAAGGCATTTGAAATTAGCAAATAAAACTGCTACTCAGAATAGTGACTAAGGAGTAATTAATCATAAGGGGAAAATGGCAGCGCAGTTCAGCCAGCAGTAAAATCATCTTTTAACTAGTTACCATAGAGCCTCCAGATGGCGTTACTAAGAAACTGTTAGATATTAATTTCATTCTTTTCTCTTTAGGCTATATCATTTAAAAAAATAGTGCTCAACATTTTTCTATGAAGACACAAATCAAGTTCGTCTGCACAGTCTCTCTTGCAGGTATTTAGAAATACGTGGACTAGCTATGATTTCCCTTTACCTTTCACTCAACATGGGAGTGAAGTAAGGATTACATTATCATAGTCTTCACTTTAAATCCAGTCTACTTTTTATATAACTCATTGATGAATCTTGGCATTTTAATTATTATAACACAGAATTACTTAATATACTCCTCAAATCAATGCTAAGACTCCCTCCTTTCCTTCTTTCAAAATGCTTTTTTTGTTTGTTTGTTTGTTTTGAGCAGTCTTGCTCTGTCACACAGGCTGGAGTACAATGGCGCAACCTCGGTTCACTGCAACCTCCGCATCCTGGATTCAAGCGATTCTCCTGCCTCTGCCTCTGGAGTAGCTGGGATTACAGGCATGCACCACCACAGCCAGTTAATTTTTATATTTTTAGTAGAGATGGGGTTTCACCATGTTGATCATGCTAGTCTTGAACTCCTGACCTCAAGAGATCTGCCAGCCTCAGCCTCCCAAAGTACTGGGATTACAGGCATGAGCCACTGCGCCCAGTCAAAAATGCCTTCTAAAACCATTTTGGTTTGGTTTCCAGGTGCTTTTTGTTTCCCTAGGTGCTATATCTGCCAGTCTTGGGTTAGATGCTCTCAACCCATGCTAGGATTCTACTTCACATCAAAATTTTTATATCTTAAATTTAAAGCCAAATTTACAAACATAAATATTACAATCAAATATTCAGTTGATTTGACATGCACATCTTAAACTAGAAAACAAATTAAGGCAGGATTTATACAGAGATCCATATTTTTAAGCACTTGATATTTATTAATTAGTGAATCCACACCAGAATCCTACGAGGTAGCCTAGCTTGTCTTTATTATAAATAAATTAGGTAGGAGCCAGAAAAAAAAAAAAAAAGGCTATCTCCACAATAATACGTTGATTGGACCCTCCTTATTCTGGTCACAAAAGAAAAACAGTTCCTCATAGAAGCTGGTCAAGTGAACAATGAATATTTTCTTTGGATGGAATATAGAGAGAGTATAGTTATTTTATTACCTGGCAGTTTAAAAAGGTAATTTTCTTAGTGGGGTTTTAATATTCTGTGTTCACACTGACCAGTCAGAAATTTCCAACTCAAAACATCAGCTTTGGAAGAGTTAGGATGCCCCCACACTCCACCCCCAGCCCCATCCAGAAGGTTCACATTTTCCTATGGGAGTTTTAGAAAAATACTAAAATTTTTCATCCTTTGGTCTGGTTGACCTAATAAACTCATGTCAATAGAAAAGTGTAAAGACTCTTTCAGTTCCAATTTATGCTTATATATGTCATCTAACAGGCAAGTGAAACACAAATCCTATTTTTCTTTGTAGTCAAGCAATTGCGGATGAGAATTTTATTACTACTTTATCAGCCAAAGGAATCACTGTAGTCCCCTCTACTTAGCAGATTACTTTATGACTATATTTATTAGTTCACTGGGCTTTGGAGACTAAATTTAACGAAGCCTCATTATTTTGGGTTTCACTACCATGGCATTTGTGGCCTCTGGCACAGGTGCTAGCCTGAAGCTTACCTCTGTACTGACGAAGAAAAACTTTTCGCAAAGTAAATTAACTGCATGACCAAGGCTATAGAAGTGTTTTATCTTCTTAAGAAGACAATTTCAACCACATAACCACTAACCTTTTAAATGCAAATAATTTTACTCTGATATAGTATAAAGAGTCCATTAAGCTTGCGTGTTTTGAATAATTTTTGAATAATTTTTCCCCCACTGCAGCAAAACTTTAAATGGGCAGTATTTGGTTAGTTTAGTTAACATTATTATAAAAACTCTGGAATAGTAAAAATACTTTAAATATTGATAATTTGAATAGCTTCACTCTTTCAAATATATGGGTTCTCTCCTAGGTCCCTTGAATTAACATTTTACAGAAAATCACTTGACTCATGTTCTCAGCTTGCCCGGAGTCTCTGCTGGGACCACGTGTCAGCAGCTCCGGGTGGACTGGACGTAAGACAGGGACACACCCAGGTCTGTGTGGGTCTCTTTCCTCTCCTTCAGAATTGATTTGGTTATTTGAAAACATTTACCTTCCATCCCACTCCCATCCACTAATAAAAAAATGGGAAGGTAAGATATAACTTAGCTGAACAAACATAACCACAGCAAACCAAACAGAAAAGACAACCACAAACAGTTAGCTTCCCAAGTAGGAATCTTTCCATTCCAGAATTCCCAAAATGTAAACAACATTAGCAGCCCCTTCCTGCTGAAAACTAATATGTCATCTCCAGGGCACACTAGAATGATAATTTCCATTATCTGCATGGGCAAAAATAAAGAATTTGAAAACAAACAAACACACAAAACCTCTGGCAGGGTATTCACTTGCATTTGACAGGTTGCCAAGGAGGAATGGTATTTAGATGAGGAATTCTGAAATAATCTGATTATTATGGCCGGAAGCTTATCTATAAAGGGTTTGGCATAGCCTCTCTGTAAAGTAAAAGAAATCTATGTTCATAGACTTTTCTATATTAGGTTATTTTAAAAAAACAAACACACACACACACACACACACACACACACACACACGCACAGCACTTTAGGGCATAAGCTCACTCACTAAACCCAAACAGAAACAGTGTTTTGTTGTTGCTGCTGTTTTTACTTGGACAATGCTTATTTTACAGCGGAATTGACAAATAAAGCCTTATTTTACACATCTGAAGAAACACCATCACAGGAGGTTTGTAGGTCGGCTGTGTGCTTTCCAAAACAGCAAAATAGATTCTTCCCATCCAACCCCCTTTCCTCTCGTAGAGTAGGGTGTGGTTGGTGGGGCTTCCTCTCTCTGCAGGCACAGAAACTGGCAGACCTGGTCCCTCCTGAGTGGGCTCTGCTCAAGGGAATGGTGCCAGATTTTGAACACAGGGTAACAGGCTCCTTCATAACAACACTGTGCATTTCTGTGTCATTTTGTTTATTGCTCACTGAGTTGTCGCCACCTCAGCTCTTGGTGGAAAACAGTGGGTATCCAGAAATTGCTGACACAAGAAGATGGATTGCCTGTGGTCGCTAGGGACACAGGGCAGCCCCAGCCAGATCCCAGCTGGTCCATGCAGGGCATTGTCAGTAGAAGCTCAACGTCCCACTTTGTAACCAGGCTGCAAGACACCAAGTCCGGTCACCATGGAAAAGAATTAAACCTAGAGAAAGAGCCTCATGATCTGCACGCAGACGCTCCCCATCAGAAAGCAACTGTTTTCCTTATCGGTCATGCTCTTTCCAAAGTGACTAAGTCTTGGCTCAGCAGTAGGACTTCGGTGAGAAACATAAGAAATAGGGGACCCCGCCTAGCCCAAGGCCACCATTTCTTCAGAATTTTCTCACTTCTTTCCAAACCATCAGTATCCCCCAATTAAAGCCCACAGTTCAGGCCAAACATCGTAAAAAAAAAAAAATACTCGTTTATTTCCATCTCATTGTGGGGTTTATAATTCTTCTTTTGGATGCTTTTGGGGAAAAAAATTCACCAAGGTCAAGGGCTATGAAGACGTTTTTGCCTAAGAAGATCATCATGCAGGCAGACTAATTCTTTTCCTAAGCTATTATTTGGCAACTTGCAAGGAGGACTTGGCTTAACCTTGAGAAACTGTTCTTTGAATGATCAGAAAAAAAGATGAGAATTCTTCCTTTATTTACTCTCTTCGTCTTCATTGTTCAGATGGTAAACCTGGCTCCTGTGCTTGGAGAACAGAGAAGGACTGGTATTTATTTATCCATTTGGTATTTTCCACTAATAGTGATCTGTTCTGGTTCTGTGCATGTCACCCTTAACTGTGTCCAACATGATGAGAAAAGAATGTATATTTCTGGATAGAGGTGGTTTACATCACACTCATTGAGGATTTAACAGAATAATTATGCTCTGAGGAAATCTAGAATAAATTGGAAATTTAAATTTTTCCACTTTCAGTTTGAATAATGCTCCAACTGTTTGCTATAGGATTATAATTTAGAACATGTGCTAAATATGTTATCAGGAAAGAATTTAAAAATCCATCCAAATATCATAACTTACCCCAAAATTAAAAAAAGGAAAAAGAAAAAAGAAACCTCATTCATTTCCAAAAATCAAGATCGGTTGTATGTGAATCTGTGAATCCTTGTAAGAAATGTTTATTGTTCAAGAAAGAAGCCTCCTCTGGTGGTTGATAAGCAATTCTCCACGGCAGAGAAATGCTGATATTTTGTTCTTATCTCTTGATTGATGCTTTCACTATTTATTCTTCAGGCTATAAGACAGAAGGAAACACAGTGTTACCTTCTTTCATAATTACAAATTCCAACACCTCTTTCTCCCCCCACCCACTGTCTCCCTTCTACTTCTCATATTACCTTAACCATCAAATTCAAATGCATCTGAATTTGTAAAGTTAATCTTTCAGGTTCTAAATAACCTGTATATATAATATCTCCATTACCAATGCCATCTCCACATATGTACAAGAAAATTTATAGCTCTACATTGTCAATCCAGACACTAAATTCATTCCAAATGTTCTTAAAATAAAAATAACGAATTGATTTTTATTTATGGCATGCTGCATACACCCATCTTTAAGTTTCAGGTATAACTACATGCAGAACCCTCTTGTTGAAAGTGGAGAGCAACATTACAGTGGCTAAATTTCAAATTAATATAAGCCTTGTTCTCCACTCATTCAAAATTTTCTCTGTTAGATGAATAGAAAAAAAAAAAAATGTTTCTGGGCCGGGTGCAGTGGCTCATGCCTGTAATCCCAGCACTTTGGGAGGTGGAGGTGGGCAGATCACGAGGTCAGGATATCAAGACTATCCTGGCCAACATGGTGAAACCCCGTCTCTACTAAAAATACAAAAATTAGCTGGGCATGGTAGTGTGCCTGTAGTCCCAGCTACTCAGGAGGCTGAGGCAGGAGAATCGCTTGAACCTGATGCAGTGAGCCGAGATCGCGCCACTGCACTCCAGCCTGGCAACAGAGCAAGACTCTGTCTCAAAAAAACAAAAACAAAAACAAAAACAAACAAACAAAAAAATTCTTTCTGGCTTTACTTGCAAAAAGTATTGATTTAATCAAATTGAGAGCTAATTTTTGAAGGATTTTTAGTTTTGTTTTTTTCTTTATGACAACAAGATACTACCTCTTACCACATGCCTACTACGTGTCATGAATTTTACATTTACTTTACATTTTAATTTAATCCACAGACCACTTTTACTATGTGTACCATTTCCACCCCTTTTAAAGGTGAGAACACTGAGGTTTCACTTGGCTAAATTAATGGCACAAGATCAAACAGCTGTTAAGGGGTGGAACTTGAACCCTGGAAAAACTCAAAAGCAGGAGGTGAGAGAGCTTGTTGACATCTTCTGCCGGGGATTTCTCGAATGCTGCTGAAGAAGTGCTCCAGCTGAAAGGAGGCTGCTGGAAAAGCATCTTCTAGTGGTGGCTGTTTCCCTTAAAGAATATTTTAGAGGGAAGGGTGGCAAAAGTGTTAGAGCAGGTTAGACTCTTTTCACAGGTTTTCCCATCTTCCATCGCTAAGGTCCAAATGTCTCACTGGCAATCTGGTAAATGAAAATTCAAAAGCTACAAAAGAAAATTCTATCACTCACCTAGAAACACAGAGCATATGTTGAAATTTCATCTTCCAAAAAAAGTGCTGTCATAGAATATTCTTAGGATCTGAATAAGAAGTTGAACATTGTTGGTATAATGTAGACTAAAAAAATTGAGACTATATGCATATTTTTAAAAATAGCTTTGAAATATTTGAAATTTTGCCTTAGCATTACCGTGGTAGCTATAGCCACTTTTTAGTAGTTGTTATAAAAATTAAAATCCTGTTTTAGAATCTCATACTCTGCTACCATCCGGTCATGACCTAAGGAAATTCAACCGTCCTTGTCATCTTCACAAATTAATGTGACATAAGGGTTGAAAGTTCTCACTGAGCAAATAAGTATAATTTCATTTTTATAAACTTCAAAGATGAACACTTTTGAGATTAAAATGAGTTTGAAGGACAGCATCTTCACGTAACAGTAAGAAGACCAAACATTCACAGCTAAACAGTCTTTAGTCATGATTACATAGTTAGAGAAAATCAGATGAAAGGGTTTTTTTCTTAAACTTATAGTAAAAGTGGTATATTAAGAACTTAAACCCATAATGAGGAAAAATATCACACTTTTCCTTTTTATAGTCATCGTAATTATTCAGATCCTTTCTGAATACATAGAAATAATGACAAATTAAAATGTCTTTCAGTTCCATATAGCTTTTGTAATTATTCATCCATTACTGTTATTTTTGCTGGAAAGGCTACTTCATATTTTAGTCAGCATCCCATTTGATACAAAAGAACACGGAAAATTTCACTGCTATTAATAAACATGCAGCCATCCAATCCAAGAAGAAAATTCTTTTTCATCTGAGAGATAAGCTGCATAATTCATGTATTTTCAGAAATTTCTTTAAATAGAAAATTGAAGAAAGGCATAGGGAAAAAAATTCATCACATAGCTTCCATTTGTGGCGAAAGGGCAGTCTTTGTTCTCGGACAGCCTTAAATATGATTCCATCTGAAGACACAATTTCAATTGTGCCATATATGTACCAATCATACTCAGATAGCTCATCTTCTTTTTGACATATATGAAACCACAAACATGATGAAAACATGGCCTCAGTTTCACATTTGCATATTTGCTACCTTTTTTTTTTTTTTTTTTGAGACTGAGTCACGCTTTGTTGCCCAGGCTGGAGTGCAGTGGCACAATCTCAGCTCACTGCAACCTCTGCCTCCCAGGTTCAAGCAATTCTCCTGCTTCAGCCTCCCAAGTAGCTGAGATTACAGCCACGTGCTACCACACCTGGCTAATTTTTGTATTTTTAGTGGATACAGGGTTTTGCCATGTTGGCCAGGCTGGTCTCAAACTCCTGACCTCAGGTGATCCACCCACCTCGGCCTCCCAAACCGCTGGGATTACAGATGTGAGCCACTGCGTCGGGCCCACATTTGCTACCTTTCTAAGACTAATGTAACTGAGTGTTAATAGGGAATTTTCATAGGGTCTCAGGAAGCAGTTAGAAAAATGTTGGGCAATTTGGAATGGGTACCTCTGCCTTCCCAAAAGAGAAGTGTCCCTGTCAGGGAATGTGGTGCGACATAGAACTTCTGTGATGTTCAGCCCCTATTGCAGGCTGGGCCACACGGGGCATGTGGCAGCCTTCTAGCACAAGCCAGATGAGAATCACATCTGTAGGAACAGGCATGTCCAAAAGCTTCCGCTTCTTCCACCGCTAGTCTTTCACCTTATTCTCATCCTGAAGGTCCAGGATAGGGGGCTTCTCTGACCTGGTTTTGAGACAGAAATCTTAAGATAGACTAGTAATGACCATTGAAAATGGTCTCACCTTGGCCGAGTGCGGTGGCTCACGCCTGTAATCCCAGCACTTTGGGAGACTGAGGCGAGAGGATCATGAAGTCAAGAGATCAAGACCATCCTGGCCAACATGGTGAAACCCTGTCTCTACTAAAAATACAAAAATTAGCTGGGCATGGTGGCATGCTCCTATAGTCCTAGCTATTTGGGAGGCTGAGGCAGGAGAATTGCTTGAACCAAGGAGGCAGAGGTTGCACTGAGCTGAGATTGTGCCACTGCACTCCAGCCTGGTGACAGAGCAAGACTCTGACTCAAAAAAAAAAAAAAAAAAAAAAAAGACCAGAGATGTATACAATCTTCTTGAGATATTAACAATATGGAGGAAGAATGAAGAAAGCACTTTGACCATGTGAGTTTGAAGGTGGCAGCTAGAGAAATATATAATGATTAATTGGTCCCACACTGAATGTAAACTGTTCAATAAGCCAGTGAAAAAACAGCAGAACATCCTTAGCCATGATGAAGCCTAATTTCTGATAGCCAGGTAGCAAGCTTACAGTGACAAGGAAAAGGCAATCATGGGCCATGGTTTACATGAAATGATATGGCCAGAGTTTGTTAGGAGAGGAGGAGTCATGTCTAAGGCATTTTTCACAAAAATGTTGCTGAACAGTCATGACTTGGAACTTGTTCAGCCTATTGCCTGAGAACTGAATGACATCCAAGGACGTAACACTTTGGCCCCGTAAATTAAAATAGTGCAGTGATAAACCAAATGAAGTTATATTTCCAAAATTGAACATCTCCTAATTTCTATTCTTGCATTTCCTAACTTGGCCAATAAATATTCAAGACAAAAGTGCAGCGTTATCCCTGGCCACTTCCTTTTTCTCCCTCAGCCCATAATCAATCAATCCCAAATCTTATTGGTCTCCTACTTCACTCTTAAATGTCCCATTTCC
The DNA here is from genome assembly GCF_028885655.2 of Pongo abelii. Lineage (NCBI taxonomy): Eukaryota > Metazoa > Chordata > Mammalia > Primates > Hominidae > Pongo > Pongo abelii. The sequence continues at coordinate 42,581,154 of NC_071992.2, forward strand.
TCTGCATCCCCTGCCCCATGTCCTACTCCTGGTCCGTGGCATTGCACTGGTTTTCTATCTGGGATGTTTGCAGTCAGCTCTGTGGCTTCATCACACTGGTGCTGCAATGCCTCACTGGGTTCCCAGCACCTTCTGAGAAAATAAAAATGTCTTAATATGACACATAAAGGTCACTGTAATGTCACTGGCATCTTCTTCTCCATTCCTGTCTTTTAATCATTACTCCTTGCGATTACTCCACCTATCCGGATCACAGAAAATCAGGTGAGGCTCCTCTACGTGCTGGCTCTCACATGTTGCCATGGTTGGTGCAGGCTGTTCCTTCTGTTTGGAAACTCATCCCCCACCTCTCTGCTTGCCCAGCCTCTCTTATCCCCCTTGGTGGAAATCTGCTTCTTCCAGATCATGTTTCCTGAATTTACCCTGACACAACAAAATGTATTTGGAGTATTTTGAGCAACCACCTGGGAGTGGAGAACAAAACTTTAAAATGCCCAAGCTACAGCAGGAAACTGCTGTGCTTAAGACAAGGGGCACAAGGTGTCTTGCTTCTGAAAAGGGTGAATGTCAGGGGGATGAGGGGGTTTGGAGAAAAAAAAAAGAGAAGAGAAAGAGAATATGAGAGAAGGGGAAGAGGCCTAGAGAGAATGGAATCAGGAAGATGGCTTTGTGCTCTGCATGGTGCTAGCTCTGCATGACAACCAAATCTTAATACAGTCGTCTAGACAAATAAAATACTTCCAAAGTGGTAATTTTTATTGGAAGCCTATGTAGTCTGATTGATACAGGGAGTGGGAAAAAGAAGCACTCAAATGTACAGGGGGAGAAAGATGAAGAGAGATCATTAAGATGTTGGGAATCAAAAGCGGAGGCAGGACTTTGGACCCTAACAGGTTATAGACTTTGTTGAGTAGTCCTAAGCCCATTCAGGACGACTGAAAGTAGAATGGGGTTCAGCTGACACCTCTGAGATCTGATGAACATACAATTTATCCAAAACCTTCTTGAAAAAAACAAATCCCAAATGTTTTAACCCGTGGAATAAAGAAATAATTTAAGAAAACTCAGGCTAATTCAGAGAAAAGTCAGGTACTGGGAACATTCAAGAAATTGTGAACATTCAGAAGTATAGCACTTTTAAAATGAATTCAGCTCTTCTGCTTCCTAATACATATACACTAGCAAAATTGATAAGAACGATTTGTAATTGACTTACCAAAACACCTAAGAAAACAAGCCTCCTCTGCTTATATAGAATTTGCATTGTTTATATGCAAGTGAACACTCCTGATGTGCTTCAGAACAGTTTATTCCCTTAAGAAGGCAAATATTCTCTTTATAATCTTGTTTACACTATTCTTTTGCTTTGCAAAACATTTTTCATAAAATCACAAAATAATGAAATGCTAGAGCCAGAAGGGATCCCAGAGATTATCTAGGGAGGTCGAACATCATCATTTTACAAATGAGGAAACTTGCTGGAACTCCTAATACACACACATCCTCCTCATTCCTGAGATCCACAACATCACAACCTGACCTCCATTATTTGTGTGACTCCATTCCCTTCTACTTTGGGGGTTCTGGCTACAGCTGCGGCAGAGCAAGGGGTCTGCAAAGTGCTAGGCTTTGAGCATCATCAGGACCCTGTAACCAAAAAATAAAATTCTAAGAAACCCTCCCCATAACCACTAGAATGGACTTCCTGCTCAGCCAGGGCTCTTTTAAAATTTAACCTCAGAAACTGTTTCAGGCCATGATGGGAAATGGGGGTCGGACTTGCCTCATTATTCCTCTCCAGCATGAACATCAACACAGACTTTAAGTCTGATAAGAAACACTTTGCAACCTATTTTCTCTGGAGCCTACTATCTGAAGGCTTCCTCTGCAAATAAAAACTTGTGTCTCTGCAACCCTTTATCTTAACCCAGACATTCCTTTCTGTTAATCCCAGGTCTTTAGACAAACTCAACCAATTCTCAACCAAAAAATGTTTAAATTTACCTATAGCCTGGAAGCCTCTGAACCCCATCTCTAGTTGTCCCGCCTTTCTGGACCAAACCAATATACTTTTTAAATGTATTTGATTGATGTCTCTTGCCTCCCTAAAATATATAAAACCAAGCTACACCCCGACCACCTTGAGCACATGTTCTCAGGACCTCCTGAAGGCTGCAACGCGGGCCATAGTAACTCATATTTGGCTAAGAATACATCTATTTAAATATTTTACAGAGTTTAGCTCTTTTTGTCGATGACAACACATTAGCCTCCTCATCTGAAGTGAGAGAGTTCAGTACCCCTCTTCTATTCACTTACAGAACTCAAAATCTGGTTAATCCTTGTTTGTTTCCAACCCCTGGCTCCTGCATTCTCTCCCCTAATCTTTCCTGACTCCCCTCTTCCTCTCGCCCCTTTCTAGTTATAACTTTCTTTTATTGTTTCCTTTATTGTATTTTTCTTTCTCTTTTATTTTTTTGAGACAGACTCTTGCTTTGTCACCCAGGCTGGAGTGGTGCAGTGGCACCATCTCAGCTCACTGCAACCTCTGCCTCCTGGGTTCAAGCGATTCTCCTGCCTCAGCTTCCAAAGTAGCTGGGATTACAGGCACCCGCCACCATGCCTGGCTAATTTTTGTAGTTTTAGTAGAGACAGGGGTTCCCATGTTAGCCAGGCTGGTCTTGATCTCCTGACCTCATGATCCACCCACCTCGGCCTCCCAAAGTGCTGGGATTACAGGGATGAGCCACAACAACCGGGCTTTTATTGCATTTTTCTAAGTGCTTTTCTTTATTGTTTCAGTAGCCATGTCACATTGCAATATTTTGTGTACTGTCTGTGTCCTCTTCAAGGAAGCCTGGGGACTGTGTCTCTCTATTTGTGTATTTTCAATGCTTGCTACACATTAAAGCCCTGACACACATTAAAACGTAATCTTTTGTAAATAAACACATGAGGAAAATGAGAAAAGGAATCACTTGGCACCTTGGGAAGAAGCCTCACTCCCAGATCCTCACATTTCTCATTGACTGTCCTATCCCGGGCAAGTCCATTCCCATCCTGCATTTTCAAATAAGAAAAACAATTAGGTGTTGAAAGCATCTATATCTCTATTCTTATCTCCTTCTACTATTCTTGTAATGTATTCAAAGTGCTTGTGATTGAAAGTTAGATTTTAAACTTGATTTTAAACTTCCATACCAATTGTTACTAATTGGATGTTCATGTACATGGTTATTAATTTCATTTAGCCTCAGTTTATTCATCTATAAAACAAAGACATCGATAATATCTTCCTCCTAGGAATGTCATGAAGATTAAATGATACAATGTAGATGAATGTGACCAGTAACCACTAAACATTTAGAAATGCTTGTTTCCTTACTCTTAGTTACTTGAAAGAAAAATTTCTGATGTAGCTCTTGTACGATAGAGTTTGTCGGGTCTTTTTTCCAAGTTCTTGAGGTGGAGGTCTAAGCCCTTGGGATTTCCCAAATGATAGCAGTATCTTTGTAATTCATGGTGGAACTTGACAGCTTATGCTAATGAGGTGACTCATAGTGAGTCCCTAGATAGATTCAGGATGAAATCTGGCCATGCTGGAAACATAAACTGTGTGATTAGAGGGTTGAGGCCAAATAATAGTAGCCCAACCTTTAGGGAGAAGAGAGAGGCTGGACAATGAGTTCAGTCACATGACCAATTCTTCAGTCATACCTAAGTAATGAAAGCATAGTAAAACTCTGGACACCAAAGCTCAGTTGAGTGAGCACATCAGCATGATGAGGGAGTATTGTGTCTTGATAAGACAGCTGAGTGCAAAGAGGTTCCCAGAAAAACTCCAACCAGCCTGTGCACTGGGGTGGAGCCTCAGGAACTTGGCACCCTGTGCAGTGGACAAGGAGCCTGGCCCCTCCTCTTCCTGTGTGGAACCTGGGATTCAAGCTGCGGGCAGGAAACACACCAGCAGGGACTCTGGCTTGTGAAGGGTCCCTCTTTCCCTTTTTTCCCTTTTCACCCAATAAAATCCTGTCTTACTCACCTTTTAAATTGTCTGCAAGCCTAAATTTTTGTGGCCATGTGACAAGGACCCTATCTTTAGCTGAACTAAAGAAAAGTCCCACAGCCCTGATTTCACAAGAAGAGGACATACAAGCTCCGCATTTGGGACCCTCCTAGACCTTCTTATATACATCTTGTCATTTGGTTGGTCCTGATTTGTAGCCTTCATAATAAAACTGTAATTGCAAGTCTAGCTCTCTCCCGAGTTCTGACATTCCTTCTAGGTATCAAACCTGAGGGAGTAATGGGAACCCCAAATTTGTAGCCAATTGGTCAGAAGTGCAGGTGTCCTGGGACCCTCAGAGCTTGCAGCTGACATCTGAAGTGAGGGCGGTCTTGCTGAAGTCTGTGCCCTTAAGTTGTGAAGTCTGCACTAACTCTAGGTAGTTAGCGTCAGAATTGCATTGCAATATTGCAGTAGCAAACCTCTCTGATTCTGATTCTGGTTCTGGTTTTTAGTATACAGAGCCCAATCCCACTCCACACTGGCAGACACAGAGAGCACCCAAGATGCCAGGCCAGGAATTTCTCTGCAGGGGAGCATATGGCAGATGCAGTTCAATAGGTGCCCAAGAGTGAGGTTTACTATAAAATGCCCAACTTCAAATCCCAGTTCTGGCATGTAGTAGCTCTGTAGCTCTTGCCTCAGTTTCCTGAACTATAAAATGGGGATAATATAATAACACAGAGACCTCACAGGGCTGCTTTGAAGATTAAATGAATTAATATATCGAAGTATTACATACCTGGTACATATGGAGCAACAAATAAATGTGATCTATTATTTATTATTTATTTGCTACATGAGCCTCGGTTTTAGGCTAAGTCAATTACTAAGTTATATAATTGGCAGAAACAGAGACAGGGGACTGAAGTCAGATATACCTTCTAGAAGCCAAGAGCAGCCCTGGTTTTACCTGTTCAAGGGCAAGCAAAGGATCATGGGAAGTGGTGGGATGTGGCGAAAAGATGGTGGAAGTGGGGGAATGTTAATATTTGATGAGTTCACAATTCTCCCCTCAACAAAGGGTATAATGGTCTAGTCTACACTGCCCACTTAGGTACCCAGTAGCCATGTGTGGCTATTTAAATGTAAAATAATTAAAATTAAATACAATTTAAAATTCAGTTCCTTAGTCACACTAGCCACTTTCAAGTATTAGCAATCGAGTCTGGCCAGTGGCTACTGTGTTATAAAGTAGATACAAAACATGTCGCTCACCACGGAACATTCCACTGGACAGTTCTGGGCTAGTGTCACTGAAAGTGTCTGAAATCAGATATGTTTTGACATGCAAATCAATCCGCTGATTTTTCCCAAATAGAAAATAAAATGAAAAAAATAACAGGTGAATTTGATAGAGAAATGAGCCACTGCTATGTTGTAATAATTTATGTCTCTCTGTCAAACACTGCAGTGCCTCAAAGTGCAGGGAGCAGGGAAAGGGAAAATGTCGGACTCACCTTTAGCTCACGAGCACGTCTCTTGGGGTACACGTTCTGTGAAAATCTAGAGTCCCACAATGCCAGCAATTACTACTATGCTCAGGTCAGCCACTGGCAGGAGTGGAAAGTTACTCTCCAAAGCTGGCCCTCGGGCAGAGTGGGACTGAAGGATGGAGAGGCAGAGCAGCAGGTGCAAGGGATGAATTGGCAGAAGTATGTTTTGTTGGGGGGAGGAATGTGTGATGGAGAGGCCGGAGGGGAGGGAAGGACTGGGAACAGAAGCAGTGAAGTTTGAAAAGAAGCACTGTATGTGGTAGGTTGCTGAGAAGGAGAATGGGAAGTAGTGTGGAATGGGATGAAGTCCTGCTTGCAGAAGGAACGCGCCAGGCTGAGATGGAGAAAAAGAAGTTGGGAAGCTGATGGAGACCAGGGAGCCTGTACTCATGTGTGGGCCACCGAGGGGTCAGGGAGGACCCTGGTACAAGGGCTGGCCTACGAGCAGTAGAAAAAGCAGTAATATGATCATCCGATTTTTAATTTAATTTTGCTTTATTTATTTATTTACTTATTTATTTATTTTTAGAGACAGGATCTCACTCTGTCACCCAGGCTGGAGTGCAGTGGTGTGATCATAGCTCACTGAAGTCTCAAACTCCTGGGCTCAGGTGATCCTCCCACCTCAGGCTCTGGAGTAGCTGAGACTACACGTACATGCCACCACTCCCAGCTAATTGTTTTATTTTTTGTAGATACAATGTGGCACTATGTTGCCCAGGCTGGTCTCCAACTCCTGGCCTCAACTGATCCTCCCGCTTCTGCCTCTCAAAGTGCTGGAATTATACGCATGAACCAGTGTGCCTGACCTCATACAATTTTTATAACAAATTATTTGATAATAATTATACTATCAGGACAACTCTGAAACAACATTAGGTAACAGAATAAGTGAACTGTGGAAGAGAATGAAATGAAGATCGATCAACACAATGGATTTATCACTAAATGGCTGCATTGGAAATGTCACTTCATCTCCGCAAGCCTCAATTTCTTCATCTATTCAATGAAGAATTGGACCAGGCCATTCCCTAAGTTCCTTTCACCTCCACCAGGCTGAATGCCTGTGGCCTGGCCAACGTCATTGCAGCAGAGATGGGCTCATGCCTCTAACGTCACTCAGCTCCAAGTTCAGCAGTTTCTGTCAGTCCTGTCTAAAATGATCACAAACTCCAAAATGACAAATCCACAGATAGAGCGAATTCTATGCTAACTTTCTTCCCTTTTCTTTTTTTTTTTTTTTTTCACCTTAAGGCTCAGAGTTTATGTGCCAACCAGCAGCCAGCTACAAACACAGCCAAACCTTTCAGCAGATGTCCATATCCATTACTGAAAGCTGTCAGCACATTCTGCAGACACGGCCAAACTCTAACTTATAAACGTGATGATAGGCCATGGAAGAGGATAGAGAAAGCCAGCACATGCTTGCGGAGGCTCTGGGAGACTGTGGTCTGGTGTGGCAGCCCCCAGGGCATCCAGGTCTGGACCAATACAAAGCAAAGCCCATACTGCAAATGCAGCGATGGGTGTAGCATCCGCTGTAGTCAAACTCAATGTTGTAGAAGAGTTCAGCCACGTCTGGGAATTATCTTAGTCAAAATCCACCCTGATCCCCCACCCCAAATAACGATATCCTCCAAATTGTTCCAGCAGGACATCGAGGATATGGAATGGGACACAGTGCTGTGGAGTGTGGTGCTGCTGGTGCCACTCAGCACCGTCTAAATCATGGAACCTACAGCAGATGACTTCACCTCTATGAACCTCAGTTCCCTAATGTCTAAATTAAGAAGACACTGGCCGTATAGACTTTTGGTGAGGAATAAATGCGTGAAAGGAAGCCCTTTATAAATGGTAAAGTAGTCGTAAAGCTATTCGGGTAGAAATCATTAGAATTATAACTTTATATCATCATACGACCTTACCACCTCTTAAAGACTACTTTATACATTTTAACTGAGATAAGGTAGAGGGGACAACATTAGCCAACCAAAGCATTATCAGTGATTTGCTTATATGATGAATACTATCATCATGGACTTCCAGTGTCCAGGGAATTGAATTTAATATATTGAAGCTATTGGAAACAAGACATGTCAAGCTGGGTGTTGGAAATTTCAGCCTATGCAGTCAAAAACTGCAAGAAATGGTGAAGCCAGTGGTGGAGAGGGAAGGACAGTCAGGGAAGGAGATGCCACAGGGAGGCGCACATGTGTAGAAGGGGCCAACTGAGTCTATTTTCAACCTCACAACTCTGCCCTGGCCAGCACTAATGAACTTAGTGATTGAGCTGGGATTTTCAAGCAAAGGGCTGAAGGTGCCATCTGGCTTTTTTGTGCTGCTTATAGTAAACTGTAAGAGTGATAAATTGAAGAAAGAATTGTTAAACATGAAGGAAAAAAGACCTGATAATTTTGAAAAGTCTCAATCTCTCTGGACAGCAAAAGATGCTAGAATTAAGAAATGTCTTTTGAGTACTTTCAGGAAAATGTGGTATAGACATATAGCCAAGGGTAAGACTGCATAACTACTGGTTAAGACTTCAAAAAGATCAAAGGATCAGCGTGTTATTCTGTCTCACAAAGAGCCTTTTAAAGAGATGAAAGGTGTGTCTTACCAATTGTCTCAATGGAACAGTCGGACGGCTAGGAAGCATTAAGACATGATCTCTCAGGCTTCCGAGCAGACCCCAAAGGTGGAGAAGGGCTTTTCTTGGAGAGATTTGTGGGTATAACTTTTTTTCTAGTACAGTAAACTCAAATGAGATTCACAGAAATCCCACAATGTTTTTTAGTTAATGTCACCAGCAGAAACACTGTCGTTTTGTACCAAAAGTAGCAGAGACAGTGCAAAATGAAAAAAAGGTTAGTAGACCCCAGGAATTCTAATGGGAAGTAGCAAGTCAAGTAAACTAATCAGTTACAAACAAGCTCTAGTTTTCATGAAAAGGGATGACTCAGAGGATGGACCAAGGTAGCAGCTTCTGAAATTGCTTTCAAAGGTCCCTGGATCCTGGGATCCATGTCCTGGTATAATCCCCTCTCCTTGAGTGTAGACTGGGTCTGATGACCAGTTTCTAACAAATAGCATATGAATTGTATTATTATTTCCAAGATTAGGTTATAAAATACTGTGTTTTCCATCTTGTTCCTCTTTTGCCCTCTTGCTTGTTTACTGTGATCATTGTGAGTTGCTGTATGTTGTGAGCTTATGCCTAGAGATGCCTCTGGCCTGGAGTTCAACAGGAACTGAGACCATCATTCCAACAACCCACAAGGAACCAAATCTTTGTGGATTTTTTCAAGCAACCGCACGAGTGAGATTGAGAGCAGACTCCCCCTTAGTTGAGCCTTAAGATGATGATGGCCTTGATTAAAGCCTCAGGAGAAGCTCAGAACTGGAGACCAGAACTCAGTTACACTATGCTAGGCCATTCCTGAATTCTGGACCCATAGGAACTGTGAGATAATAAATGTTGTTGTTTGAAGCCACTAAGTTTTTGAGTAATTTGTTAAGCAACAATTGATAACTAATAGTCAGTGTTATGGTAGAATTATGCTTCCCCCAAAAATTATATGTTGAGGTCCTAACACTCAGTGTCTCAGAATGCAACCTTATTTGGAAATAATCATTGTAGATATAATTAGTTAAGATGAGTCGTACTGGAGTAGGGTGACTCCTAACCCAATATGACTGGTGTCCTTATGAAAAGGACAAATTTGGGCATAGAAGAGCATGTACAAGAAGAAAGCCATGTGAAGACTGGAGTTTTGCTGCCACAAGCCAAAGCTCTACCAGAAGTCATGAGAAAGGCCTCAACAGACCCTTCTCTTGCACCTTCAGAGGGAGCACAACCTTGCTCATGCCTTGATCTTGAACTTCTAGCCTCCAGAATTGCGAGAGAACCCATTTCTGTTGTTTACATCACTCATTTTTGGTACTTTGTTATGGCAGCCCTAGCAATTGAGACAGTCAGTAAAAAGGAAGAAAGGTGTGATACCAAGCAGGAAAAAAGTAACCAAGGAACAATTTGCTCTAATCCCAGCAGTCCTCTGAAATGCTGACACCCTCACCCTGAAGCCCAGTAAAAAAAAAAAAAAGTCTATATGTTTATCCCTATTCAAACACCATCAGCATCAGGCTGTTCTTATCACAAAGGAAGTTACGGAGCCAGTGTAATGAGTGTCCCAGGTGGGCAGGTCTCTCCTTCACACAGCCCACAAAAGTAAGAGTAGCTGGAGGAAAACAACGCAAAGCAAACCACAAGGCACAGTAAAAAGAAAAGCAAATTTAAGAAAATCCACATGAATCTCATCTTCAATATGAATTTTCTTTTTAAAAAAGAGGAAGGAAAATTTGACTCCCTCTTGTGTAAATTAATTTACAGCACTAGCTGACCTATTTAAAGAAACCACAGGGTGAATCACTTGAACAAAAAAAAAAAAAAAAAGAAAATCATCTTCAAATGCATCCCTTACATAACTCTAGGTTCCATGGAGACGCACCAGAGCCACTCTGAATGTGACTGAGTGGGATTCGAGGTGTTAGGATCCATCATTTCTCAAACTCTATAAATATTCACTTTCAATTAATAGACAAAAAGAAATTGATTATGGAAAATTCGGGGCTGAAAAACAGTCATTCTGATTAAAATTCATGCTGACTGCTCTCATCCAATGCAGGCAAGTCCTGGTGGGAAGAAAATCCTTTCTGTTGACTTTGTTAATAAGAAGAAAGACAGAAGAAATGAATTCCATTCCAGCGGTCCTCACAGGAAAGTGCCAGTTCCTGAGGCAGCATAATTATCTGCTTCCAGCTGATGACCTTTCCTCCCTGGTGACAGACACAGAAAGGGAAGGGAGAAAGGCTCTCCAGAGCTTGGTGTGAGCTGCAAATGCCAGGAAATCACTCTGCTCCTAACCAGTTGCTGTAGAAATGTAGGTTATGTGCGGTACATACAGCTGCAATGGATTGTGGCTCCTACTGCCTCTGCCAGTTCCTCTGAACATAGATTCAGACACATCCCACCACCAGCGCCTGATCTTAGTAGAGTAGATTTTTAAAAGAATTGAACATACGCACACACACTCACGCACACACACACAGCAAACTTTCATGGCAAAAATATGGAAATGCAATCATGATAAAGAGTGACATTTCTTAAGGTGTATCATTTGCAATATTTTGATTAACTCCCATTTTGAAATGGCAAAGCAGCTTATGTTAATAAACAGAGAACTCCAATTAGACATCTGTGCATGCAATCTAAATGGAACTCTTGGCGGGCTCGCTGTGTCACCAGTTTTCTCACAGTCTGTGTGCGGGCAACCCAGCCTGGGAGCCGAGAAGAAGGTTTTCAGTGATCTCATGAATGGCTGCTGGGGTTAGCCTGCAAATCCTGCTGTTTTGTTGATGGTGTTTGTTTCCTCTCTTGGCCTCTGACATGGGTCTCTCACATTCTGACTCCCTGATCTAAAATCCAGGTTTGGAAAGCAGCAACTCGCTGTTAAGAAGCCTCATCTTCATTCTATGAAATCATTTCACTGTTTGGAAATGAAGGAAGCCACAGTGTGATGGGTAGGGCACGGACCTTGCAGCCAGACAGATTTGAATTTGAATTTTAACCTTGCTATTTATGAATCATGTGACTTGGGCAAATTACTTAAGCTTTCTCAGCCCAATCCCTTTACACATGAATGGGAATGTTAATATTTACCCCTCACACAGATTTAGAGCTGAGCACTCTTTTATTTTATTTTTTTAAAATTATACTTTAAGTTCTGGATACATGTGCAGAACGCGCAGGTTTGTTACATTACACGTGCCATGGTGGTTTGCTGCACCCATCAACCTGTCATCTACATTAGGTATTTCTCCTGATCTCTTTTAATGTGCCGAAAACACGGCAGAAAATCAAAGTGGCAAAAACCCACACTTTATATTTAATATGGAGAGACTCACGATGAATGAAAATAAATAAATTATATAGGACATTGGAAAATGATAAGGGCTATGAAGAAAAATAAAGCAGGAGAAGCGTTATGAAGGATGTGGAAGCAGGAGTTTGCAATTTTAAGTAGGGTGATCTGGGAAGGCCTCACTGGGAAATGACCATTTGGCATGTGGTTGTCAGGGGAAGAGCTGGCAGAAGGACTAGCAAGTGCAAAGCTCTGAAGCCAGAGTTCCACAGAGGTCTTCAAGGGGCACCTAAGAAATCCATGTGGCTGGAGCCCAGGGAAGAAGGGTCAGAAGTTGGAAGGAATGCAAAGAGATAATCAAGCATTTAGGTGTAGGAAGCACCCTTCAGGCCATGACACAAGATCACACTTTTATGCTGAACAAGATGGAAAACCATTTGTTTATTTTGAACCACAGAGTGGGTGGTTTGATCATTAAAGATTTAAAGAAGATTAAAAAAAAACAGAGAAGGAGGAGGAAGAAGAGGAAGGATATAAAGCACATAGCTATCTCCTGGCATAGATAGGTGATTTTTAAAATGCTATTTTGAAACCTTCTTCACATTCCACAGAATCACAACAATCTTTCATTCTCTTCCCCATTCCCCCAAGACTGTGATTTATGCATAGAAGTTTTGTTGGAAATGTTTATGTTGCCTGAATTAATGTCATGAAATTTAAACAATAGAAATGAAATTTAAAGCCAAAGCATGTTATTTTCTTAAAGATTCTGATGATTTCTGTGGGTGAGTTCTGCATGGCTGAGTCAAGAAAGTCAGATGATGTCTCACCATCGCTCATAAGAGGCCCAGAGATAAGGGGGTTCTTGAACAATATGTGCAGATTCACTCCACACATCTGCTTTAAATGCAGTAATAGAGTCTTAAAACAAAACAAAACAAAACAAAAAAAGAGAGAAAGACAAAGACAGGAAAGAGGCTGATAGAATTCTTTGTCCATTTGGTGAAAAACTTGTTTTGGAATCTTGTGATCTTGTAGGCATTACATCAATTTATGGCCGTTCTTCTCCTTACTGACTTCTGCTAAGCTGACAAAGGTCAAAGGAGATGCCAAGATTCAAGAGAAGCAAGCTAACCAATACCCTTTGCTATGGTCTAAATGTCTGTACTCCCACCCACAGAATTCATATGTTGAAACCTAATCCCCAGGTGAATCATATTCAGAGGTGGAGCCTTTGGGAGGCAATGAGGTCATGAGGCCTCCACCCTCGGAAATATTGGAGCCTTATAAACCAGGCTTGAAGGAACCCTTTTGCCTCTTCTGCCATGTAAGGATCCAACAAGGAGCTGCCATCTATAAGGAATGGGCCCTCACCAGACACTGAACCTATTGCCACCTTGAACTTGGACTTCCCAGCCTCTAGAACCATGAGAGATACATTTCTGTTCTTCATAAATTACCCAGTCTGAGGTATTTTGTTATGGCAGCTAGAACAGACTAAGATACCCTCCCTTTACAAGATTTGAGGTTGTTGACTGACTCCACTAGGGTTGCTAAAAAAGGCTCCTGAGAAAGAAAGGCTTACAACTCCCAAGTTTGCATTTCAAGCCTTGAATTATCTTTTGGCTGCTGGATAAATCAGTATCTGAGAGACCTAAAATGCTTCACTGTCCAAATCTTAACTAGTTTTCCCCCAAACCAGTGTCACTTCATGCAATCTTTTGATGAGGGAATGACTCCTATCTAGTGTCCAAGCCAGAAACCAGGCAATCAGAGATTCCTCACACACAACTGGTGATCCAGTGATGTTAATTCTACTTTTCAAATACTTTTTTTAGCTTCCACATTTCCACTGTCACTGCTATACTTCAAAACATACTCTCTTCCAACTCATCTCCCTACTTCTTATCACATCTTCTAATATGTCCACTAATTGATTTATTTGAAGGAAAAAAACTAATTGAGTCCTTCCCTACTTAAAATTCGCCAATTTTCTCTTCATTGCCTAAATTCCTTAGATTTATACACTAGACTCTGATCTGACTACTGATCATATCAGAGTCTAATGTACTGAGCATTTCTCTGACATTATTTCTCAATATTCTCCCTTTTTGTCTTCTTGTTTCTCCAACCAAAAGGCACCTTATAATCCTGCCATATTGAGCTTGTCATTCTCCTAAAACGCACCAAACTGCTTTAAACAAATTCTTTGCCAATTTCCCTCTCAGCCTGGAGTACCAACTCAGGGTGACTGTGGTAGCCCTGAAAGTGTGTCTCACAGACCTGTCCCTACGGGGAGTAGTCAACCAAGGTTCCAACTCCTGAGTTGTGATGGGTTCTCTTGGGCCACTCCCAGACCATGAATGCAGCAGAGATTTTAAAGTAGACCTCTTCTGGAAACCAGAGGGCTTCTCTGAAGAGAAACATTGACTCCACCTCCCAAAGGCCCTGCTTTCTGAGATTGCACAGTGTCCAGGATGCTTCCACCTGACCATCCTTCCCTCTGTCTTCCACTAAGGCTTAGAATAGTGGTCTAACAGCTCTCCCAGTTTCTCCTAGCTCCTTCCACATTTATCTCACGGGTGTTTTCCATAATAAAATTCCTGCATGTTTAATTCTGTCTTGGAATCTGCTTCTCAGAGGAACAGGTCACACAATAACACAATGACCAACTGTCAAGGCCTACTGATATGGTTTGGCTCTGTGTCTCCACCCAAATCTCACCTTGAATTGTAATCCTCATATTCCCCACATGTGGGACCAGCTGAAGGTAATTGGATCATGAGGGTGGTTTCCCTCATGCTGTTCTCGTGATAGTGAGTGAGTCTCACAAGATCTGATGGTTTTATAAGCATCTGGCATTTCCCCTGCTTGGGGCCACTCCATCCTGCTGCCCTGTGAAGAGTGAAGAAGGTGCCTGCTTCCCTTTTGCCTTCTGCCATGATTGTAAGTTTCCTGAGGCCTCCCCAGCAATACAGAATTATGAGTCAATTCAACCTCTTTCCTTTATAAATTACCCAGTCTCAAGTATTTCTTCACAGCAGCATGAGAATGGACTAACATACCTACTTTTTAGTCGACAGGTTGCTCCTCTGGAAAATAGCTTATCTCCTTTAGGTAAAACAATATATAATAGGAGAATATCATATAGACTTTAACTATAAAACAGAACCACTAATATTAGGTTTGTACATTTTCATGTCCCTACTGTATCCCACCTGAAATGCCATTGTATCTCCTATTATGCTTCATTTGTTTATTACAGTGATGTTGTCTCATACAACATCTCTGTATCCACAAAAGTGAGCAGAGTGGCTCGCCTACAAACCATAATGGTTCTTTAGTGACTAGGAAAGTACTTAGCACATAGTAGATAATAAATACATGCTAAAAGAGTTAATGTTTATAGAATTAATGAATGAATTAATGTTTACTGAATACATGGATGAATGAATGGCACACAAGCCTGGAGGTTAGGGGTAGAAATCAAAGAACCCAGAAAAACATAAGGGCAAAAGAGAAAATATTTTCTTTCCTTGAAGGAAGAACAGAAAATGAGTAAATTCTAATCAGTAAGGATCATGAGAAAGATATCACGTTGTTCTATTAAACTTTCAATTAAATATATCATCATAAATCAAGGCTTTAACACTTTGCAATTGTGTTATGCTTGACTATTGTAGTGGTTACATGGTTACTAGTTGTCATACAGTAGACGATGCATGAGTGTAGTCTGGATGATCAAGAAAGGTAGATTTGTGTTGGGGAACATTCAACCATACCTCTGAACGGGACAGATCTGAATTTGCAGAACAAACTCCAAAAAGAAAATCACCACTCTCACTTTAAGCATTGCTACAATAAACCTCTGTTGTCAAGACCAAGGTATTTTTCATGAAACAAGATGGGCTCGCTGCTTACCTAATACTAGTCTCTCACTTAGGTAGATGCTATATTTTTAGAAATGTGATTTAATCCATGATATATCTGCACTTGTAATTTCTCATTGTCAGAAATGAAAGTTGTGGCATGATAAAGTTTGAAAACTTAGATTCAAATCCCAGTTTTTCTCCTTGCAGTGTGACCTTGAATAAAACACATAAGCTCCCAGAGCACTAATCTCTTATCAAAGAAGAAGAGTACTAAAACTTCCCATACAGTGCGTGTGAGGATTGAATGAGATCATAAATGTGCACCCCTTAAGAACTGTGTCTGACACACAATCGCTGCTCAACAAATGCCAGCTGAATCAGCAGCCAGGGCCAGAATGGCATCTAATGCATTTTAAATGTCTGAGATGAATTTACAACATGGTATGTCTTCAGGATTAAAATCTACTTGGAAAGATTTCTCATAATAGCC
Source organism: Pongo abelii (assembly GCF_028885655.2). Taxonomy (NCBI): domain Eukaryota; kingdom Metazoa; phylum Chordata; class Mammalia; order Primates; family Hominidae; genus Pongo; species Pongo abelii. Next base: position 42,596,996 of record NC_071992.2, read on the forward strand.
CTCTCTTCTCTTGCTGGACTCATTTATTCTTTGGACACTATTCCCAACTCCAGTTCTGAGTGAGCTCTCTTTTGCAGGTTTTGAGAAATGTCCCCAATGTACTTCCCACTGTTTAGGTCATCTTGCCACCAATCAAGCTGCTACTACTGCTTTTCACAGGGCTTAGTCCACCTTCAGGTCTCACAGTTAGCCCTCCCTAAACACATGCAGTCATAAAGCTGTGCTCTGAGCACCTAATTCTGCATCCTTTCCCCAGTTGGTCCGCTTCCCTTATTCCTACTATCCAAGTCTTTATGTCCTCTCCCTTTTTCTCATACCAAAATCTGTGTACTGCAAAGGACTGCATAAGCCATTTGTGTTAGGGAGACTTCAATACATTTAACTAACATTTACTGAACTCCTACTTGTGGCAGGCATTGTGTTCTGTTTTGCCAGAGACATTATATTTTAAAGGAGACAGTGTATGAAAACACATATATAAACATAAGCCAAACTCTACTGGGAGAACTTGAGACCCAGGGAGAAGATGAGTGGAGAAGGATGAGTCTCCTATATTAAGTGTGTCATCAGCACAGGCAGCCACACACTCTGCAGATGACCAAAAGGCCACACGGGGCCTCTTTAACTTTGACTATAGCGCAATGTGGTAGTGTTAAAAATACATCCACAGATTATTTCACACTCTTCCCTTCAAGAGGAGGAGCCTAGTCTTCACCCCACCTCCTGTCACTGTGGCTGAACTTAACTTGCCTCTAACAAATAGAAAAAAAATGTAGTAGCCACTTACGCCTAGTGTTCCATTATTGGAAAGCTAAGCATGTGGGAGTTATTTATATCCTGCTGCTCAAGGTCATCGCCAAGGACTGATTGTAAAAATTCAAAAAATTGTAACCTCAGGCATAAATGGGTTAATGGTGTGTGACTTTGGAGATATGGTCATAAAATGAACTGTGTCCCCTCCTTATTCTTTCTCTTGGACTGGCCACTCTGGAAAATGTTAGCTTCCGTCCTAGGAGGAGAGGGCCCTGGAACAGAGGTCTCCTGCCCACAGCCATGTGAGTGCAGCACCTTGGAAGCAAATCCTGCAGTCCCACTCAAACCTTCAGATGACTGTAGCCCCAGACTACATTCTGACATCATTCCTGATTCACAGTAACTATGAGGTAATAAATATTTGTTGTTTCAAGCTACCGAGTTTTGGGGTAATTTCTTATATAGCCCTGGATGGCTAATAGAAAACTTGAAAATTCTGATGTTTTGAAGTTCATTAAAAGTAGAGGGTGGCATACTACATTTCAGCTAGCTTCTGAATTTCTTGTGCCATCAGCTTTGAGACCTAAAAATGCCAAAAAAATTTTCAAAGCTATGGTTGACTGTCATCCCAGGATAGGAATGTCTATCTGGGCAACAGGTGGCTGTGAGGACCAAAATAGTCGCACCTGGCATCCAGACAGAATTTCATGCCTGATATCATTTCATCTTTACAATAATTCCACTGGAGAAGTAGGAAAAATTACTATTCTCCATTGTATAGAGGATACTAAGTGATCGCCTAAGGTTGCATAGATAATGAATGATATGGATGGCATGAGAATTCAGAATTCCGGAATTTCAAACCAAAATGATTCCATCTTTATTACACTTTCTAGATCAATCTTTTCCCAAACCAAAGACTGTTAGATGATAGCGGGAGGATAGAAATTTACCAATTATTCATTCTGTGCCAAGGAGCACACCAGGTACTTTACATTTATTTCATTTAATCATCACATCCAATGATACAGCTCTTGATAACATCAGTTTACAGATAAGGACTCTCAAGGGTGAAAGAAATTAACAAGAGCATTTTCAGTGGCCACTCATGCCACTTAAGGGTACAGGTATTATACATATACATGTCTTGTCATGTCATATCATATCATATCACATCATAGAATATCAAAGTCACCACAGTCTGGTTTTAGTATTTCTGTCCCTTTTTAGTTTGTGTAGTTATAAGCTTATATACATATAAGGTGAGATTATCCCTAAGTACTTTTTTGGGGGTCACTTAAAGTTTTTTGTGTTTGGATAAAAAGCAAGGATAGAACAGATTTCAAATACAACCTCAATCAAACCACCACCTTCTAGATTACCACCAACTTATGCTTCTGCTTTTGGTAACTACAAACCAACCATTTTTTTTTTTAAGACAAACAAAAATTAACTAAAGAGGGTAATCTAGGTATTGGGAATACATTGGCAAAAAAACTAGATATAAACTTCTGTCCTCACAGAATTTGTCTGAAAATGTTAAGCAATTGTAAACATGTGGAAATCAAGCAAAAACCTTTGGGAAAAATGTCATTCTGTCTCATACCACTTTCTCATTCATCCCAGTTGAGTCATCAATAGCATTCTTATCTATGAATAAAATATTTAAAATATCTGTATTGGTCTTTCATCAACTACTTCTCAAATACTTCTTTTTTCATTTCTAAATTTAATTGATGCATAGTATTTTACATATTTATGGAGTATAAGTGATATATTGTTACATACATAGAATGTGTGAAGATCAAGCCAGCATATTTGGGATATCTATCACCTTGAGTATTTATCATTTCTATGTGTTGGTAATATTTAAAGTCCTCTACTCTAGCCACTTTGAAATAAATAACACATTGTTGCTAACTATAGTCACCTTACTGTTATCAGACACCAGAATTTATTTCTTCTGTCTGACTGTATTTTGTGTCCGTCCATTAATCAATTTCTCTTAATTCCACCTCCTCACCTATACCCACACCCACACATCCTTCCCAGCCTCTGGTATCTATCATTCTACTCTCTATCTCCATGAGATTAACTTTTATACCTCCTACATGTGAGTGAGAACATGTGATGTTTGCCTTTCTGTGCCTGGCTTGTTTTGCTTAACGTAATGAGTTCCATCAATGTTGCTGCAAATGGCACGATTTCATTATTTTTTTAAGGCCAAATAATATTCCATTGTGTATATACTACATTTTCTTTATCCTTTCACCCATTGATGGACACTTAGGTTAATTCCATATATTTGCTATTGCGAATACTGCTGCAATAAACATGTGAGTGCAGGTATCCCTTGGATATACTGATGCATTTTCCTTTGGATGAACACTCAGTAGTGAGATTTCTAGATCATATGGTAGTTCTATTTTTAGTTTACAAATACTTCTTAATCACCATCTCAGATATACTCCACAGTTTTCAAGATTAACAACCACCATCACAAAAATAGCAGGTAACATTTAGTAAAAGCGTGCTCAGGCTAAGCACTTGTCTTCAAATTTGTGATAATGATCTTCAATTCTCATAGTCCCATGAAGCAGGAAGTGGAATTCCCATTTTGTAGACAAAGAAATTGAAACTCACAGAGGATAAGCTACTTTTCCAATGTCACACAGCTAATGAGTTGTAGTGGCAACACATAACTACAATGTCAGAGTCCACACTGTCTCTTTTACAGTCTCTACTCCTTCACTTGTGACTGATCATTCCTTCATCACTGATGAAAGTGATCATTTACAGCATGAATTCCCCCAGCCTCCTTCACTAGATGAATAATATACTATTGTCTCTTCTATTCTTCCGCAAATCTCAGAGTGGGTCCCTCCTGCTATTCACAGACAGGATTCTCCCGTTCTATTCAACACTTAACACACTGCAATTTGTTTTCTCTCCCAACCACTCAACCGACTGCCTTTGCTAAGGTCATCAAAACAGCCCACTTCTAGACTATGCAGATGGTATTTGGACTTTATCTTACCATATTTCTCCCTTGCATTTGACACTGCCGATGGTCCCCCACCTTAAAACTCTGCCCTCTATTCTGAGATACCATTCACACGGTTCTCCTACTTCTATAGCAATTCCTTTTTCATCTTCTTCCTCCCACACTTACATTTTGTCGTTTTTTAGGATTTATCCTTGCTTGCCTCTCTCCTTACCCTATATCCTTTTTTCTACCTCGCACCCATGCTCATGGTTTTAACTACCACTACATGAGAATTCTCAAATCTTATATTTCCACCCTTAACTTATTGTGTGCTTCCCCCAACAGTCTTGTTCAGTTTTTTACTTAAAAAGTTTTTCTTAATGATTCATAGACTTCTCAAATTTAATATGAATACAATTCAGCTCATGATTTTTCTCATTCTCTCAAACTAGCATTTCCTCCTTTATTGGAGTGATACCTCCACCATCAATCCAATTTTTCAATATGAAATCTGGGATTGTTTTACACAACTGTCTTTTACTCATCCCTCTCTCCAACTTAACAGTGTTGTTAATGTCTTAGATAAATCTCTTGTCCCTTTCTCCATCCAGTCCTACAACCACTCTCCTGGGTAAGAAGCACATCACATCTTGCCTGGACTACCTAAATAGTTTCTTAAATGTTATTTCTGTTCCTAGATTTTTCCTTCTTAAACCAGCTTCCCATCTGCTGAATTAAAATCACTTCCATGTGACTCCACCACTTGTAGAATACTTTAATTGATACAAAATATTTTACGTATCTATGGGGTACATGTGAGTATTTTGTTAGATGTGTAAAATGTGTAATGATCAGGTCAGAGTACTTGGGATATCTATCACCTTGAGTTTTTATCATTTCTATTTGTTAGGACTACTTAAGTCCTTTCTTCTAGCTGCTTTGAAATATAGAATACATTGTTGCTAACCGTAGTCACTCTCCTTTGCTAATGAGTATTAGGGCTTATTTGTTTTATCTAACTGGATGTTAGTACCCACTAACCAACTCTCTTTAACCCCCACTCCCACCTACAAACTCTTCTCAGACACTGATACCTATCATTCTACTCTCTACCTCGATGAGATCAATTTTTTTTAGCCCCCATACATGAGTGAGAACATGAGGCATCAGTATTTCTGTGCTTGGCTTATCTCACTTAACATAATGACCTCGAGTTTCACCCAAAGGAAAAGAAATGTATATTTCAAAAGGATACCTACACTCTCATGTTTATTGCAACACTATTTACAATAGCAATGATATGGAATCAACCTAAATGTCCATTGACCAATGAATATATGGTATATATACACAATAGAATACTCTTCAGCCATAAAAAGAATATAATAGTTAATTTAAAATGCCATTTAGGCTCTTACTCTAGCTCCTACTCCTACTCTAGCTCCTACCTCCTGCTAATGTCTCAGGCTTATTTCTTTCCTCTCTGCATTCCAGGGTTTTTTCTAGTACTATTTTAAAGATTTGTAGTTCCCTGAAGATATCATGCAAGTGTCCCTCTTAAACATATAAATCAGCCTTTACTTATGGTCCTGAACCAACCTCTTTACTCTTCCTGTACATCTGTCCATTCTTCAACAACTTAAGTCAAGTACCAGCTCTTCAAGTTCGCCTCATAGGTGAGGTTGGTAGCCCCCTTTTATATTCCCATAGCACTCTCTGCTTTTTCTTAACAAGGCATTTCCCACCTTATAATAACATCCCCTCTCTCTGGCTGTCTCTAACATTAGAGTGCAGTGCCTGCCCTCTGTGTGCTGGTCCCTTCTAAACCCTGGAGACGCAGCTGTGAACAAGACCCAGAAAAGCCATGCACCTCTGCAGCTTTTACTCTATTTGTAAAAGAAGAAATAGATAAATAGATGATAGATGGATAGATGAATGGATGGATGGATAGATTGATTGATAGATTGATATGATAAAGAGATGGGAATATCATGGGGGTTAACTGCTAGGTAGAGACAAAATAGGATGATGTGACAGAGAATACTGAGGTGAAATTTGAGCTGAGCTTGAGTTGACAAGAAGGGACTAGTCATGTGATGACTGGGGGCAATGCACATCAGAAAGCAACTCCACCTAGAGCAGGAAACACCAGTTAGGCAAGAAAAAGTTTGGCTACTTGAAAATCAGAAAGAAGGCCAGCCAGGTTGCCATGGGTGTGGTAGGGAGGGGAGATTTGCCTGAGCCAAGGCAGGGAGGTAGGTTGATATTGGATCACACAGGCCTCAGGGAGCCAGCACGAAGAGTCCGAATCCTCTTCTGAGTACAATGGGAAGCTGTCAGTGGATTGCCAGCAGAGGGGACTATGATCTGGATGATATTTTCCAATGTTCACTCTGGCTGCTGTGAGGAATGGCACATAGAAAGGCAAATGTCCCCACAGGGAGCTAGTTAGGAAGCTGTCGTGGGCAGCCCATCAAAGAGAGAGACTGGAGGCTTGGACAAGGGACTAGCAGGGGAAAGGGAGAAAAGGGGGCAGATTTGAGGTGTGTGGAGGTGGAGTCACAGAACTGGCTTATGGACAGATGTGGAAATGGAGGGGAAGGAAGGAACTGCCATTATCTTCAAGATTTCTGCCTTGAGAAACTGGATAAAAATAGTGCTATTTAGAAATAAGGGGAGATTTGGGGAGAAGGAGGTAGAAGGTCATTAGCTGACATCAAGTATTCTCTTTATGACCATGTGAAGTTTGAGACGCCTGCTGCACATCTAAATTGGGAGTCTTGAGTCCCAGGTGAGAACTAAAAATAAAATCCTAAGGCCCCCAGCTGACTGAATGGGCTCCCCCTTCTTGGCCGAGGGGACCCCAGAGATCCCAGACACGACAGGATGAGAGGTCAGATATGCCTCATTAGGCCCTTTTGTGTTTTAGACACGACAGCCAACCAACATTAATCTTAAAAGAGAGGCCATAAGACTAACAGAACAGACTCTTTGTGGCAATAAGATACCAAATCATAAACAGGACCTAAGGCCATGCCAGAAAAGGGTTAAGCCCTGCACCCCTGCACTTAAAGAATAAACTAATAAACTGTGTTTTAACTGCCACAGGTTTGTCTTTTTCTTCAGCAGCTAACAAGCACTGGCTTTGAGACAAGCAGTGTTTAAATAATTGCAGCTCGCCACTACCAGACACTGACTGAGTCCTCCTGTTCTACAACCATAACTATAGCTTTGATTGCACAATAGACTGATTTCTGTAACTTTCTCCTGATAAAAGACCACCGACTGTGAACTGGTTCTGGCTGGCTTTACAGAGGCTGTGCACTGAGTGCCTTCACGTCCCTGCTTCACCTCTTCACATACAGGGCCTAATTATAATACACTTAAATGTTAAGTCTCTACCTCAAAGGGAACATGGGACACGTGTAACATGCATGTTTGTTTGGTATGCATGCATCATACTGAACCTCTTCATGAATATGCATTCCTCCTCCTAATATAAACTAACCTCTTCATGAATATTCGTACCTCCTCCTATAACCTGTTAAATATGTGTACTTGGCCAACTTGTTTAGCACAAATCCTCATTCCTCCCTCCCCTCCTGTGAAGTGCCTGCTTTTTGGCCTCTGCTAGAGAAAATGCTTCCCAACCTGTCAGAATGGCCATCTTGTAGGTTGTAACCCTTTATAAAAAATAAAGTCTCCCTTCTAAATTTATAAATGATGTAATTTTTCAGTTGACTCAGTGGATAAGGCAGAGTTGTAGGTATAAAACTGAAGGCACACACACACAAATACACACAACCACGCAAACAAACACAAAAACACACACACATGCGAATACACATAATCACAGAGACACACAGATATACACAACCACGTAAGTACACACAAATACAAACACACATGTTTGTGAAAGTAGATTAGAGCTTTTCCTGAGTATGTTAATAGAAAAAAATAGATGACCCAGAAATAATCCCTATGGCCCGTTTGGGATCAAACTTATGCAATAATCTTCCTCAGGCAGAAACCACAGAGGAGATACTGCGGGTGGGCAAAGACTCCATGTCAGGTGTAATTTTTGTACATTTTTGCTCCCTGAGGTCTGTCCCACTCTCCCACTAATTCCTGTCCTAATGACAGTTTGTCCGTGGCTTCCTGCCACTGTCAGTACCTGTGCCTCTAATACACTTCTAGCTCAAGCTAGTCACACAGTGCCAAGCGATTTCCTTTTGAATTATCTTCCATAATCTTGTCAAACTTTATGTAGATAGATATAGATAGATAGATAGATAGATAGATAGATAGATAGATAGATAGATAGATAATTTGACCAAGGGAAATTGTACATTTTATCTTAACTCATTGTCCTGAACAAATTATGTAAATAATAATACCTCCAATTATAGACAGTCTATTTTCCATGAAAGCTCTGTCGTAAATTCCTATGCCACAGTACCAACAGAAATATATTTTTTCATTTTATTCATCAATGCTTTTTCTTGGAAAACAAATAATCATATCTTTCCCCTCAAAGTAATCTCCGAATGCAGATGAAGCTGTGAATTCTCCAGGTGATATTTTAATTCTTTAGCATCCTGGGTACAAGTCATCCTAGATATATATTAAACATTTACTGTGAAAGTTGTGAGATTCAAAATGGAGTCACTTGTGTCTTGTGTCACTTGTTGTCAAACTCTGGCAAAATAAAGACAGAGAAGATCATGGTGGGAGGGCTGTCCTAATACGATTTGCCTGATAATATGAATGATCACAAGGACAGCTAGCCACTTATGCAAAAACACTTGCCTGACACACTATTTCACAAACTCAATCCAAAAAAACAGCTACTATGACTCTGGGACTACAAGTTTTACCTAGCAATGCCCCCACTGTCACTTGCCAGAGCTTGCCAGCTCCTGAAAGACATCGCCAGCTAATGAACTTTCAAAATAACCTGTATAATCTCCTCTTTCCCCAATTAAACCCTAACCTTTTCCTCTGTCCTCTGGATGTACAGGAGGCCACCCTGGTCTGTATGTATGCCTCGTATTGCAATCCTACTTCTTGTATATTAGTGCCCAAAAAAACCCTTTTACTTAGTAGAGATTTACCTTTCCATATTTTCTATGTGGGCACTACACATATGATTCTAGAATATTTTCATTAAAATCATAAAGTTCTGTTTAAAGAAAAGATGGTCTTCGATTTATAAGTTTTTCTGTGTACTGTGCAAAGAGATTTCTATGCAAAGAGATTCAGTGTCATTTGTTAATAAACTAAGCTCATTTTTCTGACAAAAATGGAAACATCTTAAGTTACTATATCTTTGATTTTTTTTTCAAAGAAGGACAAGAAGACTCAGCACTTTTAATGCTGTGGTCTTTCATATGGCATTTAACTATCCTGCTGTGTAGTGTTAGTTGGCAGCTTTAGAGGGTACTGTGGTGGTTTTACAGTGTACTAACACGGCCAGCCTGCACAGCGTTTCTTATAATTCCCTTAGCTATATGTTTCTGGCTCTCAGAAGGTCAGGGTTCACAGCTTCCACATGTAAGCACCAGGTTCTCCTGCAGAACTACCACTTTGTTGAGGTTGAAGGTGGAGAGAACTAACTTGGGTTTCAGTCTGTCCTTAGAGGTCCCAGATGGTGCTCAGGGTCTGAGTAGCACTTTCTCTTCCCCACCCAAAATCTCTCCTCCAACAACCTGTCTTCCAGGCTCCAAGCACCAGTATTAGAGAGAGTGCTGAACCAGCTCTCACAAAGGTTCAATGCAAGCTTGTCCAACTCCCAGCCCACAGGCTGCATGCAGCTCAGGATGGCTTTGAATGTGGCCCAACACAAATTCGTAAACTTTCTGAAAACATTATGAGAGTTTTTTGCAATTTTTTTAGCTCATCAGCTATCATTAGTGTTCGTGTATTTTATGTGTGGCCCAAGACAATTTTTCTTCTTCCAATATGGCCCAGGGAAGCTAAAAGATTGGACACCCCTGGTAAGGTCTAATCCCTGTTATAAATCCATGTGTGAGTGTATGTCTGTGTGTAAGAGAGAAAAAGAGAGGGAGAGACAGACACACACCTCCTAGTGGTCTTGGTTCTCTGACTGAAGTCAGTCAGGTGCAATGCCCAGGGCACGGTTCTTTCTCTCTGCACCTTTCTCTACTTTGGATGATACGTCTTCTCCCTGGCTTTAACTTGTACCCATTTAGCTGACTCCAAAATGTCCACTCAAAGTCTGGCTCAAGTCTTCATACTAGGTCTGCTTTCCAAGAACCTGTAGGACATTCCTGCTCAGGTAAAGCACCACTCCTTCAAAAGCACTGTGTCTAAAATTTAACTCCCTGCACTCCTGGCCAGATTCTGTCAGAATTTCTTCCATCTCCTAAGCTGAACACAGGTAGGCACCTTAGGCCATCCTCTCAGAAATCTCATCATCAATGATTATCAGTGGTTCCTCAGAGTTCTAGGGACCAGCAGGGGCCAGGGAGGAAGTTCACTGGGTGGCACTTTTGACCCAACATGTCTAATTCCAAAGAAGACTACTTTTATGAAATTCCACCTGCTACTTATTTTAAAAGAGGGTTCTGCTGTTTAATTTGAGTTCTTACGCAAACCCCTTCCCCTATGCATGGCAAACAGCTACACATCACCCTCCATCCTCCTGGGTGCTATCATCAATGGGGCTGCTGGGCACTCTCCCTCATACAGGGGCACACTGGTAAGGAACTCCCCCTCTTTCTTTCTACCCCAACCATTGTGGTAATCATGGTCTAGAAACTTCTACAAAACTCCCCAGGCAAACAATGACAACCCTTCCTGATTGACAAGCCATCAGTCAATCCTCTTTCTACTTGACTCTTTCTGGCATTTAATTAGTTTGTTCTACACCTTCCTTCTTGAAATGTTTTTCTCTCCCTTGACTTCTGAAGCACTAATCCGTCCTGTTCGCCTGCTTAGAAAAGAAATATAAAATGTATCATTATGAGAAAAAGTGTTGACTTCTCTTCCTTTGTCACCACGTGTGTGTGCATACCTGTGCAGTGTAAACATATGTGTATTTATTCCTCAAGTTCCTCTTACTCTACACACTCACCTTGAGTGAACTCATCTACTCCCATATCAGACACTTCAACCAGCTCCTGTGACCCTATGCATCCTGAATCTGAATCTTCAGCCCTTATTTGTTTCTTGAACTCTAGAGCCATAAACCTCAATGCCCACCGGCATCTTCATCTGAATGTTCCTAGGCCCCTCAAACTCATTCCACCTCAAACTGAATTCATTCTCATTCCCCAGCCCAGGTTCATCTCATCCCGGCAGCTTTCTCTCATTACTCATGTCCGCATCATCTCTCCCTTCTCTCAAGTCCTTATATGTTATATAAAGTCAGTCCCAACTATATTAGCATTTAAATGTTCTTTGATTATTTTCGTCTATTAATTTGGTCTCCTCAGTTAAACAATAGGTTTATTGCAGGCAGGAATCACACTATTTGCTGGTGCTATATCCTTGCAATATCTGACACTTAGCTAGACACAGAGTAAATACACAGAGCTGAACTGAATCTCTCTCAAGTATTAGGTCTCTAGCAAAAGTGGAACACGCCAGGAAACCATAAATATATCTGCTGTCTAAATCCAAAGGTAACAGATGCAATTAATCTTCTTTGAGCACTACTAGTAGAAGAAACAACTTTGAAATGAAAAAACAGATAAGAACAGGAAATGTTCTGAACTAGACTTTAAAATTTGAATTACAATGATGTCTTATGAAATTATTCCACATGCATGATTCTGCTTGACTTGATAAGGTATCTCTCTCCACCTCCAACTCTCTTTTTAGACCAATGAATTTTGTGACAGAGGGTAAAGGACATGATTTATTTGACCACAGTGGCTCTGTCCTTAAAGGTAGCTGTTCCTTGACTCTGAAAACTAGTCCAGAAACTGGGGTGATGCTGGTAGGCTGTGAGGGAACAGGAGGGCCTCTTAGCTTCCTCCAGCCCCTACCCTTGCTCCCCATGGCAGGTCTCCTACAGGGGAAACCAATGAGTTTCCACCCAGCGGCTGAGGAAAGAGATGTCCTTTCACTTTCTCATCCCAGGCTCCCTCGGATTCTCAGAGACCACACATCTAATCTCCACCAGCTTTTTCTGAATAAATATGATCATGAAATTACTTATTGTCGGTCTGTCCTCCAAAAAGAGAAAATACATGAATGAGGTCAAGTAGTTCCAGAATACTTGAAATATTTGCTTTATGAACACTAAGCTGGAGAACGCAAAGAAATCCTCATGGACAAAGCTACCATGGTAAGGGAGTCCAGGAATATGTTCGTGTAGAAGACAATATTTAACTCACTGAGTTTTGTATTGATCACTTCTCTTTTAATAAGTCGAGAGTATATTGAAGCAGGTGTTATTTCTACAGGATTGCCCAACCCTGGACCCTAAAAGGCCAAGATTTTCCTTGCTGGTGCCAGCTTCCTCTTTCTGCCTTCTCTCCCCCGTCAATGACACTCTCTATTTCAGTCTCGGGCCACCCCCCTCTAAACTTCTCACAGATAAGATTTTAATATTTGTCATTTACACATCTCACTGTGCAATTATCCCTGCCTGCAAAGCAGACAAAAGCGAAGTTTTCCTCTGTGGAAAAAATGTTGACAGTTACCTAGCAGGTATGTATAGGGGAGAAGATATCACTTTGAGAAAAGGAGGCAATTTATTGAAATCACATCATAAGGCAGGGCCACTGTTGCAGCCTGTTCCATTGTCTCATGGGAATGGAGAAATTACATTAGTAGAGTACATTTTGGAATGATATTCATGATATTCATTGATTTTAGTCATTCAAATTATGTGTTGGCCTCAACCCTAATTAAACAGTTGAGAAAAGAAAGACCATTAATTGTTGAGCATCCATTGTGGGCACAGGATGAGATATTTTAATCAGAAGACACAGGAATAATCTTACTTCAAGATTAAAAGAAAAATTACCTGCATGGATAGTAAAAAATCTGCTTTAGAACATTAAAGCAGTTCTTGTTAACAAAATCTGACATCCAGTCTTACTCTTTTATCTGTACACTGTCTTATTGGAGCTGCTCATTTGCTACCAATTCCTTAAATGACACTAGAGCAAGTGTTATAAGGGAGAAAGAATAATCAAAGTAATTTTCAACAGAGGTTGGACAGATAGATGTCTGTAATCATCATTCTTTGATCACAAATGTCATTTGTTCTTAACATAAGTTTTAAATCCTGGTTTCTTCCCTTAATAGCAATGAAATATTCTATCAGGTGTTACAAAATTTAAATCCTCATATATAAGTGATGAGAGCTTTTCAGAGAAGGCCCAGAAAATATGAGTTTCTGAGTGACAAAAGTAATTTCCTTGGGTAAGTCCTTAGAATTCAAAGCTTCTATATCAACTAATTCAACACAATAGCAAGTGCTGGTTTGGTGCCACCATCTTTTTTTTTTTTTTTTTTTTTGAGATGAAGTTTTGTTCTTGTTGCCCTGGCTGGAGTGCAGTGGGGCAATCACTACAATCCCCGCCTCCCAGATTCAAGCGATTCTCCTGCCTAAGGCTCATGAGTAACTGGGATTACAAACATCTGCCACCACGCCCAGCTAATTTTTTGTATTTTTAGTACAGATGGGATTTCACCATGTTGGCCAGGCTGGTCTCGAACTCCTGGCTTCAGGTGATCTACCCTCCTCGGCCTCCGAAAGTGCTGGGATTACAGGCGTGAGCCACCATGCCTGGTCATTGCCACCATCTTTTTCATATCTGACGTCCCTCCTAGATCCTAAGCCTGCCTTCTTTCTTTCCCAACTCAGGTTCCAGGCTACCTTTTTTTTTTTTTTTTTTTTTTTTAATAAGAGCTCCCCAGAGAACCTACATTGCTGGTGATAACTTGGGCTTGGAAGAACTGCACATCCATGTTGGTGCCCAGTCACCCAACACCACACACCTGACAGCTGCTAATAGGACTCCATGACCTTCACCACTGTGAAGGCCCCCAGCACTCTCTTCTGTGATTTCAATGAGTTCAAGAATTTGGGTGACTTCTCTGGAATCATAGAGCTTTAGGGTTTAGGCTTTTTAAAAATTACCTGAGCACTTTAAGGACAAGAAAAGCAATTTATTTACTTGTCATTTACTATGTGATTCAGAGCCTAGCACAGAGTGGGTGAGTCACTTAATAAATATTTGCTAAACTATTGACCAAATCAAGGAAAGTTCTGATGTTCTTCCACCATGACACACTATCTCACTGAAAACCTCCAGATCATGAGTGGACCAGATTTCATCCACAGAAATAAACTCTCTAGATTCACTCCAGAAATATCACTTGCATGCTCCAAAAGGTTGACTAGTTATTTTATACTGGGTTTCTTTAGAGTAACTTGGAAATGAAAGCTGCCTCTCCAATGTGCACATAGAATGAAGAGCATTGATCAAATCTTTTTTTAACTTGTGCTGATGTTTTCCTGACGTGGGGGTGTGAGAGAGCCTGACCTCCTTCCTATTATCTTTAGAAGGGGTGCAGCAGAGGGTGGTCATTCGATTTCCAGGCCGGGATGACTTTCTCAAATTACACCGTGACCTGATCTCTCCTTTCCATGGGAGGTGCATTTTTACTTTCAGGAGTCTCATGGGATGTGGAATACAGAAATGATGACATCTGGTTCCAAGACTAAGAAATAGAAACCTGTATGACTTCCAAACCTTCTGGTATGGAGGATACTGAAAAATCTGAAGCTCCCCCCTACTCAGTTGCCTTGAATAGGAATTATGCTGACCAAAAGCTAGATTTAAAATGAGAAACTTTAACATACCCAGTTAGACCCACCTACACAGAGACTTAAAGTGTCCATTCCAATACAGATACTAAGGGACAACTAGATGCTAATTTAGTAAGCTATCTGGCCATGACATCTGAGTTATCTAGTAAGCTTATATCATTTAGCACTGGAAAGATGTCAGAAAACAGAATGTATTATTTCAACTTTATCCATGTCCCAGGAAATAAAACCAGAGGTCTGAAACTCATCTATTTAAGGCATTTATAAGATCTTTTTGTTAGAATAGAAATCAGTTCAGTGGTGATGGTTTTAGAAATCAAAAAGAGTAAAGTGCACATGTTATCCTGTTGGGTGTCTTTAGAAGGAAGGCCACTTACATAAGGAAGAGAAAAGACAGATATATCTCTGGAGAGTACAATAGCACCAGAAGCTGTAGATAGAACTTTGAACTAATTGTGTCCTAGAGCTTGAAATATCACCAACATTTCTGAAAGCGAACTTTATAGATTTTGATTTGTATTTGACTACTCGGCATGAAATGGACTGAGATTTTTCTGTTACTCTAAAAGCTAAAGGAAAAGCACATGTTCCTATTTGCTGTTAAGGACTATTGCAGGTAATACATATTACTATTGATATTTATATAAGTTTATATTCTGAATGAGGTGTAGATTCTGGTTACATCTGGCTATTCTTAACACAATATGGAATGGTCTAGATAACATTAACTCAAAAAAGAAAAGCCAGGCATGGTGGCTCACTCCTGTAATCCCAGCACTCTGGGAGGCTCAAGCGGGCAGATCACCTGAGGTCAGGAGTTCGAGACCAACCTCACCAACATGGTGAAACCCTGTCTCCACTAAAAATACAAAAATTAGCTACTCCAGAGGCTGAGGCAGGGGAATCACTTGAACCCAGGAGGCGGAGGTTGCAGTGAGCCGAGATCACGCCACTGCACTCCAGCCTAGGCGACAGGGCAAGACTCTGTCTCAAAAAAGCAAAAAAAAAAGAATAAAAAAACTCTTTAAAATGTTTATCACTAAATTATTACCTAAATAGCAGTGTTTAACACTTAAAGAGATGTCTCCATCATGCATAGACATCATTTGTTTTTTGAAAAAATCCTTCCAACTCTGGAAAATATAGCATTTATCAAATGTCATCACTCAGATTTAATCAGTGAATATTGAGATTAGCCAGAATATACTATCAGTGGTAGCATAAAGATTCCTCAGTAGGCAGTGTATATATGTTTAATAATAAAATGAAAAATGCAAATGGGAAGAAAAATAACCTTCCTAAAATCAAAATGGTAAAGAAATTCCATGTAGAGAATCCCACAGACCACTGGGATAATGATTTTGGAAATTCATCCAGGAAAATAGTTTCATTTATTTTATTTATTGTCAAGGTTAATACTCCATGGTCTCCAGAGAATAATGTGCTAATTGTACATGACTGACAAAATGAACTTGGTAATCAAAGAGCTATTGGAACTGGGGAGTCTGAGTGAGAAATTAGGGTGTAATGGCCACATATAATTGAGAGCATTCAGGAAACATTTCTTCTGAGAGTGCAGGACTGAATATCAAGCTTGAAACTGTTGTATAAAATGAGGCAGAAGACCACAAGAAACTCAGAATGAGAATTGTCTTTTGAGACCTTTCCTGGATCACTTCTTCTATCCCACAGCTTCACTGAGATCCACTGGGGTTCTAAACCCTAAGCTGGCCAGAAATTTGTGAGAATACAGAAACCCCAACCTTGGGCAACAAACTAGCCATGCAAGGAAAAATTCTGGGCATTTTCATAATTTTGGGATAGAAGTATTGAGGGTTACACCTCAACATTCATCTACCCATTCCTCAGGGCCCATTTTAGTACTTATTATTATTATTGTTGTTGTTTTGTTCTTAAAACTCACTCTTCACTATAGTCAGTTTGGGTAGGGACTTTTTATAACTATTACGTTTCACAGATATGGAAACTAAGCCATAATGAGGTACTTAGGTATCTGTCCAAGGTCACAGAATTAGTAGATAGGTTCAGGACTGAACCCAGCCAGTCTCATTCCCAATACACATTACTGCACCCAATCCACGATAACTTTTCTTGATGGCCCAGGCAGATGCAATTACTTCTTCCTCTGAATTCTATCCATGTTTTACACCCTTGTACTCACCATATCATATGTTGACATTAACTGCAATCGCTACTTGTTGCATCCCCTCAACTAGATTATTAATTTGTTAAAAGGTACCATCATCTCTATAATCACTTTGCATTGCACCGAGGGCCTGTTTTAATGTCCCAAACATAGTCAGTACTCAACGGATTTTGATTATGGGATTAAATTAAATGGGATGAGGGGGCTGATTTGTCCAATAATTCACACCCCCACTCCATCTACAAAATGAAAATCCCAGCCAAAATGAGCTCTTATCCTCTCCCCCAAAGAGAAGTGATAGATAACTGATTCAGGAACACAATCGAGGGCATGTCCATTACCAACTTATCTTCTCTCCCTGCTTCCCCAGCAAAATCTAATTAAATGAAGTGACATTTCTCATTTGTTTAATTCAATTGCCAGGTATTCCACAATCCACAACTTCTACGAGATCAGAGAAATGTTGGCTAAACTCAAAATTCTACTAAAGTTTTTGTAAAAATCAATGTCAGCTATAGATAGTTTAGAAATGGACATATTTTAGTTTCTTATAAAATTTGGTGAAACGTGTGAGAAGGCGCTACACTAACTTACAGAAGACCCAGAATGAGGATAAGTCCAGCAGCAGCCTGGGCTGCTCACAGGAGGAGCCAGGATCTCCTTTAGAACCTTCTTGACTCCCTCTTACCCATCCCTGTTTGCCTGAGGAGTCATTAGAGTTTATGCTCTGTATTCATAGCAGGAAATAAAGTGAAAATAAGCTCCTTTCTTCACTTTCTTCCTGTAAAACCGACTTTATCCCTTCTGCCCCAAGTCATAACTACCTGAACAGCCCTATTGCCTTTAACGTAAGGACAGGAAAAAGAGGCCTCCACAATGTTGTTCTTTGTAGTAGGCCTAGCTGGACCCAACTGGAGGGTGGATCAGCTTCTAGGCCACCGTGCAGTAAAGAAGAAAGCACTGGAGAAGAAAGATTTTACAGACAACCTTCTGCCAGCTGGAAAATATAAAAACACTAAAGAAACTTCAGCTAAACTTTAGGGTCATAATATCAGAGACTGTTGGAATTGATTGGAACCTTGACTACTCTGTATTCCAACCCCTCACATTTCAAATGAAGACATTAAAACTCAGTGAGGGAACTTGTTTTGTTCAAATCCACAAAGGAAAAGAAAGAACTAATGACACATGTAATACTGTGAACAACTCTCAAAAACATTATGTTGAGCAGAGGCAGCCAGACAAAAAAGAAAGCATGCCATATTATTCCATTAAGTTCTAGAATAGACAAGACTAGGCTACAGTGATAGAAATCAGATAATGGTTAGCTGTGATGGGGGTAGGAAATTGGGCAAAAACGGGTCCAAGAGAACCTTTGGTGGTTATGAAAATGTTCTATATCTTGATTGGGCTGATGGTTGCATGGTGTAGATGACTGTCAAAACCCATCAAATTGTATAACTGAAATCTATGCATAGCATTGTATTCAACTGCAGCTCAATCGGTTTATTTAAAAGTAACTTGTGGGGCCACGTGCAGTGGCTCATGCCTGTAATTCCAGCACTGTGGGAGATCAAAGCAGGAGGATTGCTTGAGACAAGGAGTTTGAGACCAGCCCGGACCACACGGCAAAACACCATCTCTACTAAAAATACAAAAAGTTAGCCAGGTGTGGTGATGTGCGCCTGAAGTCCCAGCTACTCCAGAGGCTGAGGTGGGAGGATCATTTAAGTCCAGGAAGTGGAGGTTGCAGTGAGCTGAGATGGAACCACTGCACTCAAGCCTGGGCAACAGAGAGCAACCTTGTCTCCAAAACAACAAAGAACAACAACAACAGGGAAAAAAAAAAAAAAAAAAAAAAGCTTGTGAGGTTTTTAAAGCCACTCAGGATTTCAGGATTTGAGAGATAGGGCTGACCCTGGGACTTTGGCCATCTGCTTCCCAGGCCAGGTCTATATGGCTCCACCACTCTCCTTCCAGTTCTTTTCTTTCTTGATGCAAATAAACTTCTCAGAACCACATCAGGTAATGGCCTTGCACCCCTGGAGATTGGTACTGAAGGACTAATCTGAAGCAGCATCGTAAGAACATGAGAGGTATTCCATGGGGTTCACAATTAAAGCTGAGACATTAAATCATCAGCTCCGAACCACTCTGGAGGCAATCATGACTCATGCAAATTTCAAGCAAGACAAAATAATGATTATAGGTCCCCCAAGAAGGAAGCAGGGAGGAAATGAATGAGCTAAACAATATTAGGTGTCATCGGTAATTCTAGAAGTGATATGAAAGAATGAACATGCTCCCTATTTAGTTCTTTTCAAGTCTGCAAAACACCTCATCTAGTCACATACTGTAATTATAATGTATCCCTAGGTACAGCCTGTAGAGCAAAAGCATGCAAGTGCAACTTAGGAGAAATAGAGCTGCTAAAATTGCCTGTGTATTAGTGCTGTAGATATACAGAGATATATACAGTCTTTTTCGGCATCTCTGAAATTCTCTCTGAAAACTACTGCATTTTCCATGTGAGAAGTTAGAGCCTGTTTCTTCTGAGGCCTTCCTCATAGAAGGGAGGGCTCTTAACAATAGTGGACTTCAATGTTCTACCAATTAAAGACAGGGCTAGGTAGAAAGCACTCTTTGGACCAAAGGCTGAGACACAGCCTCATTCCTGCCGTTGTCACAGTGACGCTGATTACCCAGATAGTCCTTAGCTAGAAAGACTTGATGACACACCACAAGTCTTACTTTCAAGAAGAAGAGCTATTTTTTACATTCAGAATTATAAAATGGGGCAAGCAAAGAATTAGCCATGGGTTCCAGATTTCACTCTTTATTCAGAGCTTTACTAGCAGCTTACAAATGATTATCAGCTGAAGAGAAATAACTTTACGTTCTTCGTAAAAGGATAGCTCTATTTTCAATATTTTCTTATGGCCTGTTATCTCAAAACTTTACTGGTGATACATATTTTGTATTTTTCAGGAAAAAAAATGCTTTCTCATGAAAAGCACAATATCAAAGTCTCAGGTTTCTTGGTTATTGGGGTTCTTGGTTAATATCAGTAAACTACATTGACAATTCTACAAAGAATATTAATATGTTTAGCTTTCGAAATCCATGCATGACTTATGGTTTGTTTGATTGTTTTCAAAGAGAACATCTTCTCGGGCTTTTAAGCTGCTTTTATTTTTTATTAAATATAGAAGATTCTTTGTGGTTCACGTATCTTACAAAAGTGTCTTATTTATTACTGTGCAACCCTCAGCTAACTCACTAGTATGTTGAATGTGGGAAGTGAATTCCAAAATAGTAAAACAAACATACTCCATCCCTGAAAATTAGTCTGAACATTCATTCAAGTACTTCCCAAATAAATGAGTATAATGGGGAAATAAATAATATAAGGCCTTTGTCATGAGGATTCATACCAGTTGGAAAAAAACCTCAGAGAAACAAATGGATATCATGCGTTAAGCCCTCTTCTCAAAGGAAGAAGCAGATTTAGAAATTACTACTGATTTTTGGTCAGTCTGATTTATTATCTTAGACACTTGTATCTCATTTTCAACCAATTGAAGTATCAAAGTAAGTAATGACAACTTTCATATCCTTTATTTCTAGGTAACATAATGTCCTGAGGCCTGGAGTGTTCCCTAAGCTCAAATTTAAGTATATTAACGGGGAATTGTTCATTAGTCTATGGTACATACTCACAGTGCCTTTACATTTTATTTTAATCATTTGTACTAATTGACAGACTATATCCTCTGGAAGCTCTGAAAAATCTACTAATAGCCAATTGCTTTAAATATTGCCATGAGCATTTGCATTTCCAAACCTTTAATCTCATCAGTAGTTAATATTTCTCTTGCTGTTTAACAATGGAGAGAAATTTGACTACCATTATGCTGTTTACAGCTTTTGCCCAAAAATGTAAAAGACCATGTCTGTATTACTACCAGCAAAGAGCAATCTGACAATTACAGTTTGATTAGTTATCATAATAGTAGTAGTAATAAAGGCATATGACCTGACTCTTGCCTCTGCTAACAATTACTTTTAGGGCCTTGGAAAAGTCATTTAACTTCTCTGAGACTCAATTTTCTAACCTATAACCTGAAGATAAGAACATCTGGCCAACTACAAGAATGCTGTGCATTTTAGATATGATAGTACTTTCAGAACAATAAAATTTGTTGCTGTACTCTAGAGGTTCACAAGTTACACTCCAGTTATCCATGGTGGCATCATCTCTATCATCATCATCACCAGGGTAGGCATTGTAAGCAGTGGCTTAGTAAAATGTGTCTAAAGGGTTGCCTAAAATGTATCACAATGTGGGTGGTTTACAGCAGAAATTCGTTCTTTCCATAACGGAAGAATTAATCACAACCTCTGGAGGCCAGAAATGTGAAATCAAGGTGTCAGCTTCATCATTCTGCCTCCAAAGTCTCTAGAAGTGAATCCTTCCTTGACTCTTCCAGTTCCTGGTGATTCCTTGGTTTGTGGAAACATAACTCCAATTTCTGTCTTCATCTGCACTTAGCCTTCTTTGTGTATCCAAAGCTCCCTTTCCTTTTTCTTTTAAAGCCACCAGGCATTGGATTTAAGGCTTACTGTAGATTTAGGATGATTTCATCTTGAGAATCTTAACTGATTACATCTGCGAAGACCCTATTTACATCTAAGGCCATATTCTGAGGCTCTGAGGGGAACCTGAATTTTGGAAAGACGTTATTCAACCCACTATACATACCAAGCACTAGCTCCAATAAAATGGCAAAGGCTATCTGGAAACCTGTTTTGAGAACAATTTTAAAGCTATATTTAGGATGAGCTGGAAAGAGTGCCAGGATCACGAGCAAGGGCATGGAAAGTGGACCCATATTTGTCGTGTTCTTGTCATCACTAATCACTAATCCATGAAGGAACTTAAGATTGAGAAAAGATTTGTCAGTGTACAAGGTCACTCAGTGGCAAAGTCGCAAGAGGATTAAAATCTCCTGACTCACAATTCAGTGCTCTTTACACCACACAGTTTAATAATCTTTTTTCTTACCAACACTTCTTTAGATATTATTATTAAAAATATAAATCTGATACCTCTATAATCACTGGCACCTGAATACTTGTGTTTATTTAATTGGTCAGATTGCAATAGTTAAGTACATTTGGCTGACTTACATTTTCAACTATGGTAGAGTAAGTGTTATCACACTAACCTTCCATCTGAAAACAAAATAAAATCTGGATATTATTAAATTTAAAGGAAAAATATTTGAAATCCTTAAAAGCTTTGAAGAGTTAGTGTAGTTGATGTTGGTGTACACTAATATCAGAAAGGGTATACTTTAAGGAAAAAATAATACTAGGGAAAAAGAAAAACATTTAATAATGAATAAAAGTTGACACAAAGGGCCAAATGAATGGAAATAAATTTTTAAAATTTATATTTGTAAGTATCTAATAATATACCTTGAGTATATAAAACCAAAAAATATACAGAAAAAGGGATACATAGGCAAATCCATATTTATAGTTAAAGGTTTTCAACTACCTGTTTCTCCTGGGTAGAATATGCAGACAGAATGTAAGTAAGGAGACATCAGCAAGATGGCTGACTAGTGGTGCCTGGCATTTGTTCCTCCCACAAAAAAGAACCAAAATAAAAAATAAACAACTAAAATTCGATTGGAGTGTCTGAAGGAGAGTGTTGATGTACACCAAAAAATTGGCAAAATCCTTGTGGAGCACAAAAGCCCAGGATAGAAGCATAGAGAGGGGAATGAGGCACCCACCTCTGCTACCTTGTCTTCTCCAACACGTTTGACTCAGAGCCAAGAAGGACTTTCCCATGTGGAGAAAAGATAGGCAGAAGTACCCTCGCCAGCCCACATTGTCACTGCAGACACCTGTAGTGCTTACCACTGGGGAATCCCAAAGTCCTCACAAGCCCTGAGCCCAGTTTGAGGAGATGCTTAGAATTCTTGTGGCTACATTACTCCAAAGTAGGAGCCCACATTGTGTACTGATCATAACCCCATGATCCAAGCTGCTGCAGCATGGCATTATTTTGAAATCAAAGTCACTGCTGGAGTGTGACCTGTTCTGGGGAGCTGATAGCCACTGTGCCTTTCTAGACTTGGGACTCTGCTGTCGTTTCACCAAGCTCACATGAGTAGCTGCAACATGACCACCCTGGCTGCTCAAGGCTGAGGCTCAGAAATGGCCATGACTAATTTTGCAGAGCAGGGAAGTCAACCCCAGGCTGTCCAAGCCAAACAGCTCAGCAAACCTGCCACCAGATAGTCTTCCCTAGCACCACTGGCTGGAGAAACAGCCTGTCAGACATGTCCCTGAATTGCTGAGCCACTACATGCTATGTGCCTAGCCAGAGAAACACAATTGTGGACCCTCCCCAAGTAGATACAGCCCTGAGAAGCCCAAGCCACCAAACCCCTATGCCCTGGACTAGAGAAACAGCTTGAAAGCCTCATCCCAAGAGAGTCAGTCTCACAGCCAGCTGACCCACCAAGTGCATGGCCATGTCCCCAGACTGAGAACCAGCTCACTAAGCTCACCTTCAGCAAAGCCACACCACTGCCACCACAAACTCCCACAGCTGAGGCCACTGAGGCATTTACAACATCACTACTGTTAATTACAGCTGGAGAAACTATACAGAGACCATACTACTGTGTTTACCTAGAATCAAAGTCAGTACACTCTATTCTACTGAGACCCTGGGATCCATCTACAGGAAAAAGTCTTTTCTATGAAAGCTATTCCATAAAATTGGAAGAGGTGGCTATTCTACTGAATGCACAGTTATCAATGTAGAGACATAAAAAACATGAAAAGTGAAGGAAACATGACACCTCCAAAGGATCATAATTCCCCAGTAATAGAGCCATAAAAAAGGAAATTACAAAATGCCAGAAAAGGAATTCAAAATAAAAACCTTAAGGAAATTCAGTGAGATACAACAGAATACAGATAGACAATTCAACAAAATTGGAAAAACAATTCATTATCAGAATGAGAAATTCAACAAAAAGTTAAATATCTCAAAAAAGATAACCAAACAAATCTTGGCAATGACAAATTCAATGAATAAAATAAAAATTACCATCAAGAATGTAAAAAAAACAGACTAGCTCAAGCAGAAGAAATAATTTCTAAGCTTGAAGATATGCCTTTTGAAATAACTCAGGCAGACAAAATAGAAAAATAATAAAGAATAAAAAAGATGAAGAAAGCCTAAAAACATATGGGAAACCACAACACAAATATTTGTATTATGGGAGTTCAAGGAGTAGAGATGGGAAAATGTGTAGAAAACCTATTTAATGAAATAACACCTAAAAAAAATCAAACCTTCAGAGATACATAAACAACGAGATAAACACAGCTCAAAAGTTCCCAAGTGGATTAAACCCAAAAAGGTCCTCCCTGAGGCACATTATAGTCAAACTGTCAAAAGTCAAAGACAAAGAGAGAATTCTAAAAACAACAAGAGGAAAGCATCAGGTCACATGTAAGAGAATCTCCATCAGATTAACAACCGATTTATTAGCAGAAACCTCACAGGCCGGGAGAGAATGGGATGACATATTTGAAGTGCTGAAAGAAAAAAAAAAAAACTGTCAGTCAAGAATACTATACCCTGGAAGGCTACTCTTCCCAAATGAAGTTCCTAAACAAGCAAAAACTGAAGAAATTAATCATCACCAGACCAGCCTTAAAAAAATGTTTAAGGAAGTCCTACATCTAGAAATAAAAGAAGAATAACTACCATTGTAAAAATATGTGAAAGCATCTCACTGGTGGGACAGATAAACAAAAGAGAAAGGTAAAGGAATCAAACCTTATCACTACGGAAAACCACCAAACTGCAAAGATAAACAATAAATCCAAAATCTAAAAATAGAACTACCATATGATCCAGTAATTCCACTACTGGGTATGTATCCAAAGGAAAGAAACTCAGTGTATTTAAGAAATGGCAGCTGGGTGTGGTGGCTCACACCTGTAATCCCAGCACTTTGGGAGGCTGAGGCAGGCAGATCACCTGAGGTCAGGAGTTCAAGACCAGCCTGGCCAACATGGTGAAACCCCGTCCCTACTAAAAATACAAAAATTAGCCAGGCATGATGGTGGGTGCCTGTAATCTCAGCTACCTGGGAGGCTGAGACAGGAGAATCGCTTGAACACAGGAGGCAGAAGTTGCAGTGAGCCGAGACTGTGCCATTGCACTCCAGCCTAGGGAACAAGAGTGAAACTCCGTCTCAAAAAAAAAAAAAAAAAAAGAGAGAGATCTGTGTGCCCCCATTTCTGTTGTAGCAGTATTCACAAGAGCAAAAATATGGAATCAACCTTAGTGTCCATCAATAGATGAATAGATAGGGAAAATGTCATCTATATAAAGACGTATAATACTATTCAGCCATTAAAAAGAATGAACTCTTTTTATTCATGGAAACATGGATAAGCCAGGAGGACATTATGTCAAGTGAAATAGCCTGGCACAAAAAGAAGATCCACATCTTCTCACTCATATGAAAGCTAAAAGAGCTGATCTCATAGAAGTAGAGTCAAATCATGGTTACTAGAGGCTGAGAAGAATAGTGGGAGAGGGGAGAGGAAAATATTGGTTAATAGATACAAAATTCTACCTAGATAAAAGAAACAAGTTTTAGTGTTCTACAAAAATGTATTGCATATTTGCAAATAGCTAGAAGAGAGGATTGTAAATGTTCCCAATATAAAGAAATGATAAATGTTTGAGGTGATGAATTTGCTAATTATAAATATATATCAAAATATCACACTAGGTCCCATAAATATGTACAATTATATATCAATTATAAACAATAATAGATTTTAATTATTAATTTAGTAATTAATTTTAACAATGAAATTATTAAATAATCAAATTTATTATAGTATCCCAAAACAATAAATTCTTAGGAATAAATCTAAATAAAGATGTTTAAGACCTCTACAAAGAACTCTACAAAACACTATTGAAAGAATTAAAGAAGATATAAACAAACGCTGGTATATACCATGATGATGGATTAGAAAACTCAGTATTTTGAAGGATTTTTTGAGGAAGTTGACAAGCTGATTCTAAAAATTATAGGGAAACACAAAGAGGAAAGAATAGTGAAGACAGTCTTGAATAAGAAGATACAATTAGAAGATTTACTCTATCAGATATCAAGACACTATAAAACTATAGGAAATAAGTAATGTGACATTAGCATAAAAAAGAAATATAACACTGAGACAGAATATAGAGACAGACACACACGTACATATATATGTAAATCACCTGATTTACAAAAAAGGTCTATGATGGTCTTTTCAGTAAATAGTATTGGATTAATTGGTATCTGTATGGAAAAAAATCATGAAACTTAATCGCTCCCTCACACTATGCATAAAATTAACACTAGGTGGATCAAAGACCTATATTTGTAAGGAAAAACAACATAATATCATAAGAGATTATCTTATCGACCTCGGGATAAGCAGAGAATTCTTAAATTGCACTCAAAAAACTTTAACCATAAAAAAAAGACTGATAAATTAGACTTCCTTAAAAATTGGACACTTCTACAACTTACTAAAAAAATTGTGATTTTTATAAGCAGACAAAAGAATTGAACAAACATTTATCACTTATTCTCTCTCTCCTCTCTCTCTCTCAATCTCAGTCTCAATCACAAGCATGCCCACACATGATATGCAAATTATGTCTAAGGGCAGATAAAACAGGCATGTGAAACAGGATAGTGTAATTATTTTCTTCACAAAGAGAGCAGCTTTGTTCTTTTGAGTTAGAAATGAATAACATCTTATTTATAGGAAAGACGGCAGCACTATAAGAGATGTTCCCTTCTGAAGTCTTATGTATTTAAATCACTTCAAGGAAGTGGAACCCTCTTTTCAAAATGCACATACTACTCTCTATTGGCTCTCATTCCAAGCCTAAGTTCAAGGTAACTGAATGACATGGAGTAAGTAGAGACATAAGTCAGACACAGCTGTGATCAGTGCTGGCTCTGCCATCTGCTGTCAGGGTGATAGTGGGCAAGTCACTTAACCTCTCTGAGCATTAGTTTTCTCATGTAAGATAACAGATCAATAATATTAATATTTATCTCAAGGGTAGTTAAGGGAATTAAATGAGATAATAGATGTGAAAATACCTAGCACAGAAATTATATATGTACAGAAAAGAGAAGAGAGACATTTTTCTGAATCTGGAGGTACTATCTGTATTAGTTATTTAAATAATTCATACCATTTAAAGTCATCATTGTTTATCTTTTTCTATGTATTAAGCGATGAATACATGCTCCCAAAAAGTTGTCTTTTATTGTCGCAGGTATTTGTGTGTCTGTCTGCACATCAGAAACAGGTTAATTCAAATGTGTATGTGCCTGTAACAAAAAGTTACTTAGAGAAACAATGGAAACTGCTTGGGGAGATGAGCAGTATCCAATAATCAATACAAGAACTCTAGTATTCCATAACAAATTAAGGAAAATCTTCTTTTTGAAGAATTATTCCAATAAGAGTCCTCCAGGTGGACCAGAGTAATGCAAGCTATGGAACTGGCTTTGACTCACAAGGCAGAATATTGAGGAGAAAACTGAGAGTCAGTAACTAACTTTGGGTTTAAATTTTCTCACCTGAGCTAGACTCCCTGTGATGTACATCTTTACAATATCTTTGCAAAACAATTTCTTTGCTTGTAATGCTCCATTTCATACTCCTGCTTAGAAAATTGTTACTCATCTTTTGAAATCACATATTCATTTAATCAAAAAAGTGTATAAAGACCCTAAAATATATCTGGTGCTGTGCTAGGAAACAAGGATATTGTGTTGAGCAAAATCAGACCATAACCTCATCCTTATGCACCAGCCTCTGCACTAGTGTCACCTAAAGCTTGCCCTGGATTGCTCCCTCTCCCCATGCTTAAAGCTCCGGGTGCACACGTGGCATTAGAGAAAAATCTATGGTTTTACACAGCTGTTTCCTCAGCCTGGCAGGGGGAAGAGGAAGGACTCAATGTATTCATCCTTTTTTTTTGAGACGAAGTCCTGCTCTGTCACCCAGGTTGGAGTGCAGTGGCCCGATCTTGGCTCACTGCAATCTCCACCTCCCGGGTTCAAGAGATTCTCCTGCCTCAGCCTCCAGGACTACAGGCACGTGCCACCATGCCTGGCTCATTTTTTGTATTTTTAGTAGAGACAGGGTTTCACCGTGTTGGCCAGGATGGTCTCTATCTCCTGACCTTGTCATCTGCCCACCTCGGCCTCCCAAAATGCTGGGACTACAGGCGTAAGCCACCGCGCCCGGCCTATTTGTCTTTTCTTCCCTAGTGCACAGCTTGGAGTATGAGACATAGTGGGCTCTCGACAAATGTTTGTTAAATTAACATTCATAATTCATGAGGTCTTGATACAGTCCAATCTGTTAAATGATCCTTCTAATGAATATTAGAGAAATGAAAACAATTATGCTCAGGAAAATTACATCTTTTTGAGACATTCTTTGCTTTTTTCATATTTTATTAGCATTTTATTAACAGTCCTAGCAGCTCGTTTAAAAATGTCCAGTGGTTTTTAAAGAGCTGCATAGTATAAATATAAGTGAAATGGTGCCTGGTGAGACTTTCTCAGTTTAAAATTATGAGAATATTTGAAAAAAATGGAATAAGTTTCCATTCACTTGGAAATAGTTATGTATATAAATGACTTAATATCCTGGGGGATTTGTTATGTTTCTATAATAATCAACAATATTCATCCAGAAAGGGAAAGTGGTAGAAGACATTCATAGAATTTGTCATCAATGTTTGGTACATCCTACAAATAAGAATAATATTATTGATTTTAAAACACTTAGCATAGATTTTAATATGTCCTAATTTCATAAAAGTATGCTAAACTGTCCTTGAAAAAACGAAAAAAAGAGATTCTTATTACTCATGCCAAATAAAGGGAAGAAGCCATTCTTCAAGTAAGCATAAATATCATGCGAACATTGAAGCAAAAGAGATACAATTTCCACTCTACTTATTTAGAAATAGATGAAATATTGAGCCTTTAGTCATCTTACTAAAAATTACATCAAAGAAACTGAAGAGTGAAAGCACAAAAGTACCTACTTGGTCTGGTGTTTAGATCCTTTCAGATGTGCATGATACTGTTCTATTGAGTTTAGGGAGACACTGCAGGTGGTACATCTGTAATTGCGCCTCAGACCTGTGGACAACAGACAGACCTGGTTAGCTGCATCCAGTCGTCAACCACCTGAAATGAATCCTAGCACCTCCAGAAGTTCAGGGACACAGTTCCGGAGATAACTCCTGATCTGCCCCACCAACACTTCAACCCTTCCTTGCAGAGCACAGCCAACAGGTCTCTTGGGAGAAGTGTAATTATGAATATGTTAGAAGCAGCTTATTTCATTTCTGGAAGGCTTAAATTATTAGAGCATCCTTCTTTGAATTGAGGTAAGGTGTTCCTGGGCATTTTATACTCAAATAAAGATGCATTCTATTTTTCCCTAGATCATACAGACATAATACGCCGTCATCTCTGCAGTGAAATTT